>NC_056732.1:20039950-20304950 GCF_019279795.1 Protopterus annectens | reverse complement strand
GGAGCCGACATCTAGGAAGAGATCCAGGTCACCATCCCTTGGCTCCGTTCATTCGGCTCCAGGATCTCCCCTGCTGTCTGAACGGAGCCATAAATCTCACTCCTCCAGGTCATCGAGGCTGTTGGATCATGACCTTCAGAGGGTAGTGAGTCGACTTCTTAAGTCCGAGGCACTGGCCCAGATGCTTCAGAGCCCGACTCATCAGTCGATGCCTGCCCCTGTCCTTCAATATATTCCTCCTTCGACTCCGTTGAGCTCGGAGCCGGGTCGTGTCGGAACCGAGACTGTGGTAGCGTCGGAGCCGATACAATTGTCTTCGGCTCCATCGTCGGCTCCGATTTCTTCCTTAGAAGAATCTCGGCGCCGGACTTCCATCGTCGGCTCCGAGGGGGTGAGTGGCATCGGACCCATGTCCGACCCCGCTCTTCCTCTCGGAGCTTCGGCGCTGGTGAGTTCGGCTCCGACATCGGCCTCGGAGCCATCACTGTCGGTGCCGAGGGGGGTTCTCAGCTTCTCGGAGCGGGGACCTCTGGCTTTGCCTGACAGGGGTGCGTTCGAGGTCATGCGGAGTGTGTTAGAGCCTGGCTCTACTCCACAGTCGGCTCCGTCCGCCCCTCCCTCTACGGTGCCTCAGGTCAAGTCGACTCACTCCCTCATCCCGGGCCGCAGAGAGCCAGCTCCTCAGGAACCCCCTGTGGGGATTTCATCCTCTTCCGAGGCCTCTCCTGATTTGGCAGAAGAGCCCCCTCGGAAGAGGAAGTGTAAGAGGAAACACATTGACTTACCTGAGTCCATCACATCTGACACAGATTTAGATGATTCCGAGGGTTCCCCCCGTTCCCCTTCTGAAGATGTCTCCTTTGCAGACATTCTAGAGATCCTGAAGCAGAGGGGAAATTGGCCAGCCCTTAACCCTTCGGAGGATGAATCTGTGTACCTTGAGGCGTTTGGCTCTCGCCCTTCCACCTCCTGGGTGTCCCCCCCCTTTGACCCCCTCATGCAGGTGGTTGCTAAAAAGGCATGGACGGCTCCTGATTCAGTGGACCCCACTCCCAGGAGACCCTCCAAATTCATAACGGCACCAACAGACAAACAGTTCTTAACAAAAGGAGTTTCTGTGGATGCTATGGTGGTAGCTGCTGCCACTAAGAAGGAACTAGCTGATCCTTCAGTACCTGTCCATCCACCTAACAAGGAATCTAGGTCCATGGACAGGTACGGGAAGCGGATGTTCTCGTCAGCGACATTTACTATGCGTTAAGCTGAACTACCTGTGCCATTTCACTGCCTTCAAAGGGACTTGATCAAAGAAGCGAGTGACATGTTGAAGGACCCTACAGCTGCGGGTTTTCAAGATAAGATGAACACTCAGCTGGCTACCCTTAACTCCATAACCAACTCCTCCATGCGCCTCCTTTCTTATGCGGCTGATGGAGCGAGTAGGGCCGCAGGGACAGGTGTGGCCTTACGTAGGCATGCCTGGATGCGGCTATGCAATTTTGCGGACCCCTTCAAGACGTCTTTCACTAACTCCCCGCTTGATGGATCATCTCTCTCTTTGGTCCTCAAGTGCAAGAAACCTTGACTAGGTGCGAGACTGATGGCAAGACTCTTTCTGCCGACGGAGCCCGTATTTCTACTCCTTCTAGACCTTACCCCAAAGGTCAGAAAAGTGGGAAAATGTGGTTCCGTAAACAATCTCAAGGGACTTCGCCTGACGACAAAGTCGTTCCTGCCAGAGGCAGAGGCGGAATAACAATGGTAGACGCCGCCCGAGGCAGGGGCTCCAGAACCAGGGCAACCGGAAGCTTTCTCTGATAAGCCCTTTCAGCATCCCTGAGGTGTTGCCCGACTGCCCACCTTCGGAGGCAGTCGGGGAAGATTGTCACTGTACCCAGAAGCCTGGCTATCCCTGACTCAAGACAAATGGGTACAGTCTGTCATTTCGAAGGCTATTCTATCCCCTTTCTTCGCATTCCAAACCAATCAAAAGATCCCTTCCAGATGTTCCACCGCTCAAAGGGATCTAGCGGTTTTGGAAATTTCAAAACTGCTTGCAAAAGAGCAATTCAGCCAGTTCCAGCAGACCAGCAAGGATCCGGAATCTACTCAAGGTTCTTTTTAGTTCCAAAGAAAACAGGGACTGGAGACCAATTTTGGATCTCAGTATCTTGAACAGATCAGTCAAGAAAACAAGATTTCGATGGTCACGCTGCAATCCATCCTTCCCCTATTGGGAAAAGGAAACTGGATGTGCTCTATAGACCTTCAGGATGCGTACTATCACATAAAAATGAACAGATGCTCCAGAAGATTCCTCCGCTTCAGGCTGGGAACCAGTCATTTTCAGTTCAGGGCCCTGCCCTTTGGTCTCACCACTGCCCCGGTGTTTACCAAATGCATGGCAGTGGTAGCTTCTCACCTGAGACGACAAGGATTCCAGGTGTTTCCATATTTGGACGACTGGCTCCTCACATCTCCCACCAAGCATCTCCTTCTGATGGCCAGGGATTACACTTTTCGCATTTGTCAAAAGTTAGGCATTTCAATAAATTGCGAAAAGTCTGTTTTGTCGCCTTGTCGTGCTATTACTTTCATAGGCAAATCTAGACACAGTAGACATGTCTGCGAGACTAACACATCAGAGAATAACAGACATTCACAAACTGGTCTCACTCCTTTTCAACAACAACAGAATCAAAGCCAGGTTAGTTCTGAAAGTGTTGGTAATTATGGCGGCTGCCATACCTCTGCTTCCATTAGCCAGATTCCACATGCGGATCCTTCAATGGATGCTCTTTACACAATGGTCATACCAGCAACTTCCAATGTCTCACACCATTATGATCACGCAGTCGTGCAGAAATCATCTCATGTGGTGGATGTCTTCCCTCAGCTCTTGTTGGGAAGACCCTTTGTTCCACCCCCTCCGGTTGCTACTCTGACAACGGATGCCTCCCTGATCGGGTGGGGGGGGCATTATCAGGGCAGGACGGTCCAGGGCACATGGCAACCAAACGAATGCCACTTGCACATAAATGTTCTGGAGATGAGAGCAGTGCTTTTAGCGTTGCAAGCCCTTCAAGACTCTCTTCCCTTGGGAACGATTGCAATCCAGACAGACAATATGTCTGTAGTGTGGTACATCAACAAACAAGGCGGAACCAGGTCATACCCCTGTGTCGAGAAGCACTCAGATTGTGGCAATGGGCGATTTCTTCTCAGCGGTTTCTGATAGCAACGCACATCCCCGGAAGTCCAATCAAATTGCGGACAAGTTGAGCAGAGCTATCCTCATGCCTCACGAGTGGTCTCTGAAAGACTCTGTAGTGAGAGAAATTTTCCTCAAGTGGGGTCAGCCTTGCTGCGATCGTTTTGCTACTCCCCACAACAGCAACTGCAGGGGATATTTCACTCCATTCCCTTTACCAGGCCAACCCAGCAGAGACGCCTAGTCCAAGTTTGGCCCCGGGACTTCTGTATGCATTTCCTCCCTTCCCACTAATCTCTCAAGTGATACAGAAAGCTATCACTCAGAAGGCCTCATTGATCCTCATTGCTCCTTACTGGCCTCGACAGGTGTGGTTCCCCTTTCTACATCAATTTCTATTGGAGCGACCGTGGCATCTGGACCTAGTTCCAGATCTTTTGATCCATCAGTCGGGTCAGTTACATCGCTCCTCCCTCTCTGAACCTCACTGCTTGGTTCCTCCAGTTCCAACCTTAGCCAGGCTTCCTCAATTATCTCACTCTGTTCGAGATATTTTGATAGCTTCCCATAAATCTTCCACTCGGAAGATTTATTTGAGTAAGTGGAAACGCTTCACATATTGGGCTCAAGGAAGGGACATAGATCCTTTCACTGCTTCCATCCAAATAGTCCTTGATTTTCTAGCTGAACTCTTCCATGCAGGTTCATCTCCCTCTACTCTTAAAGTTCAATTGGCAGCTATTTCTAACTTTCATGTGGGTATTTCTGAGTCTGCCTTAATGTCCCACAAGCTTTGCAAAGCATTTTTGAAAGGAGTTTTTCTTCTCAGACCTCCTATAAGAAATCCTCCTTCTCCTTGGGACCTAAATTTAGTTCTTGCTTCTTTGATTCTTCCCCCTTTCGAACCTGCAGTCTCCTGTTCTTTAAAATTGCTATCATGGAAGACTCTTTTTCTGGTAGCTATTACTTCAGCTAGAAGAGTTTCAGAACTTCAAGCACTCAGCTGTCGACCTCCTTATCTATTGTTTCATAAGGACAGGGTATCCTTACGAACGAACCCGTCCTTTTTGCCTAAGGTAGTCTCGACGTCAAATCTAAATCAAAGCATTGACCTCCCTGTCTTTTTTCCAGAATATTCCAGTAGATCTGAACAAAAATTACACTGCCTGGATGTTCATCGTCAATTGAGATACTATTTGGATAGAACAAAACAATTCAGAAAATCTGACCAGCTGTTTGTCTCCTATGCGGAAGGCAGAAAGGGACTTTCAGTTTCAAAGGTATCATTATCCAGATGGCTAACATCTTTGATTTTCCTTGTATATGAAATTAGACACCAAAAGCTGCCTAATAAACCTAAGGCCCATTCCACCAGAGCTTTGTCTACTTCTTTAGCCTTCCAAGACAGACTGCCTATTGACACCATTTGTGCAGCGGCTACTTGGGCTACTCCTCACACTTTCATTTCTCATTATAAGTTGGATTTAGCTTCTAGACATACAGCTAACTTTGGTTCCACTGTTCTCAGGAGTCTGTTCCGTTAGGCCACCCGGGACAAGGTGCTAGGGACGCGGTCCCATCCAGCAAGATGAAGTAGATAGACAACTTAACATAAAGAAGTTATGTTCTTACCATAACGCTCCATGTTAGTTGTCTTCTTCTCGCCTTCTTCTTCGCCACACCTCCTGCCCCCTGGCCTGGACAGACCTAGAGGAGTTGTGATTGTGACCTCTCTTTCTACTACCTCTTTCTTAGGCATATGCTGTTGTGCATATTTCCTGGATCAGGATGTAGGTCACCCTTCTTTCTCCCTGTTGTTAGAGGTGGACTCTGTTTAGAGTTATTCTGTTACTATTATAAGCTGGGGTTAGCTTACAAACGAGATCTGAGGTAACTCTCGCCTAGCATTGTGGGATATAAGGGGAGCCTCGAGCCGGTGGAACCAACTCTCGAGCTTTTAGAGTGGCCGAGTCGGAGCCGAGGTCGGCTCCGAACCCATCCAGCAAGAAGAAGGCGAGACGAAGACAACTAACATGGAACGTTATGGTAAGAACATAACTTCTTTTTATGTTGTATAGCAAATTAAAAGGGAACATGACTAAGGTTACAAAAGGCAGTCATGAAGCACATAATGTTATGTTTGCCATTTTCTTCTCTAGAGTGCGATCTCGGAGTTGATATATTTAAGTAGTGGGGGGGCAGCCCCCCACATGGGGGGTGCAGGGGGGGGGGCTTGTCCCCTGGTAATAGTTGGAGAAGAGTAATATGTTTTGTTACGTAGTGGTGCTGGAATATTGTAAGTGTTGATGTACTCTGTTTTTTCAATATTATTAAATTCAGTATTTTGAGTTTTCAGTATTTTGAACTTTCAAGATTTTGGACTCAGTATTTTGAATTTTAAGACTGAGCTTTCAAGATTTAGAAGCGGACATATATATATATATATATATATATATATATATATACATACATACACACACACACACACACACACACACACACACACACACACACACACACACACACACACATATATGTAGGTTTACAATTAGAATCTTGAAGTAATCCACTTCGAACGAAGTCCGGCAGTGTAACAGTGACTGTCGAACTCCGATATTGTCAAAGTGCATATCTCGATCCTGTCTCAACCCATGTTAAAACTCATCCCGAAATTGCATTCAATTTGTACTACAACATTACCAGAGTTCGAGGCTGTCAGTTTTCGCAGACGTGTGTCGATGATATAATCATTCCACCGAGTCCACTTCCAGATTTTGATAGCAAACCACACACGTGGACACACACACACACACACACAAACACATATATATCTATATATATATATATATATATATATATATATATATATATATATATAGGCACTTGTGTGAGAGAAAAAACATATCTCCGTTAAAATTAGAGGAATTTATTGTGAACCATAAAACACCAACGGAACTGAACACTGAAGCAAAAATACACATACATATATAGTCACAGGGCACTTTAAAGGATGTTTATAGGCAGAACGTGGGTGTTTTATCATTCGCACTGCTACAGCAGCCCATAGGCTGTACAAGATGTTTCTCACCTAGGGAAAACTGTCTAGATTCACAAAGCTCTGCTCCCTCCAATATATACACACACGGCAGTTTAAAGGATGTTTATAGGCAGAACGTGGGTGTTTTATCATTCCCACTGCTACAGCAGCCCATAGGCTGTACAAGATGTTTCTAACCTAGGGAAAACCTGTCTAGATTCACAAAGCTCTGCTCCCTCCAATATATAGACACACGGCAGTTTAAAGGATGCTTGTAGGCAGAACGTGGGTGTTTTATCATTCCCACTGCTACAGCAGCCCATAGGCTGTAGAAGATGTTTCTCACCTAGGGAAAACCTGTCTAGATTCACAAAACTCTGCTCCCTCCAATATATACACACACGGCAGTTTAAAGGGTGTTTATAGGCAGAACGTGGGTGTTTTATCATTCCCACTGCTACAGCAGCCCATAGGCTGTACAAGATGTTTCTAACCTAGGGAAAACCTGTCTAGATTCACAAAACTCTGCTCCCTCCAATATATAGACACACGGCAGTTTAAAGGATGTTTATAGGCAGAACGTGGGTGTTTTATCATTCCCACTGCTACAGCAGCCCATAGGCTGTACAAGATGTTTCTCACCTAGGGAAAACTGTCTAGATTCACAAAACTCTGCTCCCTCCAATATATACACACACGGCAGTTTAAAGGATGTTTATAGGCAGAACGTGGGTGTTTTATCATTCCCACTGCTAGAGCAGCCCATAGGCTGTACAAGATGTTTCTCACCTAGGGAAAACCTGTCTAGATTCACAAAACTCTGCTCCCTCCAATATATACACACACGGCAGTTTAAAGGGTGTTTATAGGCAGAACGTGGGTGTTTTATCATTCCCACTGCTACAGCAGCCCATAGGCTGTACAAGATGTTTCTAACCTAGGGAAAACCTGTCTAGATTCACAAAGCTCTGCTTCCTCCAATATATAGACACACGGCAGTTTAAAGGATGTTTATAGGCAGAACGTGGGTGTTTTATCATTCCCACTGCTACAGCAGCCCATAGGCTGTACAAGATGTTTCTCACCTAGGGAAAACTTGTCTAGATTCACAAAGCTCTGCTCCCTCCAATATATAGACACACGGCAGTTTAAAGGATGTTTATAGGCAGAACATGGGTGTTTTATCATTCCCACTGCTACAGCAGCCCATAGGCTGTACAAGATGCTTCTCACCTAGGGAAAAACTGTCTAGATTCAAAAAGCTCTGCTCCCTCCAATATATAGACACACGGCAGTTTAAAGGATGTTTATAGGCAGAACGTGGGTGTTTTATCATTCCCACTGCTACAGCAGCCCATAGGCTGTACAAGATGTTTCTAACCTAGGGAAAACCTGTCTAGATTCACAAAGCTCTGCTTCCTCCAATATATAGACACACGGCAGTTTAAAGGATGTTTATAGGCAGAACGTGGGTGTTTTATCATTCCCACTGCTACAGCAGCCCATAGGCTGTACAAGATGTTTCTCACCTAGGGAAAACTTGTCTAGATTCACAAAGCTCTGCTCCCTCCAATATATAGACACACGGCAGTTTAAAGGATGTTTATAGGCAGAATGTGGGTGTTTTATCATTCCCACTGCTACAGCAGCCCATAGGCTGTACAAGATGCTTCTCACCTAGGGAAAAACTGTCTAGATTCAAAAAGCTCTGCTCCCTCCAATATTTATTTATTTATTTATTTGCATTTGTTAACCGGGTTGGTCCAGCTGGGTAAGAATTACCCTTTTTCAGTGGAGACCCGAGGGGAAAAGCCCCAAACAGACATACAAATACACACGAATAGAGACAAATTAACAATATTACAGAGGAAAACAATATTATGGGTACAATGGATAAGAAAAACAAACAATGAAAGTTTGAGGATATGAGTAAGGTAGGCCAGAGGCATGCATGCAAAAGATTTATGAAAAGGTGTTCTGAGCAAGATCTCTGAATTAAGTTAAAGTAGGCAAAGAAATAATGATTTAGGTGTGGAGTTAGTAGTGTGGGAGTTTTAGGTGGGAGCATGTGAAAGATATTCCCATTTGGAGGAGAGATGGGAGAGAAGCTCTGCTCCATCCATTCCTTAACTATGACTGCTGATTGGTTAACCCCAAGATGGGAAATCCGCAGTCAGGGTGAAACATTCTTCAGTACATTTTTGTGACCTTGAGAAGAAGCATCTCTCCGGTTTCACAATTGCAACAGTCGATTAAGAGCTTAGCCCCCTGTTAAGGAACTCCTTCACTCAGATATTATTGCCCTTTTTAGAAAAAAGTGCATTATATCTATCCCCACATTAATAAACTCTGTATTTTTGACAGTATTAGAAGTTTCCAGTCTGAGACTCCTCTATTTAGCTTAGAGTGTTTATTAATGTGTTTGGAAATAATTTTGTGAAAAATTGTTTACTATTGTAAAACTTGAAATTTGTGTAACAAAAACAAGTAGGAACTTGTGTCATTGTGTATGCTTACGCTTTCAACAACCTACCTGCTGTTTTAATTTTGCCAGCGTGTATTTGAGTACTTAAACTGTTCTGACAGGGCAATTTTCTACTTCCCTTTTTATAACCTAGGGTACTGTGGGTAGTGTGGGTGTAGGTGTGCTGCTTGTGTGCATTTTGTGACAACTTCGGACTTGCTACAATTTTGGCACTTCTCCGGTCACAGCATGGATACTCAACTCTGGTTCTTGGCTCTTCTCTTGCAGTACCTAGACATCAAAAAATCACTTACCAACGTGCCCTTGCCATTGTATGCCTCAGACGATAGTGGGTGAACTTGCAGTGTCCATTGGTTCTTCCTCATATGGCTCGCTCACTTTTCTGACTTCTTGTTTTGTAGTTATTTTGGCCAGTGTGAGCTATGGGTGAGCCACATCCTCTTTGCCTGTTCCAGTGTCTGCTACGGGCATGGGAGAATGATATTCTGTGGGTTTGGTATGCACTCCAGGAGATTTTTCTTGGAGTAACAGGGCAAGGGACCATTAGACTGGGCAGACGTCCCTCCTTTGAGTTTGTTCTTTTCTGCAGGAACTCCTATTAAGAAAAGAATAAAAAAGTTAAACATTGTTTTTCTGATGATGTTATTGTTGGAAGTTCCTTACCTTAGATCAACAGGCATTACAGGTAAGTAAATCCTGGTACGCCTAAACCTTTACATATGGACATTCCCTGTAAAATTATTCACGAGGAAGCATGGGCTCCCTAAAAAAAAAAAGCATATAAGCTGTATAAGGTACCTCAGGGTACTAAGTGAAGTGTGAACTATTTTCCCGTCCTCCATTGCTTTGGTGACCTTCTCAAAGACGTCCACCAGGTTGAGAAGGCATGACTTGCCCTTGGTGAAACAAAATTGTGTTGGGTCCAGTGTCTCGATGTTTACTATGTCGTTATTGATCACTTCCATGATAATTCTTTCCATGGCTTTACATATAAGACTAGTGAGACCTATAGGTCTGTAGCTTCCAGGGTCTGTAGATGGCCCACCTTTGTGCAGAGGGATGACTGTTGCTGTTCTGCATTCATGAGGCCCAAAGTCTGTTTAGAAGATAGTTGAATAGCAATTCCTGAGGGCATGATAGGTCATATTTCATGCTGTTTAGAAGGCATACTGGGATATTGTCTGGGCCCATCGATGTACAGTTCTTGGCCTTGGAGAGAGCATTAAGGACCTGTTCCTTAGTGATAGCAGGTGTAGTTATATTTGATGGTATTTCCTGTGGGAAGGTTGAAGAGGAAAGAGGGGTAAAGTTGGAGCTGAATTTGTTGGCCAGTAGGTTTGCTATATCTTCTGGCTCAGTACAGGTGGCTTAATTTACAGTGAGCTCTGCACACAATTGCATATTGTCTCTGAGGTTGCGGACATAGCTGAAGAATGCCTAGTGGTTGTCCTTGGCCTAGGCGGCCAAATTTACCTCATATTTGTCCTCAGAGTTGTTTGCTTAGATTGAGTGTGCTTTTTATCCTGCTTGGGTGCTGGACATCCTAATTTTTGTCATGATTTTCTTCTGTTATACAGCCTGTTGATTTCATGATGCCACCAGGGTGGTTTGTTTTTTTGAGTTAGTTCTATACTTTTTCCTGGTGGGTACAACTGCCTCAATGCAGCTATTAACATGCTTGTATAGGGTTTCTGTTAACAGTTCTTCATAGCCAGCAGTGTTGTCAGGGTTTATGGGGCCTTGAAATTTTGTTAGTTTATCACTTAACAGCAGGAAGTTATCCCTAGAGTAGTTCCTGAATATATCAAGGTTTGTTGGGAGTCCAGGTTTTATTTTTACTTGAAAGGAGATTATATCTACTTTTCTGTTAATTCTTAGTGCTGTCCTTTTTGCTGTAGGCCTTGCACCTTTTTCTTTCTGTACTACTACTAGTTTTCTAATAATCTGTGTACTATTTAGTTAATTTTCTTTACCAAACGTTGGGAGTACCTTGTTTACTATTGCTGCTAAACTTGTCTTGTGCTGTTTCTCTTCTGTGGTATTATTTTTGTTAACTTTGCCTTTTGGATTAGATTATCTTGCTGTGATTAGGCCTGATTAGCCTATGGGTTTTAAAAAGTGCTCATTTTATGGGCTCAAGATACCCAACTCTGATGGCCACTCAGAGTTGATACATTGTCTTGGGGCACACCTCTTGATGTGGAGTGTAAGATTTCTTTTGGCTTGAACCACAGAGCCTTGGTTGAGTGCAGGAAGAAGTTAGTACTCAAAGGCTTACTACCTTCTTCCTTTTCTTCAGCGTCTGGCACTTCCCCTTCCGTGAAGAAACTGCCAGGGATATCTCAGGGGTACAAAAAAGACAAGTGTAAGGAAAAGTCAAAGGAGTCAAGGAAGTGTTCCCCTGACTACTGTCCTCACTTGGAGCCGACTTTGGCTGTGACATCCAAAATATCAAAGACCTTGGATCCGTCCAGTTTGGATCCAGCACTATTCTCTGATAAGTCTCCTTCCATAGACAACCTCGGTTCTCCTCAGAGCCGATTTCATCAAGGCTGCATTCTCCATTTTTACTAGAAGTTTCCCATAGAGTTTCAAGACATCCATCTACCTCCTTGTCCTTTAGGTCTACCAGGAACCTGTCCACAGCAGATGTGGACACAATGATAACATTTTTTAGGTCTCAAACTCAGTTGGGAGTATTTCCAGCTCTGTCTACCATTGGACCCATGAGCTTTTGACCAACTCAAACATATTTAGTGACTCCTACTACAATCTGTCCTTCCACTTCAGAATTTTTGAATCTGGACTTGACTGGGTCAGATCCAAAAGCTTGGCCTTCATCGTTTCTGTCTTCCCTGATCCAGCCGGCGTAAACATTGTCAGAGCTGGAGGGATCTCAGAGCTGTAGCTTCAGCACTAGGTCTGGGGATAGGGTTCGACTCCAAGTCTTTCAGAACCGTCCCTTCACCCTCAAGACTTCAGTGCTGAACAATTCAAGCTTGACTTCTGTGCTGAGGCAGGGCCATTGGGAGGTCTTGAATTTCTCCAGGTAGGTGGCTTTGGCCCCTATTGGAGCAGTTTTGGGCTCCCCATCAGCTTCTGCATTTGAGGTAGTGAAGAGACCTCTCCACCTTACAGCAGACAGGACATTCTTACCCCCCTTGGGTCCTCCCCCTCCTCAGCTGTCTGCCCTGGGTTCTGCATCTGCTCATTCTGTTCCATCAAGGCAGCTGGTCTGTTCGAGCCTGAATACGGTCCTTTTACAGGACTCCCAACGTGCTTCTGGGTCATCCTCTTATAACCTGCATGAGGATGTTCCCAGGAAGTGTAAGAGCAAGATGAGGCACATTGGTTCCCTGCAGGAATCCTTAACAGAAGACATGGACTTCGGTGAAGGGGAGGGGTCCCCCAGGTCACCACTTGAGGATGTCTCATTTAGAGAACTACTTGAGCTTTTGAGGCAGAAGGGTGGTTTGTCTTATGAAGCCCCTTACCAAGAGAAGTTGGTATTTCTTGAGGCTTTTAGAACAGGCTCAGCTATATCCTGGGTAGTATCTCCGGCGGACAAAATGGTGGACCCCATTTCTCATTGGCTTTAGAAGGATCTGGATACCACATAACATATTACTAAAATGCTAGACAAGTACCTAGTTACACCAGAGGAATAGAGGCTTCCCCAGTTGTGATCCCATGGTTCATAGGTTCATAGGTTCATACTAGGCTATCTGCCCGAGGGCATTTACAAGCCTAGCCCATAGTTTTGTAGCTTACGCCACCCCTTTAGTATGGGGAACTATACCCATTATTTTGCTGTGCCTCTGTCGAGCAGTGACACTGAGGTAATCCCTGGGGTATATCTGCGATCTCCCATCCATTGGTCAAGATTTCTCTTGAACAAGGCCAGCGAGGTGCTCTGCCTCACATATACTGGGATTTTATTCCACAGCATAGGGAGTCTTTGGGTGATGAATCTATCCCTCCAGCACGTCCTATTAATAGCTGTGTCGAGGTTTAAGTCTCCTGCCCTTGTGGCTCTGACGGATCTAGATTTTTGAGGTGAAGCATATTCATCAAATCTGGGTTTGACATGGCCTTGTATGTTAGGCAAAGGTCACCTCTGAGCAAGCGGTAAGCGACTGAATAGAGCTGGAGTTCTTTCAGTCGGGCAGCATAGGACAGATGTTTGAGACCCTTTATCCTTTTGGTGAGGAACTTTGTGGCCTCTCCAGCTGCTGCAAGTGTCGGGTCAGATACATTCCGAATGGGGCATTGTACTCAATCATTGGTCTGATGAGTGATGAGTATAGGGAGACTATGACCTCCCTTGATCTAGATGAGAATCCTTCATGATAAGGTGGGCAATGTAGAAGGTCTTCCTAACTACTTTAGCTACATGGGTGTCGAATGACAGACTACTATCAACCTGGGTCCCCAGGTCCCTGATAACTTCTTCTGTGCTCAGTGGATTGCCACCTATTTGGTAGCTAGGGGTAACCTTGGTTTTCCCGAAGGGTATGACTATGCATTTTTTGGCATTTAACTTTAGGCCATGGCTCTGGCACCAGTTATCCGTTTCTGTGAGACCCTTCTGAAGGATATCTGTGTCAGATGTGTTTTCTACTATGGCCCAGTTTGCAGTCATCTGCAAACTTTGTCAGCCATAACCCTCCTGTGTTTGCTTGTACTTGAAAAGTAGATGCCAAACAAGAGTGGGCCCAGGACTGAGCCCTGTGGTACACCACTTGTGACAGGCTTTGGGTCTGACATGGCGCCAGCAACTCTGACCCTGTGGGTTCTGTCACTCAGCCAGTTTGCAACCCATCTTGTGATGTATGGGTTAACATTTAAGCTGATGAGTTTTTCAATGATACCCGAGTGGGGTATTGTATCGAAGGCCTTCGCCAGATCGAGGTAGGCTGTATGGACTGCCTTTCCCTCATCAATGGCTTTGGTGACTGTTTCAAAAGTCAACCAAGTTTAGAAGGCATGATCTGCCTTTGACAAAGCCAAACTGGGATGGATCCAAAGTCTGCAAATTCCCTATGTCTTTATTTATGAGGTCCATTATGATCCTCTCCATGGCTTTGCAGATAAGGCTTGTCAAGCTAATGGGCCGGTAATTTCCAGGGTCGGTGGAGGCACCGCCTTTGTGAAGTGGGACCACAGTTGCAGTGCGCCACTCCCTGGGTACGTATCCAGAGGTAAGACTATGATTAAACAGCTGTCCTAGCTGTGGGTTTAATTCCTCGTTGAGTTCGTGGAGCACACAGCCGGGGACACCATCAGGTCCCATGGATGCTGTGTTTTTTGCTTTGGAGAGAGCAGTTCTCACTTGGGCGTTGGAGATGTTTGGGGGGTTGCAATCGCTTGGTATAGATATCTCTCCTTTTGGGGGCGAGAAGTTTGCACTGAACCTGTCAGCCAGTATGTTGGCAATGTCTGTAGGATCAGTAATCTTCACATCATTTTGAACTAGTTCTGAGCATATCTGGGAGTTTCCTCCCAGGTTTCTAACATAGCTAAAGAAGGCCTTATGATTGTCTTTTGAGTCTTTAGCTATTTTTCTCTCAAAATTTGCTTTGGATGATTTTATGAGAGCTCTTAGTTTTTTACTTATAGTGATCAAGGGTGTCTTACCCTTTAAGGATTTTGCTCTATCTTGTAGTAGCTTCCTCCTTTTGTGGTTATGGAAGCTACCAAAAAAGGAACTTGCCAAGAAAAGTCCTTCTGTCTACCCCCCACCAACAAAGAGTCTAGGGCACTGGACAGTTTCAGGAATCAATTTTTTACTTCAGCAACCTTTGCTCTGTGGTTGCTGTATTACCTGGCACATTTCAAAAATTTAAGAGGGATTTACCAAAACAGCTTACCAAATTCCTCTCGTGTCCTATGTCAGCAGATAATAAAAAGACTGTAATTTTGTAACTAATCACCGTTTAGTCATTAACAAACTCCTCTATGCATCTGATTTCACACACTACAGAATGTGTTTAGAGAGTGGCATTTCAGGCATTACCATTAGGAGGAATGGTTGGGTGCCCCTCCGTAACTTTGCAGAGCCCTACAAGATGTCCTTCATCAGTGCACCCTTTGATGGATTTACCCTAGTTGGACCCAAAGTTGGAGACTATCCTGGAGTGAGTTGTCAGCTGTAGTTATTTTTTTTACCCCACAGAGGACCTTTTCAGGAAATCGGAAAGGGAGTGGAAAGATGTGGTTTCCGAAGTCGCAGGGTTTTTTTTTTTTTTACGATTCCTGTGGAGACAGATCCCCCTGTGACAGATGGCAGGAACTCTAATGGCAGATGTCTTCTATGCTACAGAGGAGGCCCACAGAGCCAAGGCTTCAGAGGTTCTTTTTCCAAAAAGCCTTTCCAGTGCCCCTGAACAGTTGCCCGACTGCTAGACTCTGGAGGCAGTTGGGGGGGGTGGGGTGCTTATCTCTGCATCTGGAGGACTGGACGTCCACCACCAAAGATGTCTGGTTGCCGAAAATAATTACCAGAGGTAATTGCATTCCCTTTTACCTTCTTCCACCCATTCAGTCAAGAAAAAGTCTTGACATACCATCCCTTCAGAGGAAGAAAGTGCATTAAAAATAGAAAAGCTGCTCGTAAAAAGAAGTCCCACTAGGCCAACAAGGGTTCAGAACTTACTTGAGATTCTTTTTGGTGCCAAAGAAAATTGGGGACCTTAGACCAATATTGGACCAAAGCCACTTGAGACAGTTTGTCAAACACTTGGTTTTGAATGTTCACAGTTCAGGCCATACTCCCTTTACTGAGGAAGGGCAATTGGATGTGCTCTATAGATCTTCATACTGTCACATAAAATAGAGAGGTGATCTAGGAGATACCTCTGCTTCTGGCTGGGAACCAGTCACTATTCATTCAGAGTCCTGCCCTTTGGTCTCACCACAATCCCATGGGACCACCAAGTGTATGGCAGTGGTTGCTGCTCACCTGAGTTTGCTGGGATTTCGGGTGTTTCCTTACCTCATTGACTAGCACCTCACTGCTCTCACCAGCCATCTGCAGGTACACTTCATGGACTACCTGCTCCATTTATGTCTTTGCCTGGGCATCACAGTCAACTACAACAAATCTCATGTCTGTCTCACTCAAACCCTGGAGTTCATAGGCATTTATCTGGATACAGTTTCTCAAGTGGCACGACTCCTTCAATCCAGACTGTCCAAGTTATAGGGTCAGGCAACACTGTTTGTCTCTAGTCACCACCAGCCAGGTTGGTCCTTCAGTTTCTTTGTTCATTGGTGGTCTCTATAACACTTCTTCCTCTAGCCAGATTGTATATGAGAGTACTACAGTGGACCCTAGTGGTACAGTGGTGTGTGGTTTGTAACCTTGCACATTTGATTAACAAAGATCTGAAAACAGCATGTCTTCTGGTTCATTCACACACCAGATGTCTCGGCCGCTCCTTTGTCCTACCTTTGCCCAGTGCCATGGTGACCATAGATGCTGCCCAGCTAGTGTGGTGGTGGGGGGTATTACATAGGACAGATAGCCAAACGCATGGGGGGGTCCTCCGTACAGGCCAGCCTTCACATCATTGTCCTACAAATGAGGCAGGTCTCCTAGCATTGCATGCATTTCCACACATCCTCCCTCCAGGGACAGTTGCCATCCAGACAGACATATCAGTGGTGTGATACCAACAGATGGGGGAGGGGGAACCTGCTGTTATCCAATATGTCAGGAGGCAGTGAGTGTGTGCCAGTGGGTGACCTTTTCTGACCTCTTTCTTTTGGCAACACACATCCTGGGGAGCTCCAGCATTTTAGCAGACAGACTGAGCAGATCAGTTCTTCTCATGAGTGGTCTCTCAATCCTTCAGTGGTGGAACAGATTTTTCTTCAGTGGAGACAGCCATGCTGTGCTCTACCCACAGTTTCAAAAGCAGCAGTTATTTTGCCTTAATCCCTCCTGGAGGGGGAGTCACCAAGAGATGGTCTGATTCGTGATTGCCTGCCCATCTCCTTTATACTTATCCTCCAACTCTTATAGGTAGCACACGGAGGTAGAACCACTTCAGCTCCACACATTTTATTAGTACAATGCTAAAAAAAAATACACTAAACGCTTAACAGGCTCACCGCGTTTTTCATAACAGAAAAATGAGACTTCATCAGTGCAAAAAATAAGTAAACTGAACTTCCTAATCCTTAAATACATTACTTAATTGAATAAATAGAACCAATTGAATAAATTGAATAAGTAGGTTAAGCGCTTTCACTCATATCACACGAGCTTCATCAGAATCCCTGTTGGTTAATAAAATAACTTGTGGATTTTAATAGCAGGCTGGAATTGTTCCTTGGCTGTACAGTGTGTAGTTAGCGAGTGGTTACTTGCGTTTGGTTCTATTTTGGCATTCACCAGTTGTTCGTTTAAACGCTGTTTCTGAAGTTAATTGAATAAATCAAGTAATCAAAACTGATTAATAAAACAATTAACTCCCCAATCATTTACTCCCAAAACATCCAAGCTGAACCAAAAAATGTCCAACCATATACTTAGGTTCATAGATTAGAATTAAGCTAATTGCCCTTACGAGCCATTTTAAGCTTAGCCAATTATCCCTTGACTCAAACCCTGCAACTTGTGTTTGCAAGGCAAACACCTTAACCATTAGGCCACCCTCCTAACCAAAATGTATGAGAAAAAATATATATTTCTTTTACAAATAGCAATTGTACTTTAACTTAACTTAGCTTGCTGTAAAAACGTCCGAGTCATTACCATAAAAGAATAAATACACAGTCCTAAAAATCCATATGCAAAAACAGTAAAAAAAAAAAACAAAAAAAACCCACAAATGTTGGTGAATTTTGCATATATAAACCTTTAACTCCCTCTAGTGAGCCATTGCAATAATTACAACCATAATAAAATATAATATATACAGTTGTATTAAGTTTTTAATTATATGCAACCATATTATAAATTAAAACCAAATGCTGTGAAAATGTTGAGCTAAAAATATACATAATAGTTTGTATTATTAAAAAACTCAATAAAGTAAAACTGAAAGCCCCCTATAGTCTAGCAGTTCTGAATTTCAATAAGGGAGCTATAGAAATATTGTCGTTTAGGCCAGGGTATTCGTTAGCTTGTAAGAATACCTGCCAATATGTCTCTCTGTACTCGGTCTTTTCCTTCCACAGGTCACCCCAAATATCAAAGGGCACTGTCTCTAACGCAAAAAAAATTAAATTTAAAGCTTGAACAAGTGTATGTTTATAAAAAGCATTACTAGAATTAGCTTCTGAAATACTATAACAATGTTCATATATTCTCCTCTTTAAACTTCTTTCAATTTTGCCCACGTAAAACGATTCACATTTTTCACAAACAACTAAGTAAATTAAACCTTTTGCGTCACAATTACATTATTCATTGGCTACTAACAATTTATCCCTGCTAGGGAGATATATGGCATTCCTATTAAAAATATACATACACTACTTGCATTTTCAGCATTTATATGTTCCAGGTTTCTTATTATTATTATTACTAGCATAATTATCGGTATATTTTTTCTCCAGAATGCCTTTAATGCACTTATTCTTTTTAAATACAAAGTGTATGGGGCCCACAAATAAATTTTCCACATCAGAGAAACTTTTAAACAAGTCCCAATACTTTTTAATAATCCTAGTAGCAATATTAGAATGTTTGTGTCTTTCGGCTTTTCCCGGTTAGGGGTCACCACAGTGGAACTCCGGTCCGCTAATGATTGGCAGTAGAGTTTTACGTGCTGGTTTGCTGGGCCTAACGCACAACCTTCAAGGAAGGAACGCCCGTTCACGCATGTCGCCACACAGAAGACGCTCTAACTGAGAATCAAACGGGCAACGTCTAACTGTGAGGTGACAGTGCTACCGCAGCACCACCACCGCAGTATATAGTAGCAATATTAGAATCATGGTCGTAATTAGTAACAAAAGCACTATTGTACCCACGTGGGGTCTCAACCAGATCTCCCACTTTTTCCTTTTTAAAAATAGTTGCGTCGTTCCTCCCTAATAATGGAAAATATCTAGCAACCGTACCATTTCTTACTTGCTTAATAACATCCTCTATAAGGTTTAATGGGTATTTTCTTTCCAAAAACATATTTTTAACCTTATTGCATTCAATCAAAAAATCATCTTCTTAGGATGTCATCCTGGAGACACTAATAAACTGTCCCTTCACTATGCTTCTTTTTTGTTTATAAGGGTGTACACTAGTAAAATATAAATAAGAATTCAAAAAAGTACTGTTCCGAAAAATGGTGTATTTTACCTATTCTTAACATCTAATTTATGTATAGTGACATCCAAATAATTAACCGCCTGACTCTCAATATTGAAAGTAAACTTTAAGAATTGCGTAGTTTGACTAATGTAATCAATAAATTCCTTAAATATCTGTTCGTTACCATTCCAAAAAATAATCATATCATCCAGGAAATGCTTCTATAAAATAAAATATTGGGCATAGGTAGACTCCACTATATATTTGTCTCCCAGTAACATAAAATTATGTTGGCGTAGCTGGGAGCACAACTTACTCCCATCACTACGCCACTCATTTGCCTATAAAACACTCCGAATATAATAAAATTATTCTCTGAAATCAGTTCTATTAATGTTAAGACTACTCTAAATTCATTAAAAGTAAAAAGTCCTTTTACAGAGGTAGCTTCTTCGAACCACTGCAGACCTAATTTGTGGGGAATACTAGAAAAAAGATCAATTATGTCAAGTGGCAGCAAATAACATCACCAATCATCGTTCAGTACTATAAGGAAATCCCACGAGTCTTTTAGAAAACCAGTACTACCCAGATTCATCTTTTGATCTATAAGTACTGCTAAGGACTGAGTCTTTGAACCACCTGCTACTACAATGGGTCTCATAGGCGGACTTGCTGTATCTGAGTTTTTGGAGTTCCAAAAATAGAAGGAATTACAGGTTTAGGAGTTTTTAAAAAATGTATTCATCAGGACTAATGGAAGCTTCCAATAATAAATCATAAAGGATGCAGTCAGTCTTTACTGTAAGCAATATTTATTTCATTTTTGATACTTCTTCATCTCCACCATCATCGCTTAAGATTTCCATAATTTTCCCTACATAAATAATAAAATTGTGCACGATGACAGTCCCACCCCTTTATCAAGTTTCATAATTCTTATGTTATCATTGTTTTTGATTTCATATGGCAATTTTTTCATCCTTAGTGAAATTAAAACCATTTCTATTTGATCTAAGGTTCTTTTTCAACTCTCTTTCAAGTAATATCTAAAAAATTTCAGTTGAGGATGTAATGGGGGATTGAAGGTACTTTTCCTCCTAAGGGTTAAGTCATTCCCACAAGTTCCACCCCCACTGGAAAATAAAAACTCCAAATGTTATTTCTTGTAAACAATTTCAAATCAATAATCAATTTTTAACATTACATTTCAAGCTATGTACATACTTAAAACCCTTCATAAATAAGTTAAAATATACTGGGTTTAAAACCGTATTACTGTAGTTAAAAATCCGGTAGTCTTTAAGTAAATATACTCCTTTAGATACTTCACAGCATTTGGTTTTAATTTACAATGTGGTTCTATATTTACATTACTGGCAGCATTCTACGATGGACTGTCATGTTGTAGGCCTGTAATTCAAGGTTTCATTTGGGCAACTTAATCTTTTGCCCAGTGGTCTTGCCCACCAATTTTAAGGTATTATGATTTGTGACAGCTGCAAATTTTTTCCACATAGGTAGTCTTGAGATTATGGAGAGGCTAAACTATACTCACATGTCTTATTTTATGGCTGGATTTTATTCCTTCTTTGGCTGAAGTGTGAGACTAAAATACAGTATTAGATGCTCATTTACCTGCAAAGGAATCTGGGTGATGAGTATGACCCCCCCCATACTCGCTTCCATAGTTTGAAGCGTTATCTATGCTTTGGAGTCTTGACTGTAATTAGGACTAACCACTACAGTGGGCCCTCTCAATGCATTTTTGAGATTTTTACTTTTTTTGGATAAGGTTTGTAAGAAGGGTTGCTGTTTTGCTAGAGTGAAAAGTCAGACTTTATACAATACCTTGTGGTCCCAAGAAATTACTTTTTTTTTTTTTTTTTTTTTTTTTTTTTAGTAACAAGGGTAGGTAATGCTTGGATAGCCTTCATCCTGGCAGGCTGTGACAGGATCTTGGCACCACCAAACCACTGACCATGGCAGGACACTTATGCCACTTATGCCTGTCATTTTTTGCCATGAGAGTTAACCCCACTTTTTTATTGTACTTACTACCTGCCTAGCACGTTGAGCGTGTTTTTGCCATGGCTGACTGTAGGTAACAGCCATTCATCAAGTCAGCAGCAGTAAAATACAGCCTTATCCAATTGTTCTAAGGCAGGGGATAAGTATATAACTCAGGATAACTCCTTCATTTTCTGTAGTCCATAGGTTCATAGGAGATTACTAGGCAAACGGCTCAAGAGCTCTTGCAAGCCTAGCCAATTTTACTCAGATTTTACCCAGTTTTCTGTCCTTAGGGGAAAGATAACAAGGGTCAGCAAATGAGATTTTCACAGTTTTTACAGGCTGCCTCTGTCCGTAAAGGGCACAAACACCACCCTAGAAGTGAATTTATGGATGTAATGTGATCCTATCTCGCCTACATTCTCTATGACTCGGCCGCTATACAATAGAACGCAGTCTCTTATTGGCTGAGTTACCTCATATCCCAGGATGCACCACTACCACTTCCCCAGATCTCGTTTGCCGCTTTTCAGCATAGACGTGGTCTCGGACTTGGCTGAGCTAAGTATCTTTAGTCAGAAATTTTTCTGTCTGAATTTTGGTCAAAACTTACCCAAAAGCTGTTTTAACAGCTATTTGTTGTTGTGTGATTGGTTTTTGATATTTTCTTGTGGTAAATTGTGTTTTTTTTGTGGTAATTAACGGTCCCGTTTAAGTTAGAGGGGCCTAGCCCTACCCTAGGCGTTTTAGTTAGAGTCTAGGTTGTCTTTGTGCTAACTTTGTTTTTGGTAGTCGGTGTTTATTGTTTATATAACCATGTCTAAAGAGCATAGACCATCAGGTTTTAAAAAGTGTTCTAAATGTAGTTATAAAATGTCTATAACAGATGACCATTCTTTATGTGTCTATTGTTTGGGTCCGAAGCATCTTCAGGAGTCCTGTAGCGTTTGCCACGCTTTTTCCTCTCGCGTCCTCCAAGAGAGGAAAAATAAGTTGATCTTGAAAGGGCTTATTACCTTCCTTTGAAGAAGCCCTATCTTCTTCTTCTTCGAGGAAGAAAAGTCTTGCTCCGACCAGCCCGTCGGATCCGCAGCAAAAGTCTCGGCAGGCTTCTCCGTCGGCTCCACGGACTTCGGAGCCGAGGGCGGAACGGTCTGCCTCGATGTCTCCAGCTTCGACTCCTCTGGTTTCGGAGTCGAGAGCTCGGGCGTCGAGAGGCGAGTCACCTTCATCGGCTCCACTGCCTTCGGAACTGATGGGGGTTGCCCGCTCAGACTCTTCCCCTTCGGTGCCGAAGTCCACATCGGCTCCGAGGGAAATTGCAGTTGTAGTGGAGTCTCCCTCGGCGCCGATACTTCCCGAACCATTACGGAGCCGGTCCCCCAGTCTTTCTGAGTCGGCGGAGAAGTCGACTTGGACCCGGTCGGTCTCTTCTCGGTCATCGAGGATGTCCGATTCGGACTTAGACAGGGTGCTTCAAAGGCTTTTTCAGTCTCCAGTCTTTGCAAAGTTGATCTCGGCTCCAGCCCAGTTGGCTCTGGAGCCGATCTCCCATCCTGCTACATCGATTCCTCCTCCAACAGCTTCGGCGCCGTTGGAGTCGGTGTTGGTGGAACCGGTGGAGGTTATCGGGTCGGTTCTGACTCTAACTCCAACCCCGTCCCTCGGGTCAGGGTTCGGTACGCGGACCTCCTCTGTCGGCCCCGGGGGGACGCTTCGGGCCCGATCCTTTCGGTTCCGAGCCTCCCTCTCGGTGCGTTGGCTGCAGGGGTTCCGACTGCCGTTGTGGCCTCGGGGGTTGAACCATCCCAGGACTCTGGGGGTCCAGCCTTCGAGGCCATGAGGAGTGCCTTGGCCAAATCCTCTGTGGCCACTTCTACCATTTCACCACCACCTTCCCTGGGCATGGAGACTGGCGCCTTTGCAATCCCCCTGTCTCACGACAGCGGGGCCCCTGGGCCTGAGGTTACCCCCATTGGGGGTTCCCTTCTTCCTGGAGGTCCCTCCGACACGCTTTCGGAGGAACCTCCCAGGAAGAAACAGTGTAAGAGGAAACACGCTGACTCCCCTGATGAGTCTCTCACCTCGGATACCGACCTCGATGATGTGGAGGGGTCCCCAAAGTCGTCCTCGGAAGATGTCTCCTTTGCGGACATCTTGGAGATCCTCAAGCAACGAGGCGACTGGCAGTCCAAACCCCCTTCTGCTGAGGAGTCGGTTTACCTCAAGGCCTTCGGGCTCAGCCCTCCGCCTCCTGGGTGTCTCCGCCTTGATGAGCTTCTGGATTTGATCTCTCGAAGGGCGTGGGAACACCCGGATTCTGTTGAACCGGTGCCAGCTCGCCCCAATAAATTCCTTTCGGCTCCCCCGGATAAGGACTTTCTATCAAAGGCCGTGGCTGTAGATGCTATGGTGGTGGCATCTGCCACCCAACAAGATGTGGCAGAGGCGTCGACGTCCGTCCATCCTCCTAATAAAGAGTCTAGGAGCATGGATCGGTACGGCAAGCGCACTTTCTTCAGCGGCCTTTACATTAAGGTCTCTGAATTACCTGACACATTTCACCAGACTACAGAGGGATCTGATCAAGGAGCTTTCGGATACCCTCTCTGGTAACTTACCTGAGCAGTTGATCCAGACGGTTAACTCCCAGTTGGCTACCCTGTCTTCATTATCTAACTCGTCCATGAGGCTCATTTCTTATGCGGCCGAAGGAGCGAGCAGAGCGGCGGGAACAGGTGTTGCTCTACGGAGACAAGCCTGGCTACGCCTGTGTCACTTTGCAGAGGCCTTTAAGTCTTCCTTTGCTGACGCCCCCTTTGATGGGTCCTCACTGTTTGGACCCAAGGTAAAGGACACATTGACTCGCTGTGAACAGGAAGGTAAGACTTTAACTGCCGTAGGAGCCCGGTTTTCCACTCCCTTCAGACCTTATCCCAAGGCTCGAAGAGGAGGGAAAATGTGGTTCCGTAAGTCTCAAAAGCCTTGCTCGTCGCAGCAGAGCGATTCTCCTTCTAGAGGCAGAGGAGGGGGAAATTTTTCAGGGAGACGCCGTCCCAGAGGCGGCGGAGGCCCCCGCAACACTGGAAACCGCGAGTCCTTTCATGGCTCCTCCTCCTTCCAGCATCCCTGAAGGAGTACCCGACTGTGCAGCTCCGGAGCCAGTCGGGGGTCGCTTTTCGAGACACCTAAAGGCCTGGGAAAATATTACTCAGGACCAATGAGTGCTTCGAATCATCGCCGGAGGTTACACCATTCCCCTTTCTCAACCCCCTCCACCAATCCAAAGAATCCCGGACCCGCCACCCAGTCAACGGGATCATGCAGCCAACGAAATATCAAAGCTGCTTCAAAAAGGGGTCATCCAACCTGTCCCCGCAGACCAGGCCGGATCAGGGACTTACTCAAGATTCTTTTTGGTGCCAAAAAAGACCGGGGACTTGAGACCCATTTTGGACCTCAGCAAACTAAACCGATTTGTGAAAAAGTCCAAATTCCGGATGGTCACTTTGCAATCCATTCTTCCGCTTTTGGAGAAAGGTGTTTAGATGTGCTCCATAGATCTCAAAGACGCCTACTATCACATTCAGATAGATCAGGCATCGAGGAGACACTTACGCTTCAGCCTAGGAGACAGTCATTTCCAGTTCCGAGCACTGCCCTTTGGTCTCACCACAGCCCCCAGGGTGTTCACCAAATGTTTGGCGGTGGTGACTGCTCACCTGAGAAGTATAGGATTCCAGGTGTTTCCATACCTAGATGACTGGCTCCTAACTGCCACCTCCAGGCATCTACTCTTGGAAAACCTAGCAGCCGCTGTCACACTAGGCAACTCCTTAGGAATCACCTTCAATTGGTCAAAATCTGTATTGCTGCCATCTCAGCGTATTCTGTTTATTGGTGTAGAAATAGACTCAAGGCAGATGCGAGTCTATCTCCCTGCGGAAAGGATAGCGACGCTCCAGCTTCAGGTTCAGGCATTGCTCCTCAGACGTCGTGCTCCAGCGAGAATGGTCCTACAGCTGTTGGGCTCCATGGCAGCCACCATTCTTCTGGTCCCCTTGGCAAGGTTGCACATGAGGATACTCCAGTGGCTCCTATCAGTCCAGTGGTCTTATCAAGACCTTCCCCTCAGTCACCACATATTGATCACAGACACGTGCAAACAGGATCTTCGTTGGTGGCTTCTCTCCTCCAACCTGAATCTAGGGCGACCCTTCGTTCCCCCACTCCCCTCTGCCACGTTGACTACGGATGCCTCCCAGACAGGGTGGGGGGGACATTATCTGGACAGGTCGGTCCAAGGCACGTGGCACTCCTACGAGAGTCTTCTCCACATCAATATCCTGGAGATGAGGGCGGTGCTTTTAGCGTTGCAAGCACTGCACGATCACCTCCCCCAGGGTACGATTGCCATTCAGTCCGACAACATGTCGGTAGTCTGGTACTTAAACAAGCAAGGAGGGACCAGGTCCTACCCCCTTTGCAGAGAAGCCATGAAAGTATGGGATTGGGCGATTGCTACCAAGCGTTTCCTAGTGGCAACGCACATTCTGGGGAAATCCAACGTGATAGCCGACAGACTGAGCAGAACTATTCTCTCCCCTCACGAGTGGTCCTTGAACGACAGAGTGGTAGCGCAGATTTTCACGAGATGGGGAATTCCTTGTTGCGATCTCTTCGCAAGTCCCCTCAATGCGAAATGCCAGCACTTCTTCACTCTCACCCCAGTTCCGGGGGAGATCCCCAAGGACGCTCTAGTCCACGTTTGGCCCTCCGGTCTGCTATATGCCTTTCCACCGGTTCCCCTTCTCCCCAAGGTGATTCAGAAGGCGATTCGCTTGGGAAGCAAAATGATATTTATCGCCCCATACTGGCCTCGACAAGTCTGGTTCCCCTTTCTTCACAAATATGCATTGGGGGGTCCTTGGTTCCTGGACCAAGTTCCGGACCTTTTGACGCATCAGTCAGGACAGCTCCATCAGTCCCTCCATTCATTGAAGTTAGCAGCCTGGCTACTCCTCTTCCAACCATAGTTAGGAGCCATTCTTTCGCCCCTGAAGTCATGCACATCTTGTCTTCGGCCCACAAGACTTCTACGAAAAAGATATATAGCAATAAATGGAAGAGGTTTGCTATTTGGGCCCAACTCTGAGGATTAGACCCGATGACAGCCTCGGTGTCAGACGTACTGAAGTTTTTAGCTTCCCTATTCAACCAAGGTTGCTCAGTGTCTACCATCAAAGTGCAATTGGCGGCTATTTCCAATTTTCATGAGAGTGTGGAACCTCCTTTAATGAGCAACAAGTTGTGCAAAGCCTTTATTAAAGGAGCTTGGCTTCTCGACCCCTATATCTCAACCTGCACCTCCGTGGGACCTTAACGTGGTATTAGGTGCATTAACCTCATCTCCCTTTGAGCCGGCAGCAACCTGTGATCTAAAATTCCTTTCTTGGAAGACTGCCCTTCTAGTTGCTATTACATCAGCCAGACGAGTTTCAGAACTTCAAGCCCTATGTGTTAAACCACCATACTTGGTATTTCACAAGGATAGAGTATCTCTTAGACCAAACCCATCTTTTATACCAAATGTTTGTTCTAACTTTTGTTTACAACAATCACTAGAACTACCGGTCTTCTTCCCTAAGTATTCGAATAGAGCTGAATATACTTTTCACAGCTTGGATGTACACAGACAATTACGTTTCTATTTGGATAGGACACACAAAGCACGGAAATCAGATCAGCTGTTTGTGTCCTTTTCGGATAGTAAATTGGGCAAAGCCATCACAAAAGTCACTATTGCCAAGTGGATCAGGGACTGTATCAATCATATTTATCTCATCTCAAATAAGGAGCTTATAGTTCCAGTGAAAGCTCATTCTACTAGGGCTATGGCCACTTCGGCAGCTTTTCATTCCAAGCTCTCTATTAGTGACATTTGTGCGGCTGCCACGTGGTCATCTTCACACACCTTTATTTCTCACTACAAATTAGATGTGGCATCCAGGGGTCGAGCTTCCTTCGGTTCCACAGTTCTCAGGAGTGTTTTCCAGTGAGCCACCCAGGAATTAGGTGCTAGGGACGCTGTCCCATCTGTAGAGAATGTAGGCGAGATAGGATCACATTACATCTTTTAGTTATGTACTTACCATAACTTTAGATGTATGGGATCCATCTCGCCTACATTCCTGATAACCCACCCTCCTTCCCCCAGCCTCGTAGACCAGGAGAGACCGGATGATCCGAAATTGAACTTCTTTCCTCTCTTGAAGACCTGAGAATGTTATAACAATAGTATGTGCTGCCATATTTTTTAGGTACAAGCAATACTGTGAGGCCCAGGGATTGTTGGCTTTTTGAATTTCACCCAGATTCAGCATCTCCCAGACTTCCTCTGGCATAATTTTCTAGACTTGCTGAGGGACCATGTAAGGATCCTGTCTGATTGGCCATTGGGTCTCTGCCAGTTGGATATACACTGGCTTTGCAGTGAACTTGTCAAAAAACTGATGTAATACTGCTCTGAGTTCCTCAATCTATCTAAAGAGTAGCTGATGTTCATCGTGTTTCACTGTTGCAGTCATTACATTTGGACAATCTGCTGGCAGGTTGCCCTCAGTCGGCCTGATTATCAAAGTCTTGGGTCCTGCGTCGGTTGCTGTCCCTTCTTCCATGACGTCAGGTCGTCAGGGGTATAAAACATGCAGCCAATGCCGTTACGTCAGTCTTTCTTGCCGCGCGGTGCCCGAAGCAGAAGCAGTTCGCAAGTGCCGGTCGGCCAACTCCTGAAATTTTCGTTTTCGAGTTTCAGAACCGAAGTCTTCAACTTAAAGCTAAGTACCCCTTTGGGGAAACTTTTTCTTGCTCCTTACCGATGTAAGTAAAAGTTAATAATTGCATTACTTGTGGGAAGCAAATACCTCTCAAGGATTTTCATTTGTACTGTATTCCTTGCCTAGGCCCTGATCACGACGTACCTTGCTGTCGGTTTTGTGCTTTATTTAATCAGCGCACTATCTGTCGTCTGTACATTTTTGCTTCAACATATTTCAGTTCTCAGTTTAATAATCCAGAAATGACATCGGTTAGCCATCCGACTACTGGAATACCGAAAAAACGCAAAGAAAAAGACAGAGACAGGCCGCCTAGTTCCAAAGCTGCCGACAACGCTTCTCCTAAGCCAGTCGCCAGTTTGCCGGTACTCAGTAAGGTGTTTTCGCAGCCCCTGATACCCACTACTTCTGATTCGCAGGTCTCTACTGAGACCCATTCAGAGTCTGGTATGCCGCAAGATGCTTCAGCTGTGGAACCTACGGATGTCTCTACCTTGGATGGGTCCAGCGCCGCTGTGCAGGCACCGGCTTCTGAGGGTGTATTCAGGCCTACTGACTTGCGTATTAAACCAATGCCATCTTCTTCTTCAAGGCCTAAATCTCGAACTATGCCCAAAAAACGGATGCCCAGACCACATGGTCAGGCCTCTATGCCTAAAAAACATGATAAGAATGGCTGAAGACCTTTTTACTGTAATCAGGGGAAGCCAGCCTTCCCCCTCTAAGAGACCTAGGACTGAGTTTGTTTATGATACTTCCGACCATGATTCTGAATTTTCTGATTCCTGTAATGACCAGGATTTACCCTTATCTACCTATGAGGATTCTGATGCTGAGGACTCCATTCCCTCTGCTTCCTCCCCAGAGGATTTCTCTTTTGGTGAAACCTTGCATACTCTCAGGGAGCATTTTCGGTGGGAAAGTCAGGATTTCGCTGATTCTAAAAAAAGGCTTAGGAATTTCTTGCTCCTGCCCCAGCACAGGCCTTTAACCATACCTCCTGTATTAGACATTGTTGATGATGCATTTGCCGAATCTAGTTTGGCCCCTGACTCTCTACCTCCTGCTCCCAGGAAACCTGGTAGATATTACAGGGTCCCTGACTCTCACAAGTTCCTTTTCAAAAATCCTACTGCGGATTTG
Organism: Protopterus annectens; assembly: GCF_019279795.1. NCBI lineage: Eukaryota > Metazoa > Chordata > Ceratodontiformes > Protopteridae > Protopterus > Protopterus annectens. Next base: position 20,275,964 of record NC_056732.1, on the reverse strand, counting down.
GAGACCATTTCACAGGTGCCTAAGGGCATTAAAGCTACTACTGCCAAAAATCCTACCCCCTCTGATAGAGACTCCATGGCACTGGATAGATGGGATAAGAATGTATACACTTCTGCAACTTTGGCAGTTAGGGCCTTAAACTGCCAGTCAGCAGCATATTATTGGATTGCTTAAACAGAAAATGATGTTGTTTCCTGATTGTGCTGAAAATAAGGATTTACAGGATTTATTGCATTCAGCTGAACAGGTTGGAAAACATACTTTGCAATGTGATTTTGACTCTCTAGAGGCATCTTGCAGAGCTGCGGTAACTGGGTCTGTACTTAGAAGGCATGCTTGGCTTAAGGAGCAATCCCTACCAGATCATGTTAAAGCAAAATTACTGGATGCACCCCTAAACCAGGACCACTTGTTTGGCAACAAGGCAGAAGAGGTTCTTAAAAAGATGGAAGAAAAAGCTAAATCTATGCAAACTGTTAAAGATTTTTTACAAGTACAGCTTCCAAGATTTAGTAGGTATTGGCCTTCCAAGAATTGGTCCTTTCCTGCCTCTTTCAGACCTTCTCAGTCCAAACCCAGATCCAGCAGAGCTCCCAGGCTGCAGTCCTAGGGTATGCACAGGACTAAGCAGTGGGGGGCCTCCACTTCCAAATTTGGGAGTAATAAGACCCCCGCCCCTATGGTAAGCTGTCTCAATGACTTCCTTTTAAAATTTCCAAGCACTTATAAACTGACTGCCCCTTCGGGGCGAAAGATTGCTCTTCATGCAAAGAACTGGGAACTCATTACCCAGGACAAATGGGTTTTAAATATAGTGTCCCAGGGATACAGATTTCACTTCCACATGTTGCCAACACCAAGTGGGTGACTAGACCTACCCCCAAATCAGTGGGCAGAGGCCCAAAAACAAGTTTTTTCTCTTAAGCATGGGGGCTATTCATTTGGTACCAGAAGAGGAAAAGGGACAAGGTTTCTACTCAAGACTTTTCCCTGGTACCCAGAAAAGACAATTCATGGCGTCCTATCCTGGACCTGTCTACTCTAAACACCTTTTTGGAGATTCCAAAATTCAAGATGCTGACTCTTCACCAGTTGCTTCCTATGCTAGGCAAAGATGCCTGGTTGGCAACACTAGATTTAAAAGAAGCATACCTGCACATCCCAATCAGGGAATCTTGCAGACGATACCTACACTTCAAAGCAGGCTACCCACACTATCAGTTTTCTGCACTGCCCTTTGGCTTATCTAGTGCTCCCAGGGTATTCACAAAGTGCCTAGCTCCAGTTATTGCATTTTTCAGGCAAAGAAATATTCAAATATACCCATACCTGGACGATTGTCTAATTCAGGCAGAAAGCCAGGACATACTTTTTAATTATCTGGCCTTTGTACAAAGGGTTCTAACTTGTCTGGGGTACACCATAAACGAAAAGAAATCACACCTGGTACCCTGTCAACAAATTATATTCCTGGGAGCAAGTTTGAATACAACTTCCCAGATGGCTTTCCTCACGCCAGAGAAACAAATTCATTTGACAACCTACTTCAAACAAGTGGCTACAAAAACCCTGCTATCTGCAAGACAAATACTGCAAGCCTTGGGGTTCATGGCCTCCTGCATTCTTCTAATTCCATATGCAAGACTGCATATGAGGAAACTACAGTGGCATCTAAAAAACCTATGGTGTCAACATTCTCAGGATCTAGAAGCAATGATTCCTATCATACCTTGCCTACGCCTAGAGTTCCTTTGGTGGGAAGAGGCCTGCCACCAAAACAAGGGACTACCTTTCACACCACCCCCTGCCGCCCAAACCCTAATAACAGACGCATCAGACTATGCATGGGGGGGGCTCACCTGTCAGGGAAGTGCATTCAGGGCAAATGGAACCCAAGTCAAATGCACCTGCATATCAATCAAAAAGAAATGTTAGCTGTACAGAATGCTCTGACAGCCTTCATAGATTCATAGATTAGTACTAGGCTAACTGCCCTTGTGGGCCATTTTCAGCCTAGCCAATTACCCCATGTGAGAATCAAACCCTGTACCTTATGTTTGTAATGTGAACATCTTAACCATTATGCCAACCACCCATCAGCCATAATGAAAGGTTTAAATATATTTAATAATAATGAACAAAAATACTCAGTATATAATTACAGTTACATCAGAGTTCAAAACCACAGGAAATATTTAAAACAATATTTCAGGACAGTCTCAAATAAATAAAGAAAAACATCTAAATTAAGCTCAGCTATATTTTTGACTATATCTAAAAGAATTACTACACCCTAGTTAACTTACTTACAAAGCATCAAGGCAGATGTGGTGAGGGGATGTTCTTGCCAGGTCAAAGACAAAATGCAGAATGCTATCTCTCTCTCTCTCAGAGAGTTCCTAAATTACTGTTGGGATACTTGCAGAATGACATCATTTCTTGTCATCTGACTTCATTTCCCAGGCTCAAAACATTCATTGATGCCAGCTAGTAGCATTTAGCATCTACCTGTAAAAATACATAAACAAGGGCTTTTCTTAGACCTAAGGGAAATCCTGGAAGTCATAAAACAATAAACATTTCCAAGACAATACAAAAAAGTTCTAGTTCTAGACATTGTGTATTTTACTGCACTGAAACTGAAAGATAAAATCCTTTTATTACATAGTCATAAAGTAATTTAAATTTTCAGCTATTTTTCTGAAATTAACGTCCTGTATTCCATTTTCCAGTTACAATAATGTATATTTCACATCTGTTCTAATCTAGCAGGGTACACCGTGGTCACACCTCTAAGCGCAGTACTTTGCAAAATATTTCTTTTGCACACATCTGTACAAACCATCTTATATGACATACAGTTTTAATACATTTGTAACATAAGCATATGAACCATGCTGATCGTCATAAATGACAGGTAATTATTTACAAAATTCCAGATAGCTGGGCTGGTAGTATCTCCTTTCCTGACAGATAGGTTATTGAAAGACTAGAGTACTACTAATAGACATAAGGGCAGGCTGACATGGTTAGATCTCTAGTCTTTTCAGTTAGTACACATGGTACCATTGTTTTTCGTGCACCTTGTCCCAACCAGATTATATATTTTCCTTTCTCTGTCAGAAGCGTCTCTGAAAACTCATAATAATTTAATCTGTACCATCTCAACCAATAGATTCCTTGACCGTGGCTGTCTGGGAAATAATGGATTCTTTAGTTAGCTTGCTCTATATCCATTCTAGTTGGCAACTACTTTCCCTTGTCTTGTCTTGATCCTTCCTCATTAGCTACCCTTACTTTATCCAGACAGGATAGGGTACAAAAATCATAGCGATACATAATTAATTTTATGTATGTATTTTTAGTTTGGTAACCAGGTATGCCAAACTCATTGGAGCCAGTCTAATGTGGAGGACTTAGGAAAATAGCTGCAAGGACCACATTCTTCCAGGACAAGTAATGGTAAAGACGGGCAACACCACTGTTAATGTGGTACATACACAAGCAGGGGGGGGGTACACATTCTTACCCCCTCCACAGACTAGCCATGGCATTGTGGAACACAGCCTTGAGCTACCAAGTGCACCTACAAGCTCAATTCCTGCCAGGAAAATTAAATACACTGGCAGACAGACTAAGCAGAAACCTCATGGATCCACATGAGTGGAAACTGGAACCAAGGATTTTTCAACATGTTGACAAGCAAATGGGGGAGCCCAGATATAGACCTGTTTGCCTCTCCCCAGAACTACCAATTGAACAAATTTTGCACAAGGACTCCCCACAAACAAGCCTGGAAAGTGGATGCTCTGTCCTTCAGCTGGAAAAACCTATCCGTCTATGCCTTCCCCCCTCTGTCTCTGCTCTCCAAAGTACTACTAAAAATCAAACAGGACAAACCAAGGATGATTTTGATTGCTCCAGACTGGCCACGCCAACACTGGTACCCCCTCCTGCACAGTGCGTCATGGTTATCCCCATGGCACCTGCCTCAAACTCCTTCCCTGTTGTCTCAGCAGGAGAACCAGATTCTGCACCCTCAGCTTCTATCACTGAACCTAGCAGCCTAGCTAATTACCTAATCTCTCCTGTACCATACCTCAGTAAACCTGTGATGGATATCATTTTAGAGGCAAGGAGGCGTAGTACTAGAAAATCTTATGCTGAAAAATGGAAAAGATTCTGTGTCTCTAACCAATCTCAAGGGATGAGCACAGCAGCGGCCAGTTTACCTCAGATTTTACAATACTTAACTGAGATGCTTCACAAGGGCCTGTCTTTTTCCTTCATCAAAATTCACGCCTCAGCCATTTCAGCTCATTATAAAACAGAACCTCCCCTCTTCTCTCGTCCACTGCTCAAGCAGTTCCTCAGAGGGGCGAAAAATTTTAGACCACCCAGGAGAGCTCCAACCCCAGCCTAGGACCTTAACTTTATTCTGGAGAAACTCACTCTACCTCCTTTTGAGCCAGCTGCTACTGCAGACTTAAAATTTCTTTCTTGGAAAACAGCTTTCCTTTTAGCAAATCACTTCAGCAAGAAGGGTATCTGAATTACAGGCCCTTATGGCAGTGGAGCCTTTCATCATCTTTCGTGCGGACAGGGTGTCCCTCAGAACCAATCCATCCTTCATGCCGAAGGTGGTATCCAGTGTGGTGCTTAATCAGTCCATTAATTTGCCAACCATCTTTCCCAATCCATAGAACAAAGGAGAATGGATACTGCATTCCTTAGATGTGCACAGACAACTTAGATTCTACTTAAACAGGACTAAACCTCAAAGGAAATCTGAACAACTGCTGGTGGCATTTGCTGCAGGGGCAGAGGGGAAGGCTATTTCAAAGCAAACCATTTCTAAATGGATAGGCCATTGCATTCATTTCTGCTGTAAACACCATGGAAAACCTATCCCACAGGAGATCAGACCTCACTCCACCAGGGCTGCATCTACCTCTACAGCCTTTCTCAGAGGAGTCCCTACCAGGGACATCCTAGAAGCTGCTACCTGGAGTTCTGTACATACTTTCACCAAGCATTACCATCTGCCAGTTTTCTCTAAATCCAGAGCTGGCTTTGCCACTCTAGTCTTGCAGGGCCTTTTAGCTGGTCCTAATTCCATTTAAATTCCTCCTCCCATCCTTAGCTTTGGGAATCTACCCACAAGTTATGACTGCAGCAGTGAAACACAAAGAACATAGTACAGTTATGTACACTTACCATAAATGTAGATGTTCGAGTGTATTCACTGTTGCAGCCCTGGTTACCCTCCTTCCAGCCCCCTAACTTCTTCTGGCTATACCTCTACTTTCCTTTACTATGCTTAAAAGCTTTTTGGTGTATTTGCTTTTTTGTTGGAGGTACATCATTTTTTTTTTTATATTTAATTGCTTCCCATTAGGGAGGCACCTGACATCTGGGGCAAGAAAAACTGATGTAATGGCGTTGGCTGCATGTTTTATACCCCTGACGACCTGATGTCATGGAAGAAGGGACAGCAACCGACGCAGGACCAAAGACTTTGTTAATCAGGCCGACTGAGGGTTACCTGCAAGCAGGTAACCCCAAATGTAATGACTGCAACAGTGAATACACTCTAACATCTACATTTATGGTAATTGTACACAACTGTACTTTACGTGATTCCTATTTTTGTCTAACTCCACCACAGTTTTTCTGCAGAAAAAAAGAAACTGCTTACTACATTATGTTTTTGACTTAAAACGCTGAGCAGAGACTTTCACTTGAGGAAACTTTCAAACATTCTATCCATAGGTTCATAGGTTCATAGGTAGGTTCTAGGCTATTGGCCCTAGGGCCTATATAAACCTAGCCAAAAAATGTACCCTGGCTTTCGCCACCCAAGAAAATTATTTTCCTGTGCCCCTGTCGAGCAGAGCCACAGAAGTGATCCCTGTGGTGAATTTCCCATTTCCCATCCAATCATCAAGATTTTTCTTGAAGAGTGCTAATGAGGAGCTCTGTTTGACATAGATAGGTAGTCTGTTCCGGAGTATGGGAAGTCTCTGGGACAGGAATCTATCCCTCCAACAAGTTCTGTTTATTGTGGTTCTAAAACTTATAAAGTTATTAATTTAAAAATGTGTATAACTGCTTCTCATGTACCCTTCTTTATTGCAGTGCATCTGAGAAATTATGCCGTATCTGTGGCTTTTCACAGCTTGCGACATATCAATACATTAAACAGAAAATGAAGTAAGGACATAAAACTATATAAGTGCCATCTAGTGGTCAGAGTCACGTAGCCCCAATAGAATAATGTTGAATCTGATAACTGTCTTTTAATAATGAAACAATAAATACTCAGGACATACCTGCTGATCTCCTATTACTATTCAACAGAATATGAAGTAAGCACATAAAACCATGTACGTGCCATCTAGTGGTCAGAGTCACGTAGCCCCAATAGAATAATGTTGAATCTGATAACAATCTTTTAATAATGAAACACTAAATACTCAGGACATACCTCCTGATCTCCTATTACTACTCAATAGAAAATGAAATAAGGACATAAAACTATATAAGTGCCATCTAGTGGTCAGAGTCACCTAGCCCCAATAGAATAATGTTGAATCTGATAACAATCTTTTAATAATGAAACACTAAATAGTCAGGACATACCTCCTGATCTCCTATTAGTACTCAACAGAAAATGAAATAAGGACATAAAACTATATAAGTGCCATGTAGTGGTCAGAGTCATGTAGCCCCAATAGAATAATGTTGAATCTGATAACCATCGTTTAATAATAAAACACTAAATACTCAGGACGTACCTCCTGATCTCCTATTACTATTCAGCAGAAAATGAAATAAGGACATAAAACTATATAAGTACAATCTAGTGGTTATTCATGTAGCCCCAATAGAATAATGTTGAATCTGATAACTGTCTTTTAATAATGAAACAATAAATACTCAGGACATACCTCTTGATCTCCTATTACTATTCAACAGAAAATGAAGTAAGCACATAAAACTATGTACGTGCCATCTAGTGGTCAGAGTGACGTAGCCCCAATAGAATAATGTTGAATCTGATAACTGTCTTTTAATAATGAAACACTAAATACTCAGCATATACCTCCTGATCTCCTATTAATACTCAACAGAAAATGAAATAAGGACATAAAACTATATCAGTGCCATCTAGTGCTCAGAGTCACGTAGCCCCAATAGAGTAATGTTGAAACTGATAACTGTCTTTTAATAATGAAACACTAAATACTCAGGACGTACCTCCTGATCTCCTATTACTATTCAGCAGAAAATGAAATAAGGACATAAAACTATATAAGTGCCATCTAGTGGTCAGAGTCACGTAGCCCCAATAGAGTAATGTTGAATCTGATAACTGTCTTTTAATAATGAAACACTAAATACTCAGGACATACCTCCTGATCTCCTATTACTATTCAACAGAAAATGAAGTAAGCACATAAACCTATATAAGTGCCATCTAGTGGTCAGACTCACGTAGCCCCACTAGAATAATGTTGAATCTGATAACTGTCTTTTAATAATGAAACACTAAATACTCAGGACATACCTCCTGATCTCCTATTAGTACTCAACAGAAAATGAAATAAGGACATAAAACTATATAAGTGCCATGTAGTGGTCAGAGTCATGTAGCCCCAATAGAATAATGTTGAATCTGATAACCGTCGTTTAATAATAAAACACTAAATACTCAGCATATACCTCCTGATCTCCTATTACTACTCAACAGAAAATGAAATAAGGACATAAAACTATATAAGTGCCATCTAGTGGTCAGAGTCACCTAGCCCCAATAGAATAATGTTGAATCTGATAACAATCTTTTAATAATGAAACACTAAATACTCAGGACATACCTCCTGATCTCCTATTAGTACTCAACAGAAAATGAAATAAGGACATAATACTATATAAATGCAATCTAGTGGTCATTCACGTAGCCCCAATAGAATAATGTTGAATCTGATAACTGTCTTTTAATAATGAAACACTAAATACTCAGGACGTACCTCCTGATCTCTTATTACTATTCAGCAGAAAATGAAATAAGGACATAAAACTATATAAGTGCCATCTAGTGGGCAGAGTCACGTAGCCCCAATAGAATAATGTTGAATCTGATAACTGTCTTTTAATAATGAAACACTAAATACTCAGCATATACCTCCTGATCTCCTATTAATACTCAACAGAAAATGAAATAAGGACATACAACTATATCAGTGCCATCTAGTGCTCAGAGTCACGTAGCCCCAATAGAGTAATGTTGAAACTGATAACTGTCTTTTAATAATGAAACACTAAATACTCAGGACATACCTGCTGATCTCCTATTACTATTCAACAGAAAATGAAATAAGCACATAAAACTATATAAGTGCCATCTAGTGGTCAGAGTCACATAGCCCCAATAGATTAATGTTGAATCTGATAACAATCTTTTAATAATAAAACACTAAATACTCAGGACGTACCTCCTTATCTCCTATTACTACTCAACAGAAAGTGAAGTAAGGACGTAAAACTATATAAGTGCCATCTAGTGGTCAGAGTCACGTAGCACCAGTAGAATAATGTTGAATCTGATAACTGTCCTTTAATAATGAAACACTAAATACTCAGGACATACCTCCTGATCTCTTATTACTACTCAACTCCTGATACACTTGTAATAGGTGACTCTATTGTCAGGCACACTGACATCCCGCACACCAGGCTGAACAAGGAGAAGGTCACGGTGAGCTGCCTGTCGGGCACTAGGATCCGCCACATAACACAAGCACTCAGGTCACTCCAAGGCAAGTACAAATATGACTCAGTCATTGTCCATGCTGGTCTGAATGACCTGAGACGTACCTCCCTCGACTACATGAAAAGAGACATAGAGGAGCTCTCTGAGCATGTAGCCCAGGCCGGTATGACCCTGACCTTGAGTAGCATCGTACCCTCATCAAGAATGATGCCACAATATGAAGACAAGATGATCAATTTCAACAATTGGCTTAAGTATTGGTGTCATTCAAAGGGGATCCAATGCCTGTCAGCCTGGGATGACATGCTCGACAAGCCACGATGCTTCGCTAGGGACGGCTTGCACCAGTCCCCCCTGGGCTTTCAGATATTGGCAAAGGCTCTTGCTACCCCCATAGTGCCTTTTTTAGGCAAGGCTCAAAAGACAAACCCACCTCCATAGGTATCACAAGGGATAAGAAACTAAGAGTAATGCTACTCAACGCCAGAAGTCTAAACCTCAAGATGCATGCACTCGAAACTCTACTTAGCATGGAGAACATCGATATCTGTGCATTAACAGAAACCTGGTTCAAGGCTCCCGAGAGCACCCCAGCACTACCAGGTTATACCTCATACCATGCTTTTCGGCCTCAAAACTTGGACCGAACCACAAAAGGAGGGGGAGTATCAATATTCGTCAAAGATACCCACACTTCTAGGTTGGTGGCACAGCACGAAGCATCAGAGACTATCCATGTGCAACTAACAGTGGGTAAAACTGCCTTCCAGTTTATAGCCTGCTACAGACCGCCCTCCCAAACCCAGGAACCCCACTCGGCCTTCCTGAGAACACTGGAAAATATGAAGGTCTCTCCAAACACCATTATATTGGGCGACTTCAACTACCCAAACATAGACTGGGAGCATTACTCTAGCTCCAACACCCTAGCCCAAAGGTTCCTAGAATTTATAAACTCAAATGCTATGGAACAACTTGTTACCACTCCCACAAGAGGGGAAAACATACTGGACCTGATCATCACCAACATGGGGACTCTATGCTCCAGACCAGAAGTGTATCCCTCACTGGTAAGATCAGACCATAAACTAATCTCACTGGATATTCTCATCCCGACTCCTCCCCCTGCCCAGAAAACCACAGTGAAAAACTTCTCTAAAGCAAATTTCACACTCCTCAAAACCGAGGTGGAATCCTTCAAAGCCCCCGGGCCTGTGGAAAATATGGCCCAGACCACAGAATTCTTTATAAACGCATTCTATGAACACCTTCAGGAATGCATGGATCATGCAATCCCAAATAAAAGCAAGACCCAGTCCTCCAAAGGCAGACGTCCTGTCTGGTGGACCCCAGCCATAAACAGACTATACAATAAAAGGAGGAAGCTACTACATGATAGAGCAAAATCCCAAAAAGGGAAGGCATCTCTGATCAGTATTAGCAAAAAACTACAGGCACTCATAAAATTGTCTAAGGCCAGCTTCGAGAGAAAAATTGCACAGGACACTAAGGATAATCACAAGGCTTTCTTTAGTTATGTTAGCAACCTGGGTGGGGATTTCCAGATATGCTCAGAATTAGTCCAAAATGACAAAAAATACACCGAACCCACAGACATTGCCAACATCCTAGCTGACAGGTTCAGCGCAAACTTCTCCCCCCCTCCCCACCTAAAGGGCAAATATCTATCCCAGCAGAGTGCTGCCCCCCTGACATCTCAGATGCTCAGGTAAGAACTGCCCTCTCCAAAGCAAAAAACACAGCATCAATGGGACCAGACGGTGTCCCAGGCTGCGTCCTACATGAACTCCAAGAAGAGCTAAACCCAAACATAAAACTACTGTTCAATCTCAGCCTTACTACAGGATATGTACCCAAAGAGTGGCGTACAGCAACAGTGGTCTCTCTCCACAAAGGTGGTGCCTCAACGGATCCTGGAAACTATCGCCCCATAAGCCTGACTAGCTTGGTCTTCAAAGCTATGGAAAGGATCATCATGGACCTCATAAATAAAGATATTGGGGACCTACAGACACTGGATCCTACCCAGTTCGGCTTTGTTAAGGGCAGATCCTGCCTCTTAAACCTGGTTGATTTCTTTGAAACAGTCACCAAGGCCATTGACGAGGGGAATGTGGTCCACACAGCCTACCTGGACCTCGCAAAAGCCTTTGATACAATACCCCACTCTGGCATTATAGATAAGCTCACCAGCTTAAATATAAACCCCTATGTCACTAGATGGGTTGCAAACTGGCTCAAGGACAGAACCCACATGATTAGAATTGCTGGAGCCATGTCAGACTCCAAACCAGTTACAAGTGGCATCCCACAAAGCTCAGTCCTGGGACCTCTCTTGTTCGGTATATATTTCTCGGAGGTACAGGCCAACACGGAAGGACTGTGGCTGACCAAGTTCGCAGATGACTGCAAACTGGGCGCCATAATAGACTCTCCAGCCGACACAAGCATCCTCCAAAAGGGCCTCATAGAAACAGACAACTGATGCCAGAGCCATGGCATCAAGCTAAACGCCAAAAAGTGTATAGTCATCCCTTTTGGCAAAAACAAAGTGCCCACAAATTACCACATGGTGGCAATCCATTAAGTACAGAAGAAGTAATACCTGGGGACCCAAGTTGATAGCAATCTCTCATTTGACAACCACGTGGCCAAAGAGGTTAGAAAAACATTTCATATAGCCCACCTAATCATGAAGGGATTGACATCTAGATCAGGGGAGGTCATTGTGCCTCTTTATTCATCCCTCATCATGCCCATAATTGAGTACAATGCCCCTTTTGGGATGTACCTTACCAGACACCTGCAGCAACTGGAAAGACTCCAAAAGTACCTCACCAAGAGGATCAAAGGGCTCAAACAGATGCCATATGCTGCCCGGTTAAAGAAACTCCAACTCTACTCAGTGGCATACCACCTGCTCAGAGGCGATCTGTGCCTGACGTATAAAGCCATGTCCAACCCGGAATTAATGGACATGCTGCACCTCAGGAAATCCAAATCCCATCGAGCTACGCACTCGAGAGACTTGAACCTCAGCACTGAAATAAATAGGACATGCTGGAGGGACAGATTCATAACCCAGAGGCTCCCTTCACTCTGGAATAAAATCCCAGTCCAGGTTAGGCAGAGTCCCTCATTGACTCTCTTCAAGAGGAATCTTGATGAGTGGATGGGAGATCGTAGGTTTACCCCGGGTATCACTTCTGTGTCACTGTTAGACAGAGGCACAGTATACTAACCTCGAAAAAGGGCATAGCAAAATTAATTTAAAATGGGTGGCGAAAGCCAAACTCACTCTGGCTAGGCTTATAAATGCCCTAGGGCAGATAGCCTAGTATGAACCTATGAACCGAAAATGAAATAAGGACATAAAACTATATAAGTGCCATGTAGTGGTCAGAGTCACGTAGCCCCAAAAGAATAATGTTGAATCTGGTAACTGTCGTTTAATAATGAAACACTAAATACTCAGGACATACCTCCTGATGTCCTATTACTACTCAACAGAAAATGAAGTAAGGACATAAACCTATATAAGTGCCATCTAGTGGTCAGAGTCACGTAGCCCCAATAGAATAATGTTGAATCTGATAACCGTCGTTTAATAATAAAACACTAAATACTCAGCATATACCTCCTGATCTCCTATTACTACTCAACAGAAAATGAAATAAGGATATAAAACTATATAAGTGCCATCTAGTGGTCAGAGTCACGTAGCCCCAATTGAGTAATGTTGAATTTGATAACTGTCTTTTAATAATGAAACACTAAATACTCAGGACATACCTCCTGATCTCCTATTACTACTCATTTTTATGCTATTTTGATTTGAGTTATACTCATTATGTTTCAACATTTGCTGACAGGGCATTAATGCAGAAAATGGCAGAAAAAGAACAAAGACTTTTTATATTGTTTGCTCTTTTTGTAATTAAAAAGTACTCGTAGAGCATGCCCTATCATGATTGGTAGATTGTTCTAGAGCCCTGTACATTGTTCAGTCATCCAAACTGTAGCTGCTGTTGGCATATTTCTTGCAGTGTAATATATGTTATTAGTCTTTTAAGTATCGTAAATGTCATTCTTCCATGGTAAATAACTCACTATGCAGGTTAATCAGGGAAAGCAGTGTTTATACACACAATGTAACAGTGAATCATTTTAGTCATTAAGTGAAAAAAAACATAGTTACCTTTGGCTGTAAGTTTCCTGTTAGGCTGAGTATAAACAGATGATCATTTTAGGACACACCATGATGATTTGAAAAGGTCATGAGTATAATCCCTTCCATTCCTTATGCCCCTTTTCCTCCGTGCCTTACCATGTAAGATGATGATTTTGTTCTGAGGGTGGTGGAGCAGTAGCAAGGTGGTGGCTAGAAGCAGATTTCCTAGGAGTGGCCTGGCTTCTAGGCCTGAGAGAATCCATCAGTCTGAGAGAAACAGTAGTCGGATGCAAAGACTTTGTTTTTTTGTCTTGATTCGGTTGTGCGAAAGGCCTCCTCAGAAGCCAGTGCCTGATTCGCGGCTCTCACCCAACCGAGGCAGAGACAGCCAAAGGCTCGGAAGACAAAGAAGATTTCTGCAGCATACCAGACTCCGAAAGGGTCTTGGTAGAGGCTTGCATAGATATCGAATCGGGCATCAGGGGCTGCGAAAGTGCCTCACTGAATTCCAGATAACTGACGACCTGGTTAGCGGTAGTGTCGTCAGACGACTTAGCCTTGAGTCGTCTGTCTCTAACTTTATCTCTACATTTTTTCGGAATGTCCACAGATTGCTGGCTGATGGACGCCATATCGGAATGTGAAGATGGAACACGAAAATAACTCTACTAAAGGAGCTCTACAGTGAATGGTTCTTGCATTAAAGAAGGTACAGAACCGGCAATGGGGGACGTTGTGGTTTGGCCCTAAACAAGTGATGCAGTAAGAATGGAAGTCTCGGTGTGGGATCTGCTTTCCACAGGTGAGACAATTGTTAACTTTTTTGGACATCGGTTAGGGCAAGAAAATAGGATCCCCAATGGGGTACTTAGCTTTAGACATTTTCAGCTGAAATTCAACTTCTGGTAGTGACTAAACAGCACTCGTGTGAACTGCTTCTGCTACAGGCACCACGGCAAGAAAGACTGATGTAATGACGTTGGCTGCCTTGCTTTATAGCACTGATGACCTGACATCAGACTACAGGTGACGTTAGGCACCCACTGAACCCGTGGCCGCGGGAAACCCTCGATCGTCTCCCTGCCAACAAGGGCCCCCATGCAGCAGCCATGGGTTTTTCCTTCACCATCATTCATTTCTTGCCACTTTGTAGATGTCCACATGGCTATATGGTGTCATTGCATGATCGCAAACTTTTTTCTGTTTTTTTTTTTTTTTTTAAACTTGTCTATAAGCTGACCTCAGTCAGGTCCACTTCAATGAAGCAAGGGACCTAATTGGCTGCAGCAGACAAGGAAGTAAGTTGTTTTATATATATATATATATATATATATATATATATATATATATGGGTCTACTTTCATAGACCAACGCATTTAATCACCGACACACATTTTCCCCACCCCAAACAACCGACAACACACCACACCGACAACTCAACATACCGAACACCAAAACACCGACACAAAAAACGCCAAATACACATTGCACACAACAACATATCCACCAACCTTAACCTAAACCCTAACCCTAACGTCCGACACTACCGCACTTACCCAACCTGCACCCTAACCCTAACTCACTTAACACACTAAATCTCAACACCGTCACTATCGCACACTCACCCTACCTGCACCCTAACCCTAACTCACTTAACACACCCCTAAACCCCAACACCGTCACTATCGCACACTCACCCTACCTGCACCCTAACCCTAACTCACTTAACACACCCTAAAACATTCAGCCCATCACTATCGCACACTCACTCCACCCGCATTCTAACCCTAACACACTTAACACTAAGCTACACAGCTCTACGTCACTTCCACACACTTACCTCACCGGAACCCTTAGTCCGACACCACCGCACACTCACATTTTCCACACACTATCCTAAAATCCCTCAGTATCGTACACTTACCTGTCCGCTCCCCAATACTACATCTGTCACTTTCGCACTTACCGTATCGCGCTCACACGCTGCCGTTGTTGGTCTCTCAGCGTCGGGATATCGCGTTTTCGGTAACCTACCTGTTCGGTCGTTCCGTCTCGGTCTTCCGGGTGTCGGTAAAGTGGCGCTTCGGTCTATGAAAGTAGACCCATATATATATATATATATATATATATATATATATATATATATTAGGAAAGCAATAAAGCAAGTACCTTATTAGTCATTGCATTAATGTCACCGAAGAAATGTGAGAAGTGGAAAATGCACAATTATATTATAGAACATTATATTAACTTACAGTACAGACTAGATGGGGTGTTGCTTGTAGTCTTAGAACACGCGGAAAGACAAAAGCCTCCAAAATGTGAATATACAATAGAAATATTAAGACAACATGCCAGGTTAGACCAAGCATTTTTATTCCCCTCATCTTCAAACAAGATGTTTTAAGCAAGGTAGAAATAAGTAATCTAAATTATAAAGATAGACAATCAGTCAAGGGGCATCCCAAAAAATGTATAAATATATTCTATGACAATATTAAAGCCCAGCAGAAAGGCACAGACAAATATGTCTAAAAACTAAGGCCATTTAACCTTGATAAAAGGTTTAATGTCCATCGTGGATGTCTGTGGAATCTTTTCCTTGTCAAAATACCCAGAAACAGGGGGCAATTTTTTTCCCTATAAACAGAGATTTGTCAGAGCATCCCAATAAAACAAATATAAAGACTTCATTTAGAAACCATCTTGGGGCAGAGGTTAACCTGGTGTCTTGCAGGATACCCAAATCCCAAAGAAAGGCAGAATAAGAAATAAAGATGTTAAAGCTAGGAGATATTGAAGAATCTACCAACAAATGAAATGGCAATGTAGTTTTAGTTCCAAGAGGGATTGAACCATTAGAGTAATGCAATGATTTCTGAAACCTCAGCAGCATTTCTAGCTTTGACATTTATATGCTTAAAATAAATGATCAAATTGGAAGGCTAGGTTTCTAACCACCCCAGATAAGAGTGGATACTATTAGACTGATTAGCAGTTTAAGAAAAAAAATGCCTTTTGAATCCGAATGCCTATTTTCAGTATAAAACTTGCCCCATTTGGTCTTCATAGTGCTCCAACCACTGTTCAAAAGTTAACTGAAGAAGTACTTATGACTTTTCTCCCTATACCACTGCTTATTTAATTGATGTGACAGCTGATTCTGAAGTGTGGTATTAGATAGTGGTAACCTTTCGTAGTTGCAAGCCCTTCTTACCTAAGTGAGTCAAAGTGCAAACCAATAAATGAGAGACTGGTATTACAGAAGAGAAATAGGTAGGATATGTGAATGGAGTGGGGATACTTCTAAAAAAAATTGACAGTATTGAGGCAGTAGGAATTGACTAGTACTCCTTGCTAAGTACCAAGGCAGAGCCTATTTAGGCTTGGCTTGATATGTAGAAAGTTGTGCCCTCTCACCAACTTAAATAGGTATAAGATGCCCATAAAGAGAGGTGGATTATGGAATAACTTCAGCTGATATCTTATGTTGTGGATTTGTGATGGCATCCTCTGATAATAAACACATGACATGGCATATGGGCACATCTGATGTAGGCTTGTGCACAGCATTGTCCCAGAGTATAGGTAGCAAGAAGCATCTTACCTGGGTTTTGAGCAGAATGTTTTCCAGATCCAAGACAAAATATTCAGACATTGAATGGGACTAGTTGGCCATTATGTGGGCTCTTGAAACTTGTATGGTATTACCTTTGAGGTAGGGAGTTCATCTTTGTCAATAATCATAGCCAATTTCAGTGGCTCTTCTGGGGGATAGGGAAATGTGAAACTGTTGCTGAGCTTTATTGCAACCTTTCAAATTTTAAGAGATTGCGCAGAGCTGTACCTAGGTCACTTAGTGCTCTGGGCCTTCCGTAGAAGTGCACTCCCTCAAATCAAAGTTGAAGACCAAAAAAAAAATCCTTCTCAAATATCCTGCTATGTTTAGTATCACACTAATTTGCATTGTAGTTCAACACTGCAACAAGGAGTTTGCATAAGCTCTTTTCTCTGGCTACTAACTGCATTAATTTTATCCTCTGCTTTTTAAATAAATGCCAGCACTCTGCTCACACTCCACTGTCAGCTGCTGATCATGGCACACCTTGGAGCAGCAGCCAGTTTAGATGTAGCAAGGTGATGTCTCTCAAGTAATGTACTGGCCTGGTGTTAACCACAACAATGCACTGGATGGCTTATTTGGGGCAGAGAGATGATCCCTAGGGATTGAAACTGATAGTTAAGCTGAGGAGCTTAAATGTAACATAGCATGGTTGTAGTTGCACTCATAGCCGGCGTTGGGCACCTGCAGAATCCACGGCTGCACTGAGCCCCCCGATCATCTCCCCGTGAACGAGGGCCCCCATACAGCAGCAGCTCTGGGTTTCTTCTTCTCCATCATTCATTCCTTAACATCGTTTGTCCGCATGGCTGCATGGTGTCATCTCACAATTGCAAACTTTTTTCCGTTTTTTTTATTTATTTTTTTTTAATGTCTGTAAGCTCCCCTGAATCAGGTCCACTTCAGTGAAGCAAAGGATATAACTGGCTGCAGCAGACAAGGAAGTAAGTTCTCTTTTTTTTTGTTATATATACAGGGAAGCAATAAAGCAAGTACCTCTTTGGTCATTGCATTAATGTCACGAAATGTTAATGGGCTGATAGGTAAGGAAAACAGGAAGAAAGTCTTGCTATATGTTGCTAGTAGAAATATAAATATAAGTATAGCTTTGTTGCAAGGGAATCATTTAAATTGCGTCAGGGAATGGTACTATCCTGGCATAATTACCGGAAGAATTTGAGGTGTAGTGATACTTACTAGAAAAAAATAGCAATTTACAAAAGGGGGGAGGAAAGGAGGGATAAAGAGGGAAGATACTTATTAATAAAGGGAAGACAGTTGTAATTAGTGGTTACCTTTCTAATATATAAGGGAAGACAGCTGGAATTAGCGGTTACCTTACTAATATATAAGGGAAGATAGCTGTAATTAGTGGTTACCTTACTAATATATAAGGGAAGACAGCTGGAATTAGGGGTTACCTTACTAACATACAAGGGAAGACAGCTGGAATTAGTGGTTACCTTACTAATATATATAAGGGAAGACAGCTAGAATTAGTGGTTACCTTACTAATATATAAGGGAAGACAACTGGAATTAGTGGTTACCTTACTAATATATAAGGGAAGACAGCTGAAATTAGTGATTACCTTACTAACATACAAGGGAAGACAGCTGGAATTAGTGGTTACCTTACTAACATATAAGGGAAGACAGCTGGAATTAGTGGTTACCTTACTAATATATAAGGGAAGACAGCTGGAATTAGTGGATGTTCTTCGTGTTTCACTGTTGCAGTCATTACATTTGGGTAATCTGCTGGCAGGTTGCCCTCAGTTGGCCTGATTAACAAAGTATTGGGTCCTGCGTCGGTTGCTGTCCCTTCTTCCATGATGTCAGGTCGTCAGGGGTATAAAACATGAAGCCGACGCCATTACATCAGTCTTTCTTGCCGTGCGGTGCATGAAGCAGAAGCAGTTTGCTAGTGCTGGTCGGCCGACTCCTAAAATTTACGTTTTCGAGTTTCAGAACCGAAGGCTTCAACTTAAAGCTAAGTACCCCATTGGGGAAACTTTTTCTTGCTCCTTACCGATGTCAGTAAAAGTTAATAATTGTATTACTTGTGGGAAGCAAATACCTCATAAGGATTTTCATTTGTACTGTATTCTTTGACTAGGCCCTGACCACGACGTACCTTGCTGTCAGTTTTGTGCTTTATTTAATCAGAGCAATATCCATCGTCGGTACATTTTTGCTTCTAAATATTTCGGTTCTCAGTTTAATTATCCAGAAATGACGTCGGTTAGCCATCCGACTACTGGAATACCGAAAAAATGCAAAGAAAAAGAGACAGGCCGTTGAGGTCCAAAGTTGCTGGCGACGCTTCTCCTAAGTCATTCGTCAGTTCGCCGGTACTCAGTGAGTCGCTTTCACAGCCCCTGATACCCGCTACTTCTGATTCGCAGGCCTCTACTGCGACCCATTCGGAGTCCGGTATGCCGCGAGATGCTTCACCTATGGAACCCACGGATGTCTTTACCTTGGATGGGTCTGGAGCCGCTGTGCAGGCACCGGCTTCTGAAGGTGTATTCAGGCCTACAGACTTGCATATTAAACTGACACCACCTTCAGTATTAAGGCCAAAATCTCAATCTATGTCTAAAAAAACGATGCCCGGGCCACATGTTCAGGCCCCTATGCCTAAAAAACAAATGATCAAAATGGCTGAAGATTTAATTACTCTAATCAGGGGTAGTCAACCCCCCCTTCTAAGAGGCCTTGGGCTGAACTTGACTATGATTCTTCTGAACAGGACTCTGTTTCTTCTGACTCTTCTAATGAACAAGATTTGTCCATACCTACTTATGAGGACTCTGATGCAGTGGATTCCATTCCTTCTGTTTCTCCCCCTGAGGATTTTTCTTTTGGGGAAAATTTACATATCTTAAGGGAGCATTTCCACTGGGAAAGTCAGAATTTTTCTGAATCCAAAAAGAGGCTTACGGATTTCCTTCTACCTCAGCATAGGCCTTTGGCTATACCTCCTGTACTAGACATTGTTGATGATGTGTTTTCAGAATCCAGTATGGCCCCTGATTCCCTGCCTCTGGCCCCTTGTAAACCAGACAGATACTACAGGGTTCCTGACTCCCACAAATTCCTTTTCAAAAATCCTGTTGCGGACCCTGAAACCATTTCTCAAGGGCCCAAGGGCATTAAGGCTTCTACTGCTAAAAATCCTACCCCTTCTGATAGACTCCAGGGCACTGGATAGATGGGGAAAAAGGTTTATACTTCTGCAACCTTGTCAATCAGGGCTTTAAACTGTCAATTCCATATGCTAAAATATCAACAGCATATCATGGGACTGCTTAAACAGAAAATGATGTTGATTTCTGACTGTGTGGAAAATAAGGATTTACAGGATTTATTGCATTCAGCTGAACAAGTTGGAAAACATACTTTGCAATGTAGTTTTGATTCTTTAGAGGCTTCTTGCAGGACTGCTGTTAACTGGCTCTGTGCTTAGAAGGCATGCTTGGCTTAAGGAGTAATCTCTGCCTGATCATGTTAAAGCAAAACTGTTGGATGCTCCTTTGCAGTAGGACCGCCTGTTTGGCAATAAGGCTGAAGAAGTTGTAAAAAAGATGGAAGATAAAGCTAAATCTACGCAAACTGTGAAAGCTTTCTTACAAGTACAACCTCCAAGATTTAGTAGGCACTGGCCTACTAAGAACTGGCCCTTTCCAGTTCCTTCCAGAGCCACTCAAGCCAAACCCAGACATTCCAAAAGCAACAGGTTTTAGTCCCAAGGGACTTTCAGAACTAAGCATTGGGGTGCCTCCGCTTCCAAATCTGGAAATAACAAGACACCTCCCTATGGTAAACAGTCTCAATGACTTTCCTTTAAAATTACCAAGCACTTACCTCTTAGCCGCCCCTTTGGGAGGAAAACTGACTCTTCATGCAAAAAACTGGTAACTTGTAACCCAGGACAAATGGGTTTTAAATATAGTGTCCCAGGGATACAGATTTCATTTCCACACATTGCCAACACCAAACGGGTGGCCAGACCTGCCCCCAAATCAGTGGACAGAGGCTCAGAAACAAGTACTTTCCCTCCTAAACATGGAGGCAATTCAACTAGTACCAGAAGAGGAAAAGGGACAAGGTTTCTATTCCAGACTTTTCCTGGTATCCAGGAAACACAAATCATGGTGTCCAATTCTGGACCTGTCTACTCTAAACACCTTTCTGGACTCCAAAATTCAAGATGCTGACTCTTCACCAGTTACTTCCTATGCTAGGCAAAGAAGCCTGGTTGGCAACTCTAGATTTAAAAGAGGCTTACCAGCATATCCCAATCAGGGAATCTTGCAGAATATACCTACACTTCAAAGCAGGCTACTTGCATTATCAGTTCTCTGCACTGCCCTTTGTCTTATCTACTGTGCCCAGGGTATTTACAAAGTGCCTGGCTCCAGTAATTGCATTTTGCAGGCAAAATAATATTCAGATATATCCATACCTGAACGATAGTCTAATTCAGGCAGAATACCAGGCCATTCTTCTAAAACATCTGGCGTTAGTAAAAAGGGTTCTAACTTGTCTAGGATACACCATAAACAAAAAGAAATCACAACTGGTGCCCTCTCAAAAAATTACATTCCTGTGTGCAAGCTTGAATACAACTGCCCAGATGGCTTTCTTTACGCCAGAAAAGCAAATTCATTTTGGTGACTTACTTCAAACAGGTGGCCACAAAAACCCTGCTATCTGCAAGACAAATACTGCAAACCTTGGGGTTCATGGCCTCCTGCATTCTTCTAATTCCATATGCAAGACTGCATATGAGGAAACTTCAGTGGTACTTAAAAAAAAACTTATGGAGTCAACATTGTCACAGCCTGGAAACCATGATTCCTATCATACCTTGCCTGCAACTAGAGTTCCTATGGTGGGCAGAGTCCTGCCACTAAAACAAGGGACTGCCATTCACACCACCCCCTGCCACCCAAACCCTAACTACAGACGCATCAGACTATGCATGGTGGGACTCATCTGGCAGGGAAGTGCATTCAGGGCAAATGGAGCCCAAATCAAATGCACCTTCATATCAATCAAAAAGAAATGGAAGCTGTACAGAATGCAGTGACAGCCTTCAAGGACTACCTTCATCCAGGACAACTAATGGTAAAGACGGGCTACACCACGGTTATGTGGTACATAAATAAGCAGGGGGGTACACATTCCTACCCCCTCTGCAGACTAGCCATGGCATTGTGGAACACGGCCATGAGCTATCAAGTACAACTACAAGCTCAATTCCTGCCAGGAAAGCTGAATATTCTGGCAGACGAACTAAGCAAAAATTTCATGAACCCACACGATTGGAAACTGAAACCATGGATTTTCAACATGTTGACACGCAAGTGGGGGAGCCCAGACATAGATCTTTTTGCCTCACCCCAAAACTACCAGTTGGACAAATTTTGCACAAGAACTCCTCACAAAAAAGCCTGGAAAGTGGATGCTCTGTCCTTCAGCTGGAAAAACCTATCAGTCTATGCCTTTCCCCCTCTGCCTCTGCCCTCCAAAGTTCTACTATAAGTCAAACAGGACAAACCAAAAATGATTTTGATTGCTCCAGACTGGCCTCGCCAACACTGGTACCCACTCCTATGCAGTGCAGTCCGTCTCAAATTTCTCCATGGCACCTGACACCTTCCTTACTGTCTCAGCAGGAGAACCAAATTCTGCGCCCTCAGCTCCCAACATTGAATCTTGCAGCTTGGCTAATCACTTAAATTCCCCCTTAGCATCCCTCAGCAAACCTGTGATGGATGTTATTTTGGAGGCGAGAAGACCTAGTACTAGAAAATCTTATGCTGACAAATGGAAAAGATTCTGTGCCTGGAATCAGTCTCAAGGGATGAGCACAGCAATGCCCAATCTACCTCAGATTTTGCAGTACTTAACTGAGATGCTTCACAAGGACCTGTCTTTTTCTTCCATAAAAATCCATGCCTCAGCCATTTCAGCTC
Source organism: Protopterus annectens (assembly GCF_019279795.1). Lineage (NCBI taxonomy): Eukaryota > Metazoa > Chordata > Ceratodontiformes > Protopteridae > Protopterus > Protopterus annectens. Next base: position 20,253,388 of record NC_056732.1, on the reverse strand, counting down.
ATTACAACACAGAACCCCCCTCTTCTCTCTTCCTCTTCTAAAGCAGTATCTCAGAGGGGCCAAAATCTTGAGACCTCCCAGGAGAGCTCCAACCCCTGCCCGGGACCTTAACTTTGTATTGGAGAAACTCACTCTACCTCCTTTCGAGCCAGCTGCTACTGCAGACTTAACATTTCTTTCCTGGAAAACAGCCTTCCTTTTAGCAATCACTTTGGCTAGAAGGATTTCTGAATTACAGGCCCTTATGGCAGTGGAGCCTTTCATCATCTTTCATGCGGACAGGGTGTCACTCAGGACCAATCCATCCTTCATGCCCAAGGTGGTATCCAGTGTGGCTCTTAATCAGTCCATTCATTTGCCAACTTTCTTTCCCAATACACAGAACAAGGGGAAGCGGATTCTGCGTTCATTGGATGTACCCAGACAACTTAGATTTTACTTGAACAGGACTAAACCTCGAAGAAAATCTGAACAGCTGGTAGCATTTGCTGCAGGGGCAGAGGGAAAGGCTATTTCAAAGCAAACCATTTCTAAATGGATAAGCCATTGTATTCATTTCTGCTATAAACACCATGGAAAACCTATCCCCCAGGGGATCAGATCCCATTCCACCAGGGCTGCATCTACTCCTGCAGCCTTTCTCAGAGGTGTTCCTACCAGCGTATTCTAGAAGCTGCTACCTGGAGTTCAGTTCATACTTTCACCAGGAATTATCACTTACCAATTTTCTCTAAATCCAGAGCTGGCTTTGCCACTGCTGTTTTGCAGGACCTTATAGCCGGTCCTAATGCTGTATAAATCCATCCTCCCAACCATTTCTTTGGGAATCTACCCAAATGTAATGACTGCAACATTGAAACAAGAAAAACATAGTACAGTTGTGTACACTTAGCACAAATGTAGATGTTTGAGTGTATTCACTGTTGCAGTCCTGGTTACCCTCCCTCCAGCCCCTGTTGTTCTCTTACTATGCCTCTACTTTCTTTTACTATACTTAAAAGTCTTTTTGGTGTATTTGCATTTGTTTGGAGGTATATTTTTGTGTTTTTAATTATGTATATATATTTTGCTCCCCATTTGGGGGCACCTGAGATCTGGGGCAAACAAAACTGATGTAATGGCGTCGGCTGCATGTTTTATACCCCTGATGACCTTACGTCATGGAAGAAGGGACAGCAACCAACACAGGACCCAAGACTTTGTTAATCAGGCCGACTGAGGGCAACCTGCCAGCAGATTACCCAAATGTAATGACTGCAACAGTGAATAACTCGAACATCCACATTTATGGTAAGTGTACAAAACTGTACTTTACCTTACTAACATACAAGGGAAGACAGCTGGAATTAATGGTTACCTTGTTAACATACAAGGGAAGACAGCTTGAATTAGTGGTTACCTTACTAATATATAAGGGAAGACAGCTGGAATTAGTGGATCTGAAGTAGTTAACTTCATTTGATCAGCAACCTGTGGGTATCAGATCCGACCTGGATCTGAGCCGGCAGCTTTCCAAGCTAAAGATCTGAGCTCCAAGCTCCTTCCCCTTACCCATAATACCCTGCTACCTCCTTTCAGCCCTCAGATCTCGTTTGCCGCGGCTTTAACAAGCACGAGTTACGAGCTCCTGATGGTTAGGTAGTGAGTATTGTGTAAAATTTTAGATTTTTTGTAAAGTTTGAGAGGTGTGTGTTTGTGATTGTTAAACCCATTAGCCTAGCTTAGTTTTAGTTTATTCCCTTCCCCTTATTCTTGTGTGCAAGTGTGTGTGTTTTTGTAGTGGGTATGGCCGAAGGCCCTAAGGCCATTTTCTCTAAGTGCTTTGAGTGTGGCCATAAGCTCTCCCCAGCCGATGGCCACACTCAGTGCGTTCTTTGCCTGGGGGTAGCTCATTTATCATCAGGCTGCCATATTTGCGCAGCCTTTAACCCCCGGGCTCTGAGGGATAGGAGGAAATAGCTGATCCTGGCGGGTCTTATACCCGCAGATTCTGCTTCTTCCTTTTCTTCCTCAGTGCCAGCCGCTGCTGCGGCTGTTCAGCCAGCTGTGCTTTCTCCCCTGGCTGGGACTCAACCTTCCACCATTTCCCTGGGAGAGAAGGACTCCAAGAGGAAAGAGAGGAGAGGGAGAAAGAGAGAGGGATAGAGAGAAGTTTAGGAGCCACAAGCGGCGGGCCAACTCAGCCCCCTCGGCCCCACCGGCAAAGCAGCTCTCTTCTCCCCTGAAGATTTCTGGGTCCTCCCCCTCTCAGCTCCGTTCTCCATGTTTCTCGCCGGAGGAGGAGCCCCGTCCATCTTCAAGGTCGTAGCGGTGGCCTTCCTGGCTGGCTTCGGCAGCTTCTTCTGGGTCGACAAAAAGCCTTTCAGATGCTGACATGGACCGGATGATGCGTCGCTTTCTCCAAGCCCAGATGCAGATGGGAATGCTCCTGCCTCCTCATCCCCATCGGGGGGGAGCTCAGCCCCCTTTTTTGCTCCCATAGCTCCTTCTCCGATCCATTATTGGGTTTCGGAGCTGTTGGATCCGAGCAGTCTCCGAGTCAGGGAGTCGGCGCCGATAGTAGTTGCTACTTCGACGCCGGCCATGCCCTCGAGTTTGTCTGATCCCTTTTCGCATCCGAGCTCTCTGGGCCGAGAGCCGTGCGTCAGCTCCAAGGGGGTAAGTGCATCTTAGGCTCCATTGCGGTTGGAGCACACTTCCCTTTCGGATCCGATCGCTTTGGCTCCGATGCCGATCCCCGCGTCGGATCAGAGGGTGTTGCTCATGGAACTGAGAGAGAGTGGCTCACCTTCAGCGTTCGACGTGGTGGAAAGGGTCCTCTCGAGAGGTTCGAGACCCTCTACTCGTGCTACGGATACAGCCAACACTCCCTCGCAGACGGGCTTGTCTTCCGTTATCCGGCCTCAGGGACAGCCTGCGTCGACGCCCCACCCAGTTCCACTGGAGGAACATGACCCTGTTGGTGAGCCCTCCTCGGACAGTCCCACTGAGGAGGTCCCTCACAAATGCAAGTGTAAGAGGAGGCACTTGGACTCCCCTGAGTCCCTCACGGATGACACCGATTTAGAGGAAGGGGAAGGTTCCCCCAGGTCACCCCTTGAGGACGTCTCCTTTGGAGACATTATGGAAATGCTACTCCTAAAAGGGGTGTGGTCAACCCAAAAGCCTTCCTCGGATGAGTTAGTGTTTCTGGAGGCGTTTGACACAGGCCCGTCTACCTCTTGGGTGTCCCCTCCGGCCGACCCCCTGGTAGACCTCATTATTACCAGGGCATGGAAGGAGCCGGACACTGTAGAGCCAATCCCCAGGAGACCAGATAAGATCTTTAGCCCCCCTGTGGATAGGACAGCGTGGAGTAAAGGTTCCCCGGTAGATGCCATGGTGGTGGCGGCTGCCACCAAGAAGGAACTGGCACAGGATAGTTCCTTGGTCCATCCTCCTGATAAGGAGTCTCGGACGATGGATCGTATCGGAAAGCGGATGTTTGCTTCGGCTACCTTTTCCATAAGGGTGCTGAATTACTTGGCCCATGTGATTAGGCTTCAGCGGGATCTGGTGAAGGAATACACTGAGTCTTCCCCTGAGTCCATGTCAGCCGAGGACAAACGGACCTTCTTGACTCGCATGGCCACTCTAAAATCTGTATCGAACACGTCTATGCGGCTACTCTTCCATGCCACGGAGGGGGCCGCTAGAGCCAGCGGATCAGGCATCGCCTTACGGCGTCACGCCTGGCTCCGACTCTACGAATTTGCGGAACCCTTCAACGCATCCTTCTCAATTGCTCCCTTCGACGGTTCTACCCTGTTTGGTAAGACTGTCCACGATACATTGGTCCAGAGCGAGAAGGACGGGAAGACGCTGTCTGCCGTCGGAATCCGCTTCTCGACTCCTCAAAGGTCCGTTTCCAGGAACCAGCAAGGACAAAAGATGATGTGGTTCCAGACGTCTCAGGAGTCCCGTTATGCTCCGGACCCTTCGTCCTTCAGAGGCAGAGGGGGACAAGGTGGACACCGGCCTGGAGGCAGAGGGGGCCGAAGAATTTTGGGTCACGGGAACCCTTTTCCGATCGATCCATGCAGCAGCCCTGAGGGGTTGCCTGACTGCTCCTCTCTGGAGGCAGTCGGGGAGCGTTTTTCAAAGCACCTGGCACAATGGGAGTCCATCACGTCAGCTCGCTGAGTGCTTCGAATAATATCCTGAGGCTACTCTATTCCCTTCACAAATCTTCCTCCTCAATCGAGGCGCTTCCCCGATGTTCCACCCAGTCAGAGGGAGGCTGCAGCTTTAGCAATAAAGAAGCTGCTGGAAAACAGAGCCATCCAGCACGTCCCCCCCTGTCCAGTCCGGGTTAGGCAAGTACTCCAGGTTTTTTTTGGTGCCAAAAAAGACGGGGGTTTTAAGACCAATTCTCGACCTTTCTACAATGGACCTCTTCGTTGCCAAGGAGAAATTCCGGATGGTCACTCTTCAATCCATTCTCCCCCTGTTGCAGGAGAATGACTGGATGTTCTCCATAGACCTCAAGGATGCGTACTACCACATTCTCATGGACAGGCGATCCGGGAGGTTTCTCTGCTTTCGGTTGCAGGCCAGTCGTTACCAGTTCAGGTTCCTACCATTCGGCCTCACCACAGCCCCCAGGGTGTTCACCAAGGTCATGGCAGTTGTAGCGGCCCACCTGAGACTTCAGGGAATACAGGTTTTTCCTTACCTGGATGACTGGCTCCTTGCCGCCTCCACCAGGCATCTACTCTGCTCAGCCAGGGATTGCTTCCTGCTTTTAGCCTCCAAGTTGGGGATCACTATAAATCACATGAAATCGTCCCTTCAACCAGTCCAAGTCCTGGACTTCATAGGGGCCAGAATAGACACGCTTCAGACCAAGGCCTCCTTGATGTCGGACAGACTTTGCAGCTTAACCCTTCACGTTCTAGCACTCCTTCACTCTCCAGCCCCATCAGCGGAGTTAGTCCTGAGAGCCTTAGGGTCCATGGCAGCAGCAATCAACCTTACGCCCTTAGCTCGCTTGCACATGAGGGTTCTCCAGTGGACCTTGCAGGTCCAGTGGTCCATTCTTCAACACCTGTTGGACTCTCCAGTCCCCCTCAGCAGAGTTTGCAGAAATTCCCTCATATGGTGGCTCCAATCTCGAGAGCTTCGGAAAGGACGACCATTCATAATGCCACAACCCCAAGCCACGGTAACCACGGACGCTTCTCGCCTTGGGGGGGGGGGGCATTGCATGGGCAGAACTGTCCAAGGTACGCGGACTCAGACAGAGACCGTTCTGCATATCAATGTTCTGGAGATGAGAGCGGTGCTTCTAGCATTGCAAGCTCTTAATACCTTTCTGCCTCCAGGGACTATTGCATTTCAGACAGACAACATGTCAGTAGTCTGGTACATCAACAAGCAGGGGGGGACCAAGTCTTACCCTCTTTGCCGAGAGGCCATGAGAGTTTGGGATTGGGCGATATCCACCAACCATTTTGAGAAAACTAATAATCTCATGCATATCAAAACTAGCCCTAAGTGGAGACATCCACCCCAACTCTGGCCCTGCCATCTCCAACCCCAATCCTCATAATCAGACTAGAAACCACAACTTCTCCCATATTACAGCCAATAAAAAGCCAAGTGACTTCCTTCTACTAAGCCTAAATATTAGAAGTATATCCAACAAAGTCCATGAACTCCATGCCACCATAGACTTGTACTCCCCAGATATAGTCATCCTGACAGAAACCTGGCTAAAACCTCACATTGCCAGTGAGCAAATACTCCCTACAGGTTACAGCATACTAAGAGTAGACCGGCTAAACAAAAAAGGAGGTGGTGTAGCTATAATATTTAAACAGAATCTAAACATCCAGATCTTAAAATCATCAGCTCCACAAACAGGCAATGAAGAAATAATATATACCAACCTCAAAATAAACCAAAATAAAACCATCAGCATAATTGGATGCTACTTCCCACCTGGCCAAAACATCCCTCCACTAGAAAACCTCCTCAGCTGGTCTACCCGCCATCTCCCCCAAGAAACTATAATTTTAGGTGATTTCAATATTGACTGGCAATCCTGTTCTGGCAACAATCCAACCAATCATGTACACCTTCATGGCTTCACCCAACTAGTCCAGTCGCCAACCAGGATGAATAAAAACTCCAGCAAGCACACTACCCTGGATTGGATACTAGTCAGTAAGAGCCCCCAGTCATATATAACAGGCTGCTTATCAGATAGCCTCAGTGATCACTCCCCAACATTCCTACTCAAAAAATACCTATAGAAAGCTAAACCTGTCATGTACAGTCAAATACGTAAAAAACTAAACTTTAACCCACTCACATTCATCTCATCCCTCAAAGAATGTAACTGGCATCCTCTAAAGTACCTCAGTCTAGATGACGCAGTTGAATTTTTTAATACTACCTTCCTGAACATCCTTAATTACCATGCCCCCATAAGATTTTTCAGAACCAAAGCACAACCCTCCCCATGGCTACAGAAAACCACTAAATCAGAAATGAAAAACAGGGATAAAGCCTGGGAGCACTGGCACAAAACCAAAACCCCCTCAACTAGACAGAAATTCCTAGTACTACGCAATAGAGTCAAAAAGCTAATAAAACAGGACAAACTCCAGTACTACCAGTCTGCCCTAGACTCCTCACACCACAGCCCCAAACAATTCTGGTCCTCCATAAACTCCATCCTCCACCCAGGTAAAGTCAGTACCCCTCCTCCTAACATCCCTCACTCCTCAGAAAATATTGCTACCTCATTCAACACACACTTCACCCAAACCATACTATCACTAGCTAAGCAACACAACCCCCTCCCCTCCAACCCACACCTTCAACTAGTAATCTCCCAACTGCCTTCTCTTTTTCTCCTGTACCTACTGCCAACATAAAAAAACTCTTAACTAAACTTAAACCCACCAAATTAGCAGCAGACAACCTCCCAAGTGAATACTACAAATCGCAGCTGATGCTCTGGCCTACCCAGTATCCATCTTGATTAACCGATCTCTGTCAGAAAGTTACGTTCCCACACTGTGGAAAGTATCACATATAATTCCCCTCCACAAAGGCGGACCCTCCGCAGAACTAACCAATTACCGCCCCATAGCTCTTCTCTCTCCAGTCTCCAAAATACTAGAAAGATGCATACACTCTCAGGTCTCAGACTACCTCCTTACTAACAACCTCCTTTCCAGTACTCAGCATGGTTTCCGACCAAACCATAGCACCACCACTGCCTTACTCTCCTTTACTAACACTATCCTTCAGCATAAAAGCAATGGTTATCTCTCCTCTGCTACTTTCCTAGACCTGTCTAAAGCATTTGACATGGTCCCACACAAACAACTTATCTCTGTCCTCAATAACCTATCCTTCTCACAATCAGTCACCAACTGGTTTCAGAGTTACCTGTCTGACCGCCAGCAATCTGTTGTATGGCATAATGACATATCTCCCCAACTACCTGTCTCCAGAGGGGTTCCCCAAGGATCCATCCTTGGACCCCTACTCTTCTCTGTTTACACCAATAATCTAGCCTCTGCCACCAAACATGGCACACTCATACAATACACAGATGACTCAGCCATCATCTGCTCAGCCCAGTCCCTACCAAAACTGCAAAAAGTCACACAGGAAGCCTTTTCCTCTGTTGAAACATGGTTATCCGATGCCCAATTAATACTCAACCCAAACAAAACTAAACTACTCATCTTCCAACCCACCAAACATACTCAAAACAACTCTCACTTTAACATCACAGCAAAAGACAACACCACTATATACCCAACTGAACACACCAAATTGCTAGGAGTGAAAATAGACAATAAACTAAAAATTGACATTCACATATCCATGACCATAAAAAAAAGTCCACAAAAAACTATGAGCGTTATACAGAAATAAGCAATTTCTCACCAAAGCAGCAAAGATTTCAATAGCAAATTCCCACCTTATCTCCACCCTACTTTATGCCTCTCCAATATATACCAACCTAAGGCAATGCGATCTAAACAAGCTAGAGACCTGCTACAACAAAATCGCCAAATTCGCCACAGGGGCATCCTACCGTAGTCACCACTCTCTCTCACTTGCTGAACTGGGCTGGCTTGAACTCCCTCACCTCCTTCAATGGTATCAACTCTCACTCGCCCACAAATTAGTAAACCATCCACTAAAATGTCCCATCCCTCCAGAATCTACTTCAACCCTATCGCACCACCAGACCACTAAGATCCAGCAACAAAAATCACTTGCAGATCACTAAAGCCAATAACTCTGCTGGTGAAGCACTATTCTCTTGCGCCATAGCCAAATTATGGACCTCACTCCCACCCACAATTACCTCCGTACCATCATGCACCCACTTCAAAACTTTACTAAAAGCGCACCTAAAAACATGCTGGCTATGCCCTTGCAACTCCCACTCTAATATCATCCACCCCATCCAACCACTACCTTTCTTTCCACTCCACTAACTACCTTGATTATACCAAGCTCAGATGCTCATAAGCCTAGTACTTATACAGCAGGAACTTCTCATTGTAACATTTGTTAATGTCTGTTATGTACTTCACAGATAAAGATTCTAGTTGTCTACTGATGTATTATGTTCTTCATCTGTAAATATGTTGTAAGTAATTGCTATGTTAAATTGTTAATCACTATGTAATCCAATGTAACTTGTGTCTGTTTATTTTAACTTTGGAGCTTTTCTCCCCGGGCCTCTGCTGAAAATGGACCTACGTCCAGTAGGACACTCCCGGTCAACAAATTGAAATAAATAAATAAATAAATAAAATTTTCTGTTAGCAACGCACATTCCGGGTTGGTCCAACATCCTAGTGGACAAGTTGAGTCGAACTATCCTCTCGCCTTACGAGTGGTCTCTGAAGCCCTTAGTAGCGAAACAGATCTTCCGCAAGTGGGGTCAGCCTTGCTGTGATCTCTTCGCATCTCCTTCAAACGCGAAGTGCAGCGAGTATTTCGCTCTAATCCCCCCCCCCCCCGGGGGAAAGCCCCAGAGACGCTCTAGTCCATGCTTGGCCATCCGGTCTTCTTTATCCTTATCCTCCTCTTCCGTTAATGACAAAATTTTTACAGAAAGCTCGTTGGTTGGGGAACAAGATTATCCTCATAGCCCCATTCTGGCCTCGTCAAACCTGGTTCCCGTACCTACGGTCTCATCTTGTAGCTCCTCTTTAGATCTTAGATCTCATCCCGGATCTGATTTCTCATCCTTCGGAATTAGAAACTCCGAATCTGGAAGACTTCAAGCTCTCAGCTTGGTTGATCCAGTTCCATTAGTTGCCAGGACTCCCGGTATCTCGTCTGCAGTTAGATCCATCCTGGTAGTGGCGCATAAGCCTTCTACCAGGAAGGTTTACAACAGCAGATGGAAACGGTTTTCCATTTGAGCCTCGCATAGGAATTTTTGATCCTTTCACTGCTCCCATTCCAGCAGTGCTTGATTTCCTATCTCATATTTTTCAGCAAGGGGCCAGTTCTTCTACTGTAAAGGTTCAAATGGCTGCCATTTCCCATTTTCACATTGGAGACAGTCTTAGTCCTTTAGCTTCCACTAAGATTTGTAAGACCTTCTTGAAAGGCACCTTCCTTTTGAGCCCTCCTACTAGGAACGCTGTTCCCCCATGGGACCTAACTTTGGTCCTTCAGGCTCTAACTGGACAACCCTTTGAGCCCGCAGCTTCTGTTGATTTAAAATTCTTATCTTGGAAAACTGCTTTCCTAATAGCTATTACCTCAGCTAGAAGGGTGTCAGAGCTCCAGGCCCTTTGTACTAAACCCCCATATCTTGTTTTCCATAAGGACAGCGTCTCTCTCAGGACTAACCCTTCCTTCTTACCTAAAGTGGCTTCTGAGGCAAACATCAATTAGTCCATTAATCTACCTGTTTTCTTCCCTAACTATCAGAATAAAGGGGAATACAAACTTCATTTGTTAGATGTTCGTAGACAATTGCGGTTTTACCTGCACAGAACAGCTAACTTTCGTAAGTCAGAGCAGCTCTTTGTTTCCTTTGCGAAGTCCTTCTTGGGTAAGCCAGTGTCGAAGGTGACTATAGCTAGATGGATTTCTCAATGCATTTTGCTTACATACAAGATATCTGGTTGGCCAGAGCCCTTAGGGGTTCGTGCTCATTCTACCCGTTCTATGGCTACTTCTGCTGCGTTCTGGTCAAGAGTGCCCTTGGATGACATTTGATGTTCATCGTGTTTCACTGTTGCAGTCATTACACTTGGGTTATCCTGCTGGCAGGCTACCCACAGTTGGCCTGAATTCCAAAGTCCTGGTCCGGTGTCGGTTGCTGTCACCTCCTCCCTGACATCCGTGCACCAGGGGTATAAAAGATGCAGCCGACGCCATTTTCTTCAGTATTTCTTGCCGCGCTGTGCCCGAAGCAAAAGCAGTTCGCAAGTGCTGGTCGGCCGACTCCTGAGATTTTTGAAATTGAATTTCAGATCCCAAGTCTTCAATAAAGCTAAGTACCCCGTTGGAGAAACTTTTTTCTTGCTCCAGACCGATGTCAGAAAAAGTTAACAATTGTATTTCTTGTGGGAAGCAAATACTTCATAAGGATTTTCATTCTTACTCTATTCCTTGCCTAGGCCCTGACCACAACGTTGCTAGTTGTTGGTTTTGTGCTAGATTTAACCAATGCACTATTAAGCGTCGGTACGATTTTGATTTTCATTACTTTGGCCGAAGGTTTAACTATATAATGCCGTTGGAACAGCCGACGACCGGAGTTTATAAAAAGCGCAGGGAAAAAGAAAAGGACTAATGATGAAGCCTCTTCTAGGCCATTCGCCAGTTCGCCGGTTCTCAGTGAGGTGCTTTCGCAGCCCCTGACACCCGCTACCTCAGAGCCACAGGCCGCCACGTGGAAGGGCTGCTTTTGGCTCTGCAGTGCTCCGGAATATCCTTCCTTAAGGACCTCCAAAGTGTTTGGTAGCTGGGGACTCTGCCCACAGGCTGCTGATCAAATGAAGTTAACTACTTCAGATAAAGAAGTTATGTACTCACCATAACGTTCCATCTGAGTAGGTAACTTCATTTGTCAGCAACCGACCCCCGTTCCTTCCCCCTAACCTGGTCCTTTGGTTATCTGAATCCTACAATGATTCAGCCTGTTGGTATTCGCTAGGTTAGGATGTCTTTCTTAGGTTGTTGTTTTGTCTTGGTGAAATTGTATAATGGGCAAATGAGATCTGAGGGCTGGAAGGAGGTAGCAGGGTATTATTGGTAAGGGGAGGAGCTTGGAGCTCGGATCTTTAGCTTGGAAAGCTGCCGGCTCGGATCCAGGTCGGATCCGATACCCACAGGTTGCTGTCTAATGAAGTTACCTACTCAGATGGAACATTATGGTGAGTACATAACTTCTTTTTACCTTACTAATATATAAGGGAAGACAGCTGGAATTAGTGGTTACCTTACTAATATATAAGGGAAGACGGCTGGAATTAGTGGTTACCTTACTAATATATAAGAGAAGACGGCTGGAATTAGTGGTTACCTTACTAATATTTAAGGGAAGACAGCTGGATTTAGTGGTTATCTTACTAATATATAAGGGAAGACGGCTGGAATTAGTGGTTACCTTACTAATATATCGGGGAAGACAGCTGGAATTAGTGGTTACCTTACTAATATTTAAGGGAAGACAGCTGGAATTAGTGGTTACCTTACTAATATATAAGGGAAGACGGCTGGAATTAGTGGTTACCTTACTAATATATAAGGGAAGACAGCTGGAATTAGTGGATCTGAAGTAGTTAACTTCATTTGATCAGCGACCTGTGGGTATCGGATCCGATTCGGATCCGAGCCGGCAGCTTTCTTAGCCAGATCCGAGCTCCAAGCTCCTCCCCATACCCATAATACACTGCTACCTCCCTCTAGTCCTCGGATCGAGTTTGCCGCGGCTTCTTTAAGCATCTTAGAACGAGCTCCTAGCGTGGGTGTTGTGAGTTTAAAGTTTTTTACACTTTTCTTCTGTCAAAAAATTTTCTAAACTTTGTGTGTGTGGTTCCCTTCTCTCCCTTAGTACTTTTTGGGTAGTTTAAAGTTTCTTAGTCTAGTTAAAAGTTAATTCCCCCTCCCCCTCTGTTTGTGTGTGAAGGTGTGTGCGTGTGGGCTGTTCTTTTCCTTTTCTTCAAAATGTCTGAAGGCCCAAAAGCTATGTTTTCTAAATGCTCTGAGTGTGGCCATAAGCTGTCCCCAGCGGATGGCCACACTCGGTGCGTTATTTGCCTGGGTGTTGACCATCTTTCTTCGGGCTGCAGTATTTGTGCAGCCTTCAACCCCAGAGCTTTGAGGGATAGGAAGACGAAGCTAATCCTTGCGGGCCTTTTGCCCCCTGATTCCACTTCATCCTCCTCCCCCTCTGTGGCACCAGCCGCAGCTGCTCCACCTACCGCTCCCGATCCCCTGGCCGGGACTCAACCTTCCTCTTTGGTCCAGTAGGAAAGAGACGGCAGAAAGAAAGATAGGAAGGACAAGGAGCGAGAGAAAGATAGGCACCGTAGCCACGAGGCGGGCCGAGTCAGCTCCTTCGGCCACGCCGTCTAAGCAGCTTGCCACTCCCCTTAAGGTCTCCGGGTCTTCCCCCTCCCGGCTTTGTTCTTCACATTTTTCCCCGGAGCCGGAGGAGGAGACCCGGTCACCTTCGTGATCGTCTAGGCGGCCTTCCTGGCCAGCCTCGGCAGCCTCATCCAGGTCAACCAGGAGTCTGTCCGACGCAGACATGGACCGGATGATGTGTCGATTTCTTCAGGCCCAGCTGCAGATGGGAGTGCTCTTGCCTCCCCCCCTCTGGGGGGGAGCTCGACCCATTTTTTCACCCCATTGCTCCTTCTCTGACCCGCCATCGGGCTTCGGAGCCGGGGTAATGTTGGCGCCGGCAGTGTTTCCTCCTTCGGCACTGATTTTACCCTCGAGTCTGTCGGATCCTTTTTTGGATCTGAGCTCTCAGGGCTGTGAGTTGAGCGTCGGATCCGGAGGGGTCACTGGGCCTTCGGCTCCGCTGAGGTTGGAGCGCACTAGCCTTTCGGATCTGATCGGGTCATCTCTGGCTCCGATCCGCACGCCGGATCCGAGGGGACTGCTTTCGGATCCTAGGGGGAGCAGTTCACCCTCGGCATTCAACGTCGTGGAGAGGGTCCTTTCGAGAGATTCGAGGCCCCAGGCTCTTGCTACAGATCCACCCGCCATTTCCTCTCAGACGGGCCTGTCTTCCATCATCCGGCCCCAGGGACAGCCTGTGCCTACGTCCCAGATGGTTCCTGTAGAGGAACAGGACATTGTTGGTGAGCCCCCTTCGGACAGCCCCCACGAGGAGGTCCCTTACAAACGAAAGTGCAAGAGGAGGCACTTGGACTTACCCGAGTCCCTCACAGAAGACACGGACTTAGAGGAAGGGGAAGGTTCCCCAAGGTCACCCCCGGAAGACTTCTCCTTTGGAGACATTAGAGGGGGGTGGTCAGCTCAAAAACCTTCCTCGGTTGAGTCTGTGTTTCTGGAGGCGTTTGACACAGGCTCATCTACCTCTTGGGTGTCCCTTCCCGCCGATCCCCTGGTGGACCTCATAACTACCAGGGCATGGAAGGAGCCGGACACTGTCGAGCCAATACCCAAGAGACCGGACAGGATCCTCAGCCCTCCCTTGGACAGGACGGTTTGGAGCAAGGGTGCCCCAATGGATGCCATGGTGGTGGCGGCTGCCACTAAAAAGGAATTAGCACAGGAGAGTTCCACGGTACATCCTCCAGACAAGGAGTCTCGGACGATGGACCACCTCGGAAAGCAGATGTTCGCTTCAGCGACCTTCTCTGTAAGGTCACTGAACTATATGGCGCATGTAATTCGGCTCCAGCGGGACCTAATCAAAGAGTATGCTGGATCACCCCCAGAGTCCATGTCAGCCAAGGACAAACTGACCTTCTCGGCTCGAATGGCCACTTTTAAGACTATTACTAACACATCTATGCGGCTTCTGTCCCATGCCACGGAGGGAGCGGCTAGAGCTAGCGGAACAGGCATTGTCTTACGTCGACAGGCCTGGCTCCGTCTCTGTGACTTTGCAGAACCCTTCAAGGCGTCCTTCGCGAACGCCCCCTTTTGACGGTTCTACGCTTTTGGCCAAACCATCCGTGATACGCTTCTCCAGAGTGAGAAAGACGTGAAGACGTCAGCCGTCGGGATCCACTTCTCGGCTCCTCAGAGGTCCTTCTCCAAGAACCAAAGAGGACAAAAGAAGATGTTCCAGAAAGCTCAACAATCCCGTTTCGCTCCTGATCCTTCGTCCTTCAGAGGCAGAGGAGGACAGGGTGGACGCCGGCCCAGAGGCAGAGGGGGGGCCGAAGAATTTCGGGTCGAGGGAACCCTTTTCAGATCGGCCCATGCAGCAACCCTGAGGGGTTGCCCGACTGCTTCTCTCTGGGAGTCCATTCCGACAGATCGTTGGGTGCTCCGAATCATATCCAGAGGTTATTCAGTTCCATTCCTAATGTCTCGTCGGGGAGCCTCCCCGATGTTCCACCCAATCAGAGGGAGGTAGTAGCCTTCGAAATAAGAGAACTGCTAAGAAAAAGAGCCATCCAGCACGTCCCCCTCGGGCAATCCAGATCAGGCTTTTACTCCAGGTTCTTTTTGGTGCCAAAAAAGACGGGGGACTTATGGCCGATTTTCGACCTGTCCACACTGAGCCTGTCAGTCGCCAAAGAAAAGTTCTGGATGGTCACTATTCAATCCATTCTCCCACTTTTACAGGAGAACGACTGGATGTGCTCGATAGACCTCAAGGATGCGTGCTACCACATTCTAATGGACAGGCGATCCAGGAGATTTCTACGCTTTCGGCTGGGAGCCAGCCATTATCAGTTCAGGGTCCTACCCTTCGGTCTCACCACAGCCCCCAGGGTGTTCACCAAGGTCATGGCAGTTGTAGGGGCCCACCTGAGGCTTCAGGGAATACAGGTCTTTCCTTACCTGCACGACTGGCTCCTAACTGCCCCCACCAAGCATCTACTATGTTCAGGCAGGGACTACGTCTTACATCTAGCCCACCATCTAGGGATCACGATCAACCAGAAGAAATCCTCCCTTCAGCCTACTCAGATCTTGGATTTCATAGGGGCCAGGATAGACACTATACAATCCAAAGTCTTTCTGATGGCGGACAGACTCCGCAACCTAAACCTTCACGTTTTGGCTCTTCTACAATCATCAGCCCCTCCAGCAGAATTAGTCCTGAGGGCCCTGGGGTCCATGGCAGCGGCCATCAACCTGTCACCGATCGCACTTCTGAATATGAGAATCCTCCATTGGACCTTACAGGTCCAGTGGTCCATCCTACATCATCCCCTGTCTACACCTATTCCCCTCAGCAGGGTTTGCAAGGAATCTCTACTTTGGTGGCTCCATTCCAGGGAACTCCGGGAAGGGCGCCCCTTCTCCATGTCCCCACCCCAAGTCACAGTGACCACGGACGCATCTCTCCTCGGGTGGGGGGGCATTGCATGGGCAGATCCTTCCAAGGCACATGGACTCACACAGAGACCTCTTTGCATATCAGTGTCCTGGAGATGAGGGCGGTGCTTCTAGCGTTGCAGGCTCTCCATTTCCTTCTTCCTCCAGGGACTATTGCAATTCAAAAAGATAACATATCAGTAGTCTGGTACATCAACAAGCAGGGGGGAACCAGATCTTGCCCACTTTGTCGAGAGGCCATGAGAGTGTGGGAATGGGCGATATCCACCAACTGCTTTCTCATAGCAACGCACATACCGGGTCGGTCAAACATTCTAGCGGACAGGTTGAGTCGAACTATCCTCTCACCTTACGAGTGGTCTCTGAACCCATTAGTAGCGGAACAGATCTTCCTCAGATGGGGTCAGCCTTGTTGCGATCTGTTCACGTCGCCTTCCAACACAAAGTGCAGTGAGTTCTTCGCTCTAATTCCCCCACCCAGGGGAAGCCCCCAGAGACGCTCTGGTTCATGCTTGGCCATCCGGTCTTCTTTATGCTTATCCTCCTCTTCCGTTGATGACAAAATTCTTGCAGAAAGCTCGTTGGTTGGGGAGCAGAGTTATCCTCATAGCCTCATTCTGGCCTCGCCAAACCTGGTTCCCATGCCTACGGTCTCATCTAGTACATCCTCCGTGGATCTTAGATCCCATTCCGGATCTGATTTCTCATCCCTTGGGATTGAAGACCTCCGACCTGGACAACCTCAAGCTCTCGGCTTGGTTGATCCAGTTCCTTTAATGGCTAGGAATCCCAGTATCTCATCCTCAGTTAAAGCCATTCTGGTGGCCGCTCATAAACCTTCTACCAGAAAAGTCTACAAGAGTAAATGGAAGCGTTTCTCTATCTGGGCGGAGCATAGGAATTTGGATCCTTTTACGGCTCCTATCCCAGCAGTCCTCGACTTTTTATCCCATATTTTTCATAAAGGGGCTAGTTCTTCTACTGTTAAAAGTTCAGTTGGCAGCTATTTCCCACTTCCATGTTGGAAACAGTTTTGGCCCCCTAGCTTCCTCTAAGATTTGCAAGACCTTCCTGAAAGGAACTTTCCTATTAAGACCCCCTGTTAAAGATGCAGTTACTCCATGGGATTTAACCCTAGTTCTTCAGGCTCTGACTGGCCCCCCCTTTGAGCCTGCAGCTTCAGTCGACTTAAAGTATGTATCTTGGAAAACTGCTTTCCTGATTGCTATTACCTCAGCTAGAAGGATATCGGAGCTTCACGCTCTTTGCAGTAAGCCTCCATACATCATCTTTCATAAAGACAGGGTTTCCCTCAGGACTAATCCCTCCTTTCTGCCTAAAGTGGCTTCTGAAGCCAACATCAACCAGTCCATCAATCTACCTGTCTTCTTTCCTAATTATCAGAACAAAGGAGAGTATAGACTTCATTGTCTGGATGTACATAGACAGTTGCGATTTTACTTAAACAGAACAGCTGAATTTCGAAAATCAGATCAACTCTGTTTCATTTGCTAAGTCCTGTCTGGATAAGCCAGTGACTAAAGTAACCTTAGCTAGATGGATTTGCCAATGCATCCTTCTCGCATACAGAAGCTCTTGTCGACCTGAGCCCCTGAGGGTTCGAGCTCACTCTACCCGTTCTGTGGCTACTTCTGCTGCCTTCTGGTCGAGGGTTTCTTTGGATGACATTTGTTCAGCAGCTACTTGGGCTTCCTCTCATACTTTTATTACACATTATAAATTGGATCTAATATACAAAGAATGCGCATCTTTTGGCTCTGCAGTGCTCCGGAATATCCTTCCATGAGGACCTCCCAAGTTGTTGGTAGCTGGGGACTCTGTCCCACAGGTTGCTGATCAAATGAAGTTAACTACTTCAGATAAAGAAGTTATGTACTCACCATAACGTTCCATCTGAGTAGGTAACTTCATTTGTCAGCAGCCTACCCGCCTTCCATCCCCCTGACCTGTAGTTCGTCCTTATAGGATTTTTGTGTTCCACTTTCCAGATGACATCAGGTTAGGATGTTCAGGTGGTTTGTCCTTTTAGTATTCTGTGATACTATGGCAAACTCAATCTGAGGACTAGAGGGAAGTAGCAGTGTATTATGGGTAGGGGGAGGGGCTTGGAGCTCGGATCTTTGGCTAGGAAAGCTGCCGGCTCGGATCCGAATCGGATCTGATACCCGCAGGTTGCTGACAAATGAAGTTACCTACTTAGATGGAACGTTATGGTGAGTACATAACTTATTTTTACCTTACTAATATATAAGGGAAGACAGCTGGAATTAGTGGTTACTTTACTAATATATAAGGGAAGACAGCTGGAATTAGTGGTTACCTTACTAATATGTAAGGGAAGACAGCTGGAATTAGTGGTTACCTTACTAATATATAAGGGAAGACGGCTGGAATTAGTGGTAACCTTGCTAATATATAAGGAAAGACAGCTGGAATTAGTGGTTACCTTACTAATATATAAGGGAAGACAGCTGGAATTAGTGGTTACCTTACAAATATATAAGGGAAGACTGCTGGAATTAGTGGTTACTTTACTAATATATAAGGGAAGACAGCTGGAATTAGTGGTTACCTTACTAATATATAAGGGAAGACAGCTGGAATTAGTGGTTACCTTACTAATATGTAAGGGAAGACAGCTGGAATTAGTGGCTACCTTACTAATATATAAGGGAAGACAGCTGGAATTAGTGGTTACCTTACTAATATATAAGGGAAGACGGCTGGAATTAGTGGTTACCTTACTACTATATAAGGGCAGACAGCTGGAATTAGTGGTTACCTTACTAATATACAAGGGAAGACAGCTGGAATTAGTGGATGTTAATCATGTTTCACTGTTGCAGTCATTACAATTGGGTTATCCTGCCTACCCACAGATGGCCTGAATTCCAAAGTCTAGGTCCGGCGTCGGTTGCTGTCACCTCCTCCCTGATGTCAGTGCGCCAGGGGTATAAAAGATGCAGCCGACGCCATTTTCTTCAGTCTTTCTTGCCGCGCGGTGCCTGAAGCAAAAGCAGTTGGCAAGTGCCCATTGGCCGACTCCTGAGATTTTCAAATTCGAATTTCAGATCTGAAGTCTTCATTAAAGCTAAGTACCCCATTGGGGAAACTTTTTTCTTGCTCCAGACCAATGTTAGAAAAAGTTAATAATTGTATTTCTTGTGGGAAGCAAATAACTCATAAGGATTTTCATTCTTACTGTATTCCTTGCCTAGGCCCTGACCACGACGTTGCTAGTTGTCGGTTTTGTGCTAGATTTAACCAACGCACTATTAAGCATCGGTACGATTTTGCATTTCATTACTTTGGCAGAAGATTCAATTATATAATGCTGTCGGAACATCCGACTATCGGAGTTTATAAAAAGCGCAAAGAAAAAGAAAAGGACAGGCATCCGAGGTCCAAAACCGACGACGAGGCTTCCGCTAGGCCAGTCGCCGGTTCTCAGTGAGGCGCTTTCGCAGCCCCTGATGCCCGCTACCTCAGAGCCACAGGCCACTTCCGACTCTCACGTGGAGCTGACTAGGCCTCTGGAAACTCAAGGTATTGGACACTTGGAAACTATTCCCTCAAATGGGTCCGGAACCGCTGAGCAGGCATCGGCTTCTGATGGTGTTTTCAGGCCTACACAGTTATATATAAAACCTACTTCATCTTCAAAGATAAAGACTAAAGCAGCTCTAAAGACAAAGAAACAAGTGCATCATTCTCCTGGACAGGCCTCCATGCCTAAAAAAATAGATGCTTAAAATGGCCGAAGACCTAATTACTTTGATTAGGGGTTCCCATCCCCCTCCTGATAAGAGGCCTAGGCAAGAGATAGAATATGAATCTTCAAATCAGGTTTCCATTTCCTCTGATTCCTCTTCTGAACAGGAATATTCTCTTCCTCCCTATGAGGATTCTGAGGCTGAAGAATCTATCCCTTCAGCCTCTCCTCCTGAGGATTATTCTTTTGGGGAGACACTGCATACTATGAGGGAGCATTTCCACTGGGAGAGCCAAGATTACTCAGAAGCCAAGAAAAGGCTCAGAGTCTTCCTTTTATTACCTCAACACAGGCCCCTTGCTGTCCCTCCTGTTCTAGACATTGTAGATGATGTATTCTCAGAGTCCGGCCTGTCTCCCGACTCTTTACCTCCAGCTCTTGTTAAGCCAGACAGATACTACAGGGTTCCAGATTCTCATAAATTTGTATATAAAAACCCTGCTGCTGACCCAGAAACTATTTCTCAGGGTCCCAAAGGGGTCAAGGCTGCTACTGCAAAAAACCCTGTCCCCTCAGAGATTCTAGGGCACAGGACAGATGGGGGAAAATGTTTACACTTCTGCTACCTTGGCTGTAAGGGCTTTAAATTGTCAGTTTCATATGCTTAAATATCAGCAATACTTAATGTCTCTGTTAAAACAGAAAATGTTGACAAATTCTGAATGTTCTGAGAACAAGGAATTGCAGGATTTATTGCATGCAGCTGAACAAGTGGGAAAACGTACTTTGCAATGTGGTTATGATTCGCTGGAGGCCTCTTGCAGGGCCGCTGTAACAGGTTCTGTTATTAGAAGGCATGCTTGGTTAAAGGAACAGACTCTGCCTGATCATGTTAAAGCAAAATTATTGGATGCTCCATTACAGCATGATACTTTGTTTGGTGTTAAGGCAGAGGAGGTGTTGAAGAAAATGGAGGATAAAGCTAAATCTATGCAGACAGTGAAGGATTTCTTACAGGTACAGCCACCCAGATTTAGCAGGAACTGGCCTTCTAAGAATTGGTCCTTTCCCATGTCAGACAGGCCACAAAGAGGCAGATAGACGCCTTAGAGGCAGACAACAGCCCCAGGGCTCATACAGGCCCAAACAATGGGGTGCTTCTACCTCCAAAAGCGGAGCCATCACAGCCATATAGGAAACAGTCCCAATGACTTCCCTCTGCCAATGCCAAGCACTTATCTTTTGGCAGCACCCTTAGGGGGAAAGCTAGCACTTTTTTCACAAAATTGGCACACAATCACCCAGGACAAATGGGTCCTAAATATAGTCTCTCAGGGCTACAGGTTCCACTTTCACACCCTTCCAAAGGCAAAAGGTATGCTAGACCTGCCACACAATCAATGGGCAGAGGCACAAAAACAAGTTTCATCTCTCATGGACATGAGGGCCATTCAGTCATTGCCACAACAAGAGCAGGGAAAAGGATTTTACTCAAGACTTTTCTTAGTACCAAGAAAGGACAAAGCATGGAGACCAATTCTAGACCTGTCTATTCTAAATACTTTTCTGGACGTTCCAAAATTCAAAATGTTGACTCTACAACAGCTTCTGCCCATGCTGGGCAAGAAGGCTTGGCTTGTAACTTTGGACCTCAAAGAGGCATACCTGCATGTCCCAATCAGACAATCTTGCAGAAGATGCGTCAGATTCATAGCTGGCTCAATGCACTACCAATTCTCTGCACTACCCTTTGGCTTATCTACTGCACCCAGGGTCTTCACAAAATGCCTGGCACCAGTAATTGCAATTTGCAGACAAAGAATAATTCAGATATATCCCTACTTGGACGACTGCCTTATTCAAGCAGAGACCAAAGACATTCTACTAAGGCATCTGGCGTTTGTAAAAATATTACTAATTTGCCTAGGGTACACCGTAAACGAAAATAAATCAAAACTAGTACCCTCTCAACAGATAATATTCCTGGGTGCAAGCTTAAATACAACTGCCCAGATGGCTTATCTCACGCCAGACAAACAAAGGCAACTGATTTCTTACTTCGAAAGCATGGCAACAAAGGCCCAGTTATCTGCAAGAAGAATTCTGCAGGCTCTGGGCTACATGGCCTCCTGCATTCTGCTAATTCCATATGCAAGACTGCATATGAGGAAACTACAGTGGTATCTAAAAAGTGTTTGGACTCAACATTGCCACAGCCTGGAAACATTAATTACCCTCATTCTCTGCCTGCAACAGGAGTTTTGATGGTGAGCACAGGTCTGTCACCACAACAAGGGACAGCCATTCACTTTACCCACAGCCAGGCAAACACTAACAACAGATGCGTCAGATTATGCCTGGGGGGCCCACATGGCAGGAAAATGTATTCAGGGCACATGGCCCCCAAGCCAAAGGCATCTTCACATCAATCAAAAAGAGATGCTAGCTGTACAAAATGCCCTGACAGCTTTCAAGGACCTACTTCATCCAGGACAGCTGCTGATAAAGACAGACAACACCACAGTTATGTGGTACATAAACAAGCAGGGGGCACACATTCCTACCCCCTCTGCAGACAAGTCATGATTTTGTGGAACACAGCATTGACCTACCAAGTACACCTGCAAGCACAATTCCTGCCAGGAAAAACAAATGCTCTGGCAGACGAACTAAGCAGAAACCTCATGAATCCTCATGAGTGGAAACTAGATCCACAAATCTTCAGCATGATAACAAGGAAATGGGGATGCCCAGACATCTTTTTGCCTCCCCTCACAACTGCCAACTTCAGAGATTCTGCACAAGGACTTGTCACAAACAAGTATGGAAAGTGGATGCCTTGTCATTCAGCTGGAACAACCTTGCAGTATATGCCTTTCCTCCACTGCCTCTCCTCCCCAAGGTACTCCTAAAGGTCAGACAAGAGAAGCCACGAATGATACTAATTGCCCCAGATTGGCCACGCCAACACTGGTACCCAGTCCTAAGGAGCTTGTCCCAAGGCCCAGCCTGGACATTGCCTCAAATTCCTCATTTACTGACCCAACAAAACAATCAGATCCTGCACAGCCAACTCAGAACCCTAAATCTAGCTGCATGGTGGATAGTGTAACCATTCAGAATACACCTCTCTCTAAAGCGGTTATGGATGTTATTTAGGAGGCCAGGGGGCCCAGCACCAGAAAATCTTATGCAGGAAAATGGAAGAGATTCTGTGCTTGGAACCAGGCACAAGGAATTGACACGCTTGTCCCAAATATACCTCAGATTTTACAATATCTAACTGAGATGCTGGACAACGGCCTATCCTTCTCATCAATTAAGATCCATGCCTCTGCCATTTCAGCTCATTACAATGCAGACCCACCTATTTTTTCACATCCATTGCTTAGGCAGCTCCTCGGGGGGGCCAAAAATATAAGACCTCCAAGGAGAGCACCAGTACCTGCATGGGACCTCAATTTTGTCTTGGAAAAACTCACACAGCCTCCTTTCGAGCCAGCCAATACAGCTGAGATAAAATTCATATGGAAAACAGCTCTGCTTCTAGCAATAACTTCAGCAAGAAGAGTCTCAGAGTTACAGGCATTAGTGGCTGTGGAACCTTTTATTATCTTCCATCCAGACAGAGTTTCTCCAAGGACAAACCCAACATTTATGCGTAAGGTGGTGTCCAGTGTGTCTCTTAACCAAACCATTCATTTGCCTACTTTTTCCCAAACCCACAGAATAAAGGGGAGAGACTTCTGCATTCTTTGGACATACACAGACAGCTATGTTTCTACTTGGACAACACTAAAGCTTTCAGAAAGACTGAGCAACTTTTAGTGGCATATGCTGCAGGATCACAAGGAAAGGCTATCTCAAAGCAGACTATTTCAAAATAGATAGGACACTGCATTCGTTTCTGCTGTTCACAACATGGCAAGTCAGTGCCTAAGGGCATTAGACCACATTCTACCAGGGCAGCAGCTACCTCAGCAGCCTTCCTCAGAGGAGTACCAACCAAAGACATTTTAGAGGCTGCAACTTGGAGTTCAATGCACACTTTTACTAAGCACTACCACTCACCTCTTTACTCTAAATCCAGGGCAGGCTTTGCCACTGGAGTTCTGCAGGGCCTTATAGCCACTCCTAATTCTATTTAGACACAGCCGCCCAACCTCAGCTTTGGGATTCAACCCAAGTGTAATGACTGCAACAGTGAAACACGATGAACAGAGCACAGTTGTGTACCTACCATAAATGTAGATGTTCGAGTGTATTCACTGTTGCAGTCCAGGTTACCCACCCACCATCCCCCTTTCTTTGCTGGGACTTAGCTGTACTTCTCTCTCCTATACAACCTATGTGTGGTGTATTTGCTTGTAGATGAAGGTATTGTTTATTTTAGTGCATGCTTTTATAAGCAGTGTTTTTTTAGCCTACACTTTTGGGAGCACCTGACATCTGGGGCAAGAAAAACTGAAGAAAATGGCGTCGGCTGCATCTTTTATACCCCTGGCGCACTAACGTCAGGGAAGAGGCGACAGCAACCGACGCCGGACCAGGACTTTGGAATTCAGGCCGACTGCGGGTAGCGTGCCAGCAGGATAACCCAAGTGTAATGACTGCAACAGTGAATATACTCGAACATCTACATTTATGGTAGGTACACAACTGTACTTTCTCCTGATACCCCTGGCAAGACTCCACATGCGAAAGATACATTTATGCAAGTTACTATCTTATGTTTGTAGAGTCGTTTACAGAGTGTCTCTGTCTTGGGTGAGAGATCTCGTACACAAACTGGGATTCCTAGAGAACATTAAAAAATCTGTCTTGAATCTTTCACACAGGATTGTGTTCCTGTCATGTCAGCTTTTCTTCCAAAGAAAAAAATAGAATCTGATGCTGTCAGTCTTCAGTTATTCTTGATTGATGAGTTTGATTCCGACCATCAGAAATGACTCTGCCATTACTACAGCTCGCGATCAATAAAAAACTCTAGAGCTTAAGCCCTGCCCACAGTGCCTCTCTCCTAGTTACCTCAGGTGTCGTTTGCCACTTCCAGAGACAGATAAGTTCACCAGAGCTGTTGAGCTAAGTCAATTATTTATTTTTTTTCTGTCTATAACCTTCCTTAAAGAATATATGTTGTCCCATGTCGCTTTCAGTCTTGCTGGTTGGATTCGGAGCCGAGGCCTATACTAAAGTTCGAGGGCTTCTACTGGATCAAGGCTGAGTCCTATCCCATGGTGCTTAGCGGCTGTTCCCCAGATCTCATTTGCCGCTTGAAGCTTCGGGATTGTCTTCAGTGGCTCAGGCTTGTAAAATTTAATATTTTATATCTTTATACAGTTACTTCCTAATTATTATCTATTATTACTTACTAGTTGTATCGTAATAGCCTTGTGCTAATTAGTTAGAGGTGTCTCCTCTGGTGGCGGAGATAGTCGTTTAACTTAGAGACTTCTCCTCCCTTTCCTCCTCTTCTCTTATTAAAAAAAACATATATACATATATATATGTGTATATATGTATATATATATATATATATATATATATATATATATATATATATATATATATAAATTTAGATACCTTCCTGTTTTTTTTTTTTTTTTGTTGTCTTTCTCTTTCCATAAAAGATATAATTTTTTTCTAACGTATATAGAGTGTTTTTTTCCTTATAGCTAGTCATGTCTTAGGAATCAGCTAAGGAACACAAGTCAGGATTTAAAAAGTTTGCAGCTCGACTGAAGAAACTCCAGCTGTACTCGGTTGCATACCACCTACTCAGAGGTGATCTCTGCCTGACATACAAGGCCATGTCCAACCCAGAATTGATGGGCATGCTCCACCTAAAGTAAACCATATCCCCTCGAGCCACACGCTCCAGGGATCTAAACCTCACCACTACAATAAATAGGACACGCTGGAAGGATAGATTCCTGTCCCAGAGACTTCCCATGCTCTGGAACAACATTCCAATCTACATTAGGCAGAGCTCCTCGCTAACCCTCTTCAAGAGAAACCTTGACGAGAGGATGGGAAACAGAAAGTTTACCCCAGGGATCACTTCAATGGCTCTGCTGGACAGAGGCACAGGGAACTAATCTAAGGGGGCGGCAAAAGCCAACACATTCCAGCTAGGCTTATAAATGCCTTCAGGCAGATAGCCTAGTGCCTACCTATGAACCTAAAAGTGCAATTCCTGCACTCAACAAATGTCCATTACTGACTCACACACTAGTTGTGTGTATGTCTGGGACCACTCCATCTCCAGGATTCCTGCTCCAGTTGCCATGGTTTTAGTGCCAGGGTCTTGCAGGAGAGGAGGAATAAGCTTATATTAAGGGGTTTATTGAAAGTGGATGAAGGAAATTAGACAAAAAAATCGGATACGACCAAAAAGGCTGCCTCATCAGCTTCAGTGTCTGAGCCGACGAGCAGCACCAAACTTGATACTACTTAGGCTCAGAAAGTTGTTGGGCCCGAAAAACATGGTTCTCCCCCGGTTCCATCTGTTTTATCGGAATTGTTGCGGAGCCGGAAAAGGAGTCGGTCACCATCCTTGGAGCCTGTTTGCTCAGTACCGGTATCTCCTTTACTACAGTCGGTGGCAGGTAGCCACAAGTCTTCGAATCATTCCTCTAGATCCTCCAGACTGTCAGGTGATGACGTGGAGCGGGTAGTGAAGAGCTTGCTTCGGACCCAGACCCTTGCAGAAATTCTCTCAAGCCCAGCCCATCGGATTGTGGAGCTGACAACGGTACCCCCAACTACGCCGATTCCTCCCCCAGCTCGAACGAGTTTGGAGCCAGAGAGTATGGAAGTCGTTGTGCTGGAACTGCCGGAGCCAGTAATCACTACTGATATCTCAGCTCCGATGTCTGCTCCGGTTTCCTCTATGCTTTCGTCCATTGAAGGACCTGGGGGCCGACACTCCCTGGTCAGCTGCGGGGGAGGGATTGAGTCAGACCCTTGTTGGAACCGGCTATCCCACTCGGCGCCTTGGCTCAGGTGAGTTCAGATCCCACATCTGCCTTGGAGCCACCCTCCTCAGTGCCACGGAGATCTCCCGGCCGCTCAGGGCCGGAGTCTTTTTCGGCCCAGGACCAGGGTGCCTGCGAGGTGATGCGGAGTGTGCTGTCCACTGAGTCTGCTCCACCTTCGGCTGCAGCCTCTCTTCCTCCTAAGGGACCGGTGTCCACCTCTTCATTACCCCTCCATCACCCACAAAGTAGAGAGTCAGTGGCCCAGGAAGCCACAATGGGTGGATCCTCTTCTTCCGATACCTCCACAGAGCATCCCCCCAGAGGAGGTCCCTCAGAAGAGACAGTGTAAGAGGAAGCACATAGACTCCCCTGAGTCTGTCCCTTCTGATACTAACATAGAGGATTCAGAAGGGTCCCCACGGTCACCCTCTGAGGTTGTCTCCTTTTTAGACATCCATGAGATCATTAAGCAGAGGGGTGACTGGAAGTCCCTTTCCTCTTCTGAAGATGAGTCTGTATACCTGGAGGCATTTGACTCTCGCCTCTTCACCTCTAGTGTCTCTCCACCTTTCGATGCACTCCTGGGTTTGGTGAGTCGAAAGGTGTGGGACTCTCTGGAGTCGGTGGATCCCGTTCCGCAGAGGTCTAATAAATTCATTATGGCCTCGGAAGATGGGCAGTATTTAATAAAAGGGGTTCCTGTAGATGCAGTTGTGATGGCAGCGGCCACAAAAACAGAGTTAGCTCCATCCACCGAACAAGGATTCTTGTACGATGGACAGATACGGTATGTTCTCCTCAGCGGCCTTTACCTTACAGTAGCTGAATTATTTGTCGCATTTCACACGACTTCAGACAGATCTCCTAAAAGAGCTAGGAGATACGCTGCAAGGTTCTACAGCCCAGGACTTATCTGATAAGGTTAATTCCCAGCTTGCAACCTTAACCTCCATATCTAACTCTTCCATGCACCTCATATCTTGCAGCCAATGGAGTGAGCAGGGCAGCAGGCACAGGAATAGCTCTTTGTAGACATTCCTGGATGCGCCTTTGTGAGTTTGCTGAACCCTTCTATTCTTCCTTTATTGACTCTCCCTTTGGTGGCTCGTCATGTTCGGGCCGAAAGTGAAAGAAACTCTCACCAGGAGCCAACAAGATGGTAAGACTCTGTCTGCTGTTGGAGTCTGATTTTACGCCTCTACCAGACCTTATCCTAAAGGTCAAAAGAGCGGAAAAATGTGGTTCCGTAAGTCCAAAGGAGCCTTATCTGACACTCGTGGTGGTCCTTCCCCCAGGGGCAGAGGGTGAAATAACGGAAGACGCTGTCCACGCGGCAGAGGGGGTCTGCATAACCAGGGCGACAGAGACACGTTCTCTAGTAGGCCCTTCCAACACTCCTGGAAAGGAGGCCCGCCTGTCCACCTCTGGAGGCAGTTGGGGGGAGACTGTCGCTGTACCCAGAAGCCTGGCTAAATTTGACTCAAGAAAAATGGGTACAGTCCATCATTTCCAGAGGATGCAACATTCCCTTTCAATGTCCACCTCATCCTCCAAAGTTTATCCCAGACATTCCACCCAGTCAAAGGGATCAAGCAACACTAGAAATCCAAACGTTGCTAGAAGGAGTCATCCAAGAAGTCCCCGCAGACCAACTAGGATCCGGAATTTACTCAAGGTTCTTTTTAGTTCCAAAAAAGA
This sequence comes from Protopterus annectens, assembly GCF_019279795.1. Taxonomy (NCBI): domain Eukaryota; kingdom Metazoa; phylum Chordata; order Ceratodontiformes; family Protopteridae; genus Protopterus; species Protopterus annectens. The sequence continues at coordinate 20,225,434 of NC_056732.1, read as the reverse complement.
CAGGAGACTGGAGACCCATATTGGATCTCAGCAGACTAAACAAGTCAGTGAAAAAGTCAAAGTTCCGGATGGCAACACTGCAGTCTATACTCCCGTTTCTGGGAAAAGACAATTGGATGTGCTCGTTAGATCTTTAGTACACATACTACCACATAAAGATGGACAGGAGCGCAAGAAGTTTTCTACACTTCTGGCTGGTAGGCAGTCATTATCAGTTCAGAGCTCTGCCCTTTGGACTCGCCACAGCCCCCAGGGTGTTTACCAAATGCATGGCAGTAGTCACGGCTCATCTGAGACATCAGGGATTCCAGGTGTTTCCATACTTAGGCGACTGGCTCCTAACTGCCACCACCAAGCAGCTACTGATCAAAGCAAGAGACTACACCATCCATCTCTTCTCAAAACTAGGCATTAGTATAAATGCAGAAAAATCTGCCTTGTTGCCATCACAACATATTACATTCAGTGGTGCAGATTTAAATACAAACGACATGTTGGGAATGCTACCTCAAGAAAGGATCAAGACGTTACGCAGTCAAGGGATTATCCTGCTCATCAAGAACAGAGTACAGGCAAGATTTGTCCTCAAAGTCCTAGGCTCTATGGCAGCGACGATAACACTACTTCCCATGGCATGACTTCACATGCGACTATTGCAGTGGCTACTCTTCGCCCAATGGTCCATGCAGGAGTTACCCATGTCTCACGAAATCCTCATAACACACTCCTGCAAGAAGGACCTACTTTGGTGGGTTCAGTCCACTCAGGAAACAATGGGCAAACTGGTTGTACTTCCCCAACCTATCGCTACAGTAACCACGGACACGTGTCAGGGTGGTGAGTATTATCTGGGACAGACGGTCCAAGGGGTTTGGAAAGATCATGAGTACCATTTGCATATTAATGTCCTAGAGATGAGGGCGGTGCTTCTGGCGTTGCAAGCATTTCAGGACTCAATTCCCATGGGAACTATTGCAATTCAGACAGACAGTATGTCAGTGGTATGGTACATCAACAAATGGGGGAACCAGATCCTACCCCCTATGTTGAGAGGCCCAGAGACATTGGCAATGGGCGATATCTTCTCAATGCTTTCTGACAGCAACGCATATCCCAGGGAAATTCAAAGTTATAGCAGACAGGCTAAGCAGAGCGATTCTCATGCCTCATGAGTGGTCCCTCAGTCAGGAAGTTGTGAATCAAATATTTTGTAAACGGGGCTAGCCTTGCTGTGACCTTTTTGCCACTCCCTTCAATACCAAATGCAGCGACTACTTTGCCCTAATCTCCTCTCCGGGACAGTCACCAAGGGATGCACTGGTTCACGATTGGCCCCTGAGACTTCTTTATGCCTTTCCCTTGATTCCAAAGGTTATCCATAAAGCAAAGTTGTTGAGTCGTAGGTTAATTCTCATTGCGCCATACTGGCCTCATCAGATTTGGTTCCCCTTTCTTTGGCCCTACCTTCAGGATGACCCATGGATCCTGGACCCAGTGCCGGATCTTCTGACACATCAAGTCAGGAACTCTCCATCCTGCCCTCCACACCCTCAAGCTGACAGCTTGGCTGCACCACTTCCGATCTTAGACAGGCTTCCAGAATTGTCCCCTGCAGTTCATCACATGCTAGTCTCCTCACACAAGCAGACGACTAGGAAACTCTATGCAAGCAAATGGAAGAGGTTCTCTTGTTGAGCTAACAAAAAAACATATAGATCCCTTTACAGCAGCTATACCTGCAATTCTGGAATTTTTAACAGAAACCTTTAATCAAGGAGCAGCGGCAGCCACTATTCGAGTTCAGTTAGCTGGTATTTCTAATTATCATGTGGGAGAGTCGGGATCTAGTCTGATGTCCCATAGACTATGCAAAGCTTTCCTCAAGGGTACCGTTAAGACCACCCTTCAGAGAATCACGTCCTCCTTGGGACCTCAGTCTAGTATTATCATCTTTGATCCTGCCTCTTTCGAACCAGCATCATCTTGTTCATTTAAATTTTTGTCTTGAAAACACTCTTCCTGACAACAGTTACTTCAGCCAGGAGAGTATCAGAGTTACAAGCCTTGTCTATCCGTCCACCTTATTTGATCTTCCACAAAGATAGAGTTCCCCTTAGAACAAATCCTTCCTTCTTACCGAAAGTTTGTTCTCAAGCGAATTTAAACCAAAATATAGAATTACCAGTGTGTTTTTCCTAACTATAGCAACAAGGCAGAGTATAAACTCTACCTACTGGATGTGCATAGACAGTTGCGTTTTTACTTGCATAGGACCAAAGAATTCAGAAAGTCAGACCAATTGTTTTTCTCCTAGTCAGAAAATAAAAAAGGTTTGGCAGTCTCAAAATTTACCTTGTCAAAATGACTTACTGAGACCATCACATATGTGTATGATTTCCACAATAAAGAACCACCAGGGAAAATCAAAGGGCATTCAACTAGAGCGGTATCTACCCCCATTGCCTTTCAATCCAGACTTCCATTGGATTCAATTTGTGCTGCTGCTACATGGGTTAACCCTCATACCTTTAATACTCATTACAAAGTAGATGTAGCCTCCCGGAATGGGGCATTTTTTTGTTTCCCTGTCCTGAAGAGTTTATTCCCTTGAGCCACCCAAGAAGAAGGTGCTGGGGACTCTGTCCCAACCAGCAAGAATGAAGGCGAGATGGAACAACATAACATAAAGAAGTTATGTACTCACCATAACATTCCATGTTTGTTGTCCAGTATCTCTCCTTCAGTCTTGCCACCCCCCTCCTGGAGGATCTAGAGGAAATCTCTTAGAAATTGGCAGATAAGGTCCGATTTCCGTCTTGCCCTTTCTTGTTCATTTTATGACAGTATGTTTCATATATTATCCTTTTGGATATTGAATATACCATAGAAACCTTTTCTCCCTCAAATGAGATCTGGGGAACAGCCGCTAAGCACCATGGGATAGGACTCAGCCTCGAGCCAGTAGAAACTCTCGAGCTTTAGTATAGGCCAAGTCAGAGCCGAGTTTCGGCTCCGAACCCAACCAGCAAGACTGAAGGCGAGATACTGGACAACAAACATGGAACGTTATGGTGAGTACATAATTTGTTATCTGAAGTTGTTAATCTTCATCTTATTCATCACTGATGGGTTTGGTTCCGAGCCCTCAGAACTGAGTCGGCCTTTTACCAAGCTTGCGTGCACCAAAAACTCTCAAGCTAAGCTGCTACCCACAATGCCCTTTACTCAGTTACCTCAGATCTCGTTTGCTGCACAGCCATATAGCAGCGTTTCACCGAGCTCTCCAGCTAAGTGATTTATCTTATACATTTACAAGTTTTTGTAAAAGTTTTTTCTCGTTTATTGCTTTTTCTTGGATATCTTTATATACTCAGCTCTACCCACAGGTATCCCTTTCGTACCATTGTTGGTATTTTGAACTTTCGACCCTTGTGGTATCTTATTACCATTGTTGGTATTTTGAACTTTCTACCCTTGTGGTATCTTATTACCATTGTTGGTATTTTGAACTTTCGACCCTTGTGGTATCTTATCACCATTGTTGGTATTTTGAACTTTCGACCCTTGTGGTATCTTATTACCATTGTTGGTATTTTGAACTTTCGACCCTTGTGGTATCTTATCACCATTGTTGGTATTTTGAACTTTCGACCCTTGTGGTATCTTATCACCATTGTTGGTATTTTGAACTTTCTACCCTTGTGGTATCTTATTACCATTGTTGGTATTTTGAACTTTCTACCCTTGTGGTATCTTATTACCATTGTTGGTATTTTGAACTTTCGACCCTTGTGGTATCTTATCACCATTGTTGGTATTTTGAACTTTCGACCCTTGTGGTATCTTATTACCATTGTTGGTATTTTGAACTTTCGACCCTTGTGGTATCTTATCACCATTGTTGGTATTTTGAACTTTCGACCCTTGTGGTATCTTATCACCATTGTTGGCAGACCTCCCAACCATACCGAATTACTCGGTATTTACCGAGTTTTGGGGTCCAAATGAAGGGGTGCCACAATTCCCGATTGACACCCCTTCATTTCCGATTTTTTGCTTTATTATTTTTTTTTTTTTTTTAAATCGCGCTGTTGGAGCTGACGTCATCACGTGCGTGGTGACGTCAGGGCTGCCAGCCAGTCGGAATTGAGCTCAAGAGCTCACGATGTATGCAAGCCGTCCCTTGTCTGAATTATTTAAAATTTGAAAAGGACTTACACGTGGAAATGACATTTTGCGGAGCTCCAAAAAGTCTCTAGCTTTGCCTGGCCCTGGTTATTTTCGTTGAAGTGTCTGATGACTTGGAAAAAGTGCAAGAAAGCCAGAACATACACACTGCACCTCAAATGGTAAGAAATTAAAATTTTATTATATCTACGGCACGCGGGCACAATTAGAACTATTACTGTTCGCATTGCAGTGGATTTCTGGTGAAGTTGTTAGAGAGTCAAAACAGGTCCAGCTTGGGGAACTGTCCAGGTGTGAAATGTAGGTTTAAATTTCAAATCGGTGGCCCACTGTGCTAAGTGGTGCATCCGTGTGACGGCCAGCTAGCTTCTTCATCCAAAAATGAACATGCCTCACCCTGACAGTAACCTGTGAATGAATGTGCTACAGAGACTCCGCGCATGCAGCCAGCAAAGAAGACAATAGCGAAGAGCCAGAATACAGCTTTTCGTAGGAGTTGTAAAGCATCCCAGCAGTCCAGAACAAGATAAATAAGGCTAACTCTTGATTTAATAGTCCTGAGTACAGTCTTGCGTTCCAGGCCTAATGTACAATCTAAATACTAAGTTCCTGAGTGCTGCTGTTTTCCTTTCAATACATTCCCATTGTTTTAGGAGCCATTCAAACTGTGGGTAGTGGTTAGAAGTGTTTAAGCAAAGATCTGTAGGCTATTAATAAGGTTTTCTCATTTTCTTTCTTTATTAACAAGAAACTTTCTTTTAAATGACGATGGGGAGTACTTCTCTTTGTCCCATTTTATTAAACTACCCAGAAAACGGATAGTTGTAACTTGCATCCAAGCTTTCTCCTAAAACCATTTCAATACCAAAAGAAGCTGCTGGGGTAGAGAGTAGACCAGATGTTGCACATCCATCACCTTTATCAACATAGCAGCAGATTGTGAGCTCTAATTTACACAGCTGGACGTATGCAATTAGCGTTTTTAATAGTATAGTCATAGCACTTATGACAAATGATTCCTCCGAATTTCTTTGTTCAAGAATCCTGGACAGAACCTATAAAAGCCCCATAGTAGGTCTTTTTTTAATATTACTGGAATTCTATTAAAACATAATAGGACAGCAGGTTTTGCATCAACAAGTATTTTTAGAACAATGAACTGCTAATGTCTGGCATTGTTGACTGAGTGGAAAACTTGGTGATTTCCTAGAAAATGAAACATTTTATGTGGGACAGGGTAAAATGTGAAAAATCAGGGGCGGTTGACAGTTATGTGAGACGGGTTGCAGTGTGTGTGTGTGTGTGTGTGTGTGTGTGTGTGTGTGTGCAGCAGCATTGAGTGGTTTGCTTAGTTGGACAATGCTGTGGGGCTTTTGGGGGCTAGAATAGTATCCTCTGTGGTCTCTTCGACTGCATTTCAGATTTTTTTGTATTAAGAGTTGAGAGCTATGGTGAGAAGTGAGAACACCATTTATATTCCCCCATTATTGGCTTTGTTGTTTATCCAGGTTTTTTGTGCTAAGAGGTTAAGAGAGCTATAGTGAGAAGTGAGAACTGAATTCACTAAATGATAGCCATTAAGTTTCAGTCTTCCTATTTTTCAAGCTGCTGATTTAACACACTGGTATGTTGTACTGACTATAGTATATAGGGTTCTGGTTTCTGGTTTCAAGACTTGTCAGTAACATGTATGGTGATAGCACAAAATTGTATTCTAGCAACTTTCCAAAATTATACAAGCAATGTTTAAAATGTGTCCCTGGTTTCTGACCCTTTGCCCCCCACCACCAAAAAAACTTTATTTGAAAAAGTGCAAGATGACTATGGCTTACACTACTGTTCTGTTTATAGTTTGGGTGTGGAAGTAGACTTATGATGATTATGATGAATTGGGAAGTTTTGTAATTACTGGTTCACCGTTCATGCATTTTTTTTCATTGCCTACAGTACAGCCTAGTGCCTACTGGAAAAATGTTCATTCAAACAAGAAATTTAAAATGCACTAACAAGTGTGCTGTATTATACAAGGAATATAACTTAGGAAGGTGTATCAAAGAAAAGAACACATGTATGTTTCTTGTTTTGTGTGCAACGGACCAATGATTTGTAAACAGCCCAAAGGTAATATTTTATCCACCACTGGCCAGATGCATTTTTTTTGTATGTGGTGTGGGTTTCAATGCTGTTTCACTGAAAGTGAGTTTCAAGGGCAGAGAAGTTTTAATGTCAAGTCTCTTTTCATTGTGAGACAGTATTGCTTTGTTTATCAGATGTCTGTCAGTGTTTGTGCATTGACGTACTGCAAAATGTAAAAATAAAATCCAAATAATCATTGATTGTAGAAGTAAAACAGTATGCACACAATAGTGTTTATGGTAAATGGGGCGAAATAGCCAGGTAATAGGACATTGGAATCAGGTGCGCTATATTTTGTTTGTTCTTCAGTTTGCGTTTGAAAGCTGGTATCCCAAAATTCCATCGGAGTGGGTGGAGTTACATAATTATGTATGCAAATTAGATGTTAATCAGCGTACAGATTTGTACCTATTTTTCATGGGCCTTGTCCAGATTTTTGATGTTTCCAGGTTTTGAGGTATGATTGTTGGTATTTTGAACTTTCTACCCTTGTGGTATCTTATTACCATTGTTGGTATTTTGAACTTTCTACCCTTGTAAAGTGATGAAAAATACACTTGTACTGACTAAACAAGGAGAGGGCAGAAATCATACAGTAACAAACGCATAGTGAAGAAAAATACACTTGTACTGACTAAAAAACAAGATGGCAGAAATCATACAGTAACAAATGCATAGTGAAGAAAAATACACTTGTACTGACTAAACAAGGAGAGGGCAGAAATCATACAGTAACAAACGCATAGTGAAGAAAAAAGAAGTTATGTATTACCATGACATTCCATCTGAGTTGTTGATCTTCTTCCAGTCATCACTGATGGGTTCGGAACCGAGTCGGCCTTATACCAAGCTTCCGTGCACCAAAAACTCTTGAGCTAAGCTGCTACCCACAATGCCCTTTACTCAGTTACCTCAGATCGAGTTTGCATGCAACATATAGAAGACGAAATAAGTCAGAGGCCATCTCTGCGCAGAAACTCTAAGACACCACAAAGACCCAGAAGATCTGCCAGGAACCTTTGAAGGGGGTCTGTGGGAGGGTGTGATGACTGGAAGAAGATCAACAACTCAGATGGAATGTTATGGTAAGACATAACTTCTTTATCTGAAGTTGCTAATTTTCTTCCTGTTCATCACTGATGAGACCGAGTCCCCAGCTACTTGGAGAACCTGGATGGCCCTTATGGAAGAACATTCCTGAGAACCATTGAACCAAAGGCCGCTCTTCCCCTGGAGATCAGATCCAATTTGTAATGCTTGATAAAGGTGTGAGGCTTAGCCCAAATGGCAGCTCCACAATTGTCATCCATGGAGGCCCTAGAGTGGAAGGCAACAGATGCTGCAATAGCCCTAGTTGAGTGAGATTTGATTTGGCCAGGCTTAGATCCCTCCGTAAGTGAATATGTGAAGGCAATGCAATCCCTGAGCCATTTAGACAAAGTAACTTTCGATACTGTACCTCCCATTCTAGGGCCCGCAAACAGATGAAAAGCTGGTCCGACTTGCAAAAGGATTTAGTTATGTCCAGATAGAAACACAATTGTCACTGGACATCCAAGGAATGTAGGCAGTATTCTCCCTTGTTGGAGTAATTTGGGAAGAACACAGGGAGCTCAATGGACTGGTTAATTGAGAAGTCAGAAACCACTTTGGGGAGAAAGGATGGGTTAGTACGAAGTGATACTCTGTCCTTATGAAAGATCAGATAAGGGCTCTTGATGCATAATGCTTGTAATTCAGAAATTTGCCTGGCTGAGATTATAGCCACCAGAAATAAGGATTTCCATGACAGACATTTTAGATCACATGTCGCAGCCAGCTCAAAAGGGGGCAGAGAAAGAGACTGCAGAACCCAGGACAGATTCCATGCCTCCACCGGCTGCCTGATGGGAGGCCTGCTGTGGAAAATACCCCTGAGGAAAGTCTTGCAAAGGTGAGAGGAAATAAGCGGGACTCCATCTGAACCGTTACGGAAGTTGGAAACGGCTGCTAGATGGACTCGAATGGTGGAAGCTGACACCCCATTGTTGAACAGTTCAGCCAGGTAATGAAGTATAGTGGCTACGGGGGCTGAGAACGGGTTTAGCTTCTGATTATGTGACCAAATAGAGAATCTTTTCCATTTGTCCCTATAAAGTTTTCTGGTGGATGGTTTATGAGAGGCCAAGATAATATCACATACGGGTGAAGAGAGGGTTTCCTGCCTGGCAACTAACGGAAGTGGAGAAAACAAGCTGTCAGCTTGAGAGTGGACAGATTCGGGGGAGTCAGCCCTTGTGGGTGAGATAGGAGGTCCTGACCAATGTCTAGGATCCAAGGGGGTTGTAACAGATGAGGTCGGAGGAAGGGAAACCATACTTGATGAGGCCAGAACGGGGCAATGAGGATCACTTTGCTTCTCAACCGAATAGCTTTCCTTAGAAAAAGGGGGATCAGAGGAATCGGAGGATAAGTATAAAGGAGACTCGTGGGCCAATTGTGAATCAAAGCGTATGTCGGTGACTCCCCGAGAGGGGGAAAGAGGGCAATGTAGCTGCAGCATTTTGTGTTTGAGGGGGAGGTGAAAAGGTTGCAGCATGACTGGCCCCAACGGCTGAAAACTTCTGCTACCACACTCTGGTTGAGAGACCACTTGTGAGGATGGAGAATGCATCTGCTTTGCCTGTCCACAATCACGTTGGTGCTCCCCAGGATATGAGTTGTTATCAGAAAGCGGTTGGAAGCTATCGCCACAGCCAGATTCTCATGGCTTTGCGACATAGGGGGTAGGATTTGGTCCCTCCCTGTTTGTTTATGTACCAGACCACGGACATGTTGTCCGACTGGACAGTGAATACACTCGAACATCTACATTTATGGTAAGTGTACACGACTGTACTTTATTGCACATGAAGTCTGTCACTCTTTCTATTTGTTATTACATAAAGCAAGTAACAGGGAATTGCAGTTGGATGTAAATATATAATTAAATAAATAAATATTGTACAATAGCAGCGTGACAGGCAAGGTTGGTTATTGCACATGAAGTGAGTAATTACAAGTGTCTTTGTGTTTATGCAATAAAACTGCTTAAATTTTGTGGTTTGTAGTCGTTCGTTGTGAATACTGCTTGCTTGTTTGGTTATCGTTACTTTTTGGCAGTATTATCCATCTTTTCGTTATTTCTCACTCTTTGTGTTATTACATAAAGCATGTAACAGGGAATTGTAGTTGGATGTAAATATATAACAAAGTAAATAAATAAATATTGTTCAGTAGCAGCGTGACAGGCAAGGTTGGTTATTGCACATGAAGTGAGTATGTCACTATGTGTGATTACATAAAGCAAGTAACGGAATTGCAGTCGAATGTAAATATATAACTAAGTAAATAAATAAATATTGCACAATAGCATAGCGACAGGCAAGGTTGGATGTTCTTTGTGTTTCACTGTTGCAGTCATTACATTTGGGTAATCTGCTGGCAGGTTGCCCTCAGTCGGCCTGAATAATAAAGTCTTGGGTCCTGCGTCGGTTGCTGTCTCCTCTTCCATGACGTCAGGTCGTCAAGGGTATAAAACATGCAGCCGACGCCATTTTATTCAGTCTTTCTTGCCACGCGGTGCTCGAAGCAGAAGCAGTTTGCAAGTGCCGGTCGGCCAACTCCTGAAATTTTCGCATTTGAGTTTCAGAACCGAAATCTTCAACTAAAGCTTAGTACCCCATCGGGGAAACTTTTTTTTGCTCCTTACCGATGTCAGTAAAAGTTAATAATTGCATTACTTGTGGGAAGCAAATACCTCATAAGGATTTTCGTTTGTACTATATTCCTTGCCTAGGCCCAGATCATATCATAATGTGCCTTGCTGTCGGTTTTGTGCTAGATTTAACCAACGCACTATTAAGCATCGGTATATTTTTGCTTCAAAATATTTTGGATCCAGATTTAATTACCCTGAAATGTCGTTGGTTAGCAGTCCGACTACTGGAGTTTCCAAAAAATGCAAAGAAAAAGAGACAGACCGGCGAGGTCCAAAACCGACGAAACTTCTCCTAAGCCAGTCGCCGGTTCGCCGGTACTCAGTGAGGCACTTTTGCAGCCCCTGATACCCGCTACTTTTGAGTCGCAGGCCTCTACCGAGACCCATGCGGAGTCCGGTATGTCGCGAGATTTTCAGAGTATTGAACCCGCGGATGTCTCTCCCTTGGATGGGTCCAGAGCCGCTGAGCATGCACCGGCTTCTGAGGGTGTTTCCAGGCCTCAACATTTTTATATAAAACCGACGTCAGCTTCAAAAACAAGATCAAAAACATCTTCTATGTCTAAAAAACCGACGCATGAGCCACGTGCTCAGGCCCCTATGCCTAAAAACAGATGATCAAAATGGCTGAGGACTTAATTACCTTGATCAGAGGTTCCCAACCCCACCCCACCCCCTGCTAAGAGGCCTAGGTAAGACACTGATTATGAATCTTCAGATCAGGTTTCCATTTCTTCTGATTCCTCTTCTGATCAGGAATTTTCTATTCCACCCTATGAGGATTCAGATGCAGAAGAATCCATCCCATCTGCATCTCCTCCTGAGGATTATTCTTTTGGAGAAACCTTGCATACTTTAAGGGAACATTTTCATTGGGAGAGTCAGGATTTCTCTGAATCAAAAAAGAGGCTTAGGGATTTCCTTCTTCTTCCTCAGCATAGGCCTTTGGCAATACCTCCTGTATTAGACATTGTTGATGATGTGTTTTTGGAATCAAGCATGGCTCCTGATTCCCTACCTCCGGCTCCTAGTAAGCCAGACAGATATTACAGGGTTCCTGACTCCCACAAATTTCTATTCAAAAATCCTGCTGCTGATGCTGAGACTATCTCACAGGGTCCCAAAGGTGTAAAGGCCTCTACAGCCAAAAATCCTACCCCTTCTGATAGAGATTCCAAGGTGCTGGATAGATGGGGAAAGGTTTATACGTCTGCAACCTTGGCAATTAGGGCCTTAAACTGCCAGTTTCATATGCTTAAATATCAACAGCATGTTATGGGCTTATTGAAACAGAAAATGATGTTGATTTCTGATTGTGTGGAAAGTAAAGCAACAGGAATTATTGCATGCAGCAGAACAGGTTGGAAAGCATACTTTGCAATGTGGTTTTGATTCCTTGGAGGCCTCTTGCATGAATGTAATGGCTTATCCATTTAGAAATGGTTTGTTTTGAAATGGCCTTCCCCTCTGCCCCTCAGCAAATGCTACCAGCAGTTGTTCAGAATTTCTTCTAGGTTTAGTCATGTCCAAGTAGAATCTAAGTTGTCTGTGCACATCCAACGAATGCAGAATCCGTTCCCCTTTGTTCTGTGGATTGGGAAAGAAAGTTGTCAAATGAATGGACTGATTAAGAGCCACAGTGGATACCACCTTGGGCATGAAGGATGGATTGGTCCTGAGTGACACCCTGTCTGCATGAAAGATGCTGAAAGGCTCCACCGCCATAAGGGCCTGTAATTCAGATATCTTTCTAGCTGAAGTGATTGCTAAAAGGAAGGCTGTTTTCCAGGAAAGAAATTTTATGTCTGCAGTAGCAGCTGGCTAGAAAGGAGGCAGAGTGAGTTTTTCCACTTCAAAGTAAAGTCCCAGGCAGGGGTTGGAGCTCTCCTGGGTGGTCTCAAGTTTTTGGCCCCTCTGAGGTACCGCTTGAGCAGAGGATGAGAGAAGAGGGGAGGTTCTGTGTTATAATGAGCTGAAATGGCTGAGGCGTGGACTTTAATGGAGGAAAAAGACAGGACCTTGTGAAGCATCTCAGTTATTGCAAAATCTGAGGTAAACTGGGCGCTGCTGTGCTCATCCCTAAAGATTGGTTCCAGGCACAGAATCTTTTCCATATATCAGCATAAGATTTTCTAGTACTAGGTCTTCTTTCCTCCAAGATGACATCCATCACAGGTTTGCTGATGGATGCTAAGGGTGAATCTAAGTGATTAGCCAAGCTGCAAGGTTCAATGTTGGGAGCTGAGGGTGCAGAATTTGGTTCTCCTGCAGAGACAGCAAGGAAGGTGTCTGAGGCAGGTGCCATGGAGATGTTTGTGACACACTGCACAGGAGTGGGTATCAGTGTTGGCGTGGCCAGTCTGGAGCAATCAAAATAATTTTTGGTTTGTCCTGCTTAACTTTTAGCAGAACTTTGGAGAGCAGAAGCAGAGGGGGAAAGGTGTAGACTGATAGGTTTTTCCAGCTGAAGAACAGAGCATCCACTTTCCAGTCTTTTTTGTGAGGAGTCCTTGTGCAAAATTTGTCTAACTGGTAGTTCTGGGGGGGAGGCAAATAGATCTATGTCTGGGCTGTCCCATTTGCTTGTCAACATGTTGAAAATCCGTGGTTCCAGTTTCCACTCGTGTGGGTCCAAGAGATTTCTGCTTAGTCCGTCTGCCAGTGTATTCAGTCGTCCTGGCAGGAACTGAGCTTGTAGTTGCACTTGGTAGCTCACGGCCGTGTTCCACAATGCCACGACTAGTCTGCAGAGGGAGTAGGAATGTGTACCATCGTGGTGGTGTTGTCTGTCTTTACCATTAGTTGTCCTGGATGAATGTAGCCCTTGAAGGCTGTCAGAGCATTTTGTACAGCTAACATTTTTTTTGATTGATATGTAGGTCCATTTGGTTTGGGTTCCATTTGCCCTGAATGCACTTTCCTGCCAGATGAGCCCCCCATGCATAGTCTGATGCATCTGTAGTTAGGGTTTAGGCGGCAGGGGGTAGTGTGAATGGCAGTCCCTTGTTTTGGTGAGAGGTCTCTGCTCATCATAGGAACTCCAGGCATAAGCAAGGTATGATAGGAATCATTGATGTTCTTCATCTCACATTGCTGCATTCCTTACTTATGGGTAGTCCGCTGTCCTCGGTCGGCCCGAATACCAAAGTATTAGGCTGACGTCGGTCATGGGCGCCTAGATCTGACATCAGAGCGTCAGGGTATAAAGGCGCATGACCGACGTCATATCCTCAGTCTTTTTTGCCGCATGGTCCGATGCAGAAGCAGCGTTGCAAGTGCCGTTCGGCGTTCTGAAATTTTTAGTTTTCGGAGTTTCAGACCGATACCAAGTTGGGCTAAGTACCCCGTTGGGGAATATTTTTGTTTTTTCTTGCCTCAGTTACTTACCGGATGTCAGAAAAAGTGAATAATTGTATTTCTTGTGGGAAACAGATACGGCATAGGGATTACCACTCGCTTTGTATTCCTTGTTTGGGACCGGAGCACGACGTAGTCGGGTGTCGTTTTTGTGCTAGGTTTAATAAGCGCACTATAAAACGGAGGTTAGATTGCGCTAGGTTAGTCTTTGGCAAGAGGTGTAATTATAATATGCCGTCGGATGTTCCGACGCCTACTTCTACTAAGAAGCGCAAAGACAAATCTTTAAAGCCTAGGCAGGATGATTCGTCCGTTTCGGACGCCGGACCTTTAGAAGTTGGATAGATGGGGTAAGAAGGTGTATACCTCTTCTACTTTAGCAATGAGAGCTTTGAACTGCCAGTTTCATATGTTGAAGTATCAGAATTTCCTCCTTTCTCAGCTAAGGTCTAAAGTGGATGCTTTGGCAGAGGGCATAGAGTGTAAAGAATTGCAGGATTTAGTGCATGTTTCTGAACAGGTGGGTAAGCACTCTTTGCAATGTGGTTTTGATGCTTTACAGGCTTCTTCTAGGGTGGCTGCCACTAGTTCAGTTATTCGTAGGCACGCCTGGCTTAAGGATCAGAATTTGTCTGAGCATGTTAAGTCTAGAATTCTGGATGCCCCTTTACAGTCTGAAGTTTTGTTTGGTCCTCCTGTGGAGTCAGTCTTAAAGAAAATGGAAGACAAGGCTAAGTCTATGCAGACTGTTAAAGATTTTTTGCAGGTACAACCTCCAAAGTTTAGTAGAAATTGGCCTACTAAGAGGTGGGCGTACCCTTCTTCTGATTCTCAGTCTAGGGGTAGATCTAGCCGTGGTAGGGGCAGAGCTCAGAGTACGTTCAGGCCGAGACAATGGAGTTCGCCTGCTCAATCTGCTGGTGAGGGCAGGGGCCAGTCCTTTCGTAAACAGGCCCAATGACCTACATTTTCAGCTGCCAGATTCTTCTTGCCTGGCAGCTCCTTTGGGAGGAAAGTTGGCTCTTTTCAAGCAAAATTGGCATTTAGTCACCCAGGACAAATGGGTATTGGACATTATAAACCGAGGTTACAAGTTCTATTTCCATACCATGCCTCCTTTCAAAGGCATGCCAGACGTCCCTCCTCGGCAAAGGATAGAGGCTCAGACAAATTTCTTTACTTCTTCAAATAGGAGCTATACAGCCAGTTACCCTGTCAGAAGTGGGCCTAGAATCTTATCACCGCCTGTTTCTAGTTCCAAAGAAAGGGAACACGTGGAGACCAATTTTGGATTTATCTATCCTCAACACTTACCTGGACATTCCAAAGTTCAAGATGCTGACTTTACAACAACTTTTACCTCTGTTGGGAAAAGATCACTGGATGGTTACTCTGGATCTCAAAGAGGCTTACCTTCATGTTCCTATCAGGCCCAGTTGCAGGAGGTACCTGCGTTTCCGGCTGGAAATTTACATTATCAGTTCTCTGCATTGCCCTTTGGCTTATCTACTGCGCCCAGAGTGTTCACAAAGGTTCTGGCTCCAGTGATAGCTTTTTTCAGACTAAGAGGAATACAGATTTATCCTTATTTGGACGATTGCCTGATTATTGCACAAGAAAAGGACGAACTTCTTCATCATCTACAGTATGTGATGGCAGTGTTAAGATGCCTAGGGTATTCTGTGAACGAAACAAAGTCCAGTCTAGTACCCTCTCAGGACATGTGCTTTCTGGGTGTGAGACTGAATACAGCTTCCCAGATGGCCTTTTTGACCCCGGACAAACAAAGAAGCCTTTCTCTTTATTTCCATCAAATGTCTCTACGGTCCAGGCTGACTGCAAGGACAGTCCTTCAAGCCTTGGGGTTCATGGCATCTTGTATTCTGGTGCTTCCCAATGCCAAATTGCATATGAGGAAGCTTCAATGGTATCTCAAAATGTATGGACACAGCACTGCCAAGATCTAGACACTGTCATTCAGATAATACCTTGCATTCGGAAGGAGTTTTGTGGTGGGCTCAGGAATGTCACCTAAACAAGGGACTCTCTGTGACCCGGCCAGAGGCGAGTCAGATTCTAACGACAGATGCCTCGGACAAGGCTTGGGGAGCACACCTCAATGGAAAATGGGTGCAAAACACGTGGCCTGTCAAACTCCAACATTTGCACATCAACTTGAAGGAAATGTTAGCAGTCCAGTTTGCATTGATGGCTTTCAAAGATTTACTTCACCCAGGGCAGGTGTTGATTCAAACAGACAACACTGCTGTCATGTGGTACATCAACAAGCAGGGGGGAACTCATTCTTACCCTCTTTGCAGGCAAGCGATGATTCTGTGGGAAACTGTTCTCAATCTACACCTCAATCTTCAGGCAAGGTTTCTACCAGGAGCACAGAACTCCTTAGCAGATGTATTGAGCAGACAAATAGTGGATCCTCACGAATGGAAATTGGATCCTCATGTATTTCAACAGTTGACAGTGTTATGGGGAACTCCAGACATAGATCTGTTCGCTTCTCCACTAAATTACCAGTTGCCAAAGTTTTGCACAAAAATGTTTCATCACACAGCTTGGAAGGTGGACGCTCTATCATTCAGTTGGAACAATCTGCATGTATATGCCTTTCCACCTCTGCCTCTTCTTCCCAAGGTACTCTTGAAGGCCAGACAAGACAAGCCAACCATGATTTTGATAGCACCGGATTGGCCTCGACAACACTGGTACCCACTACTGAGGAGCTTAGTACGAGAACCTCCATGGCCTCTGCCTTTGATTCCGCACCTTTTGTCACAAGAGGACAGTCACTTCCTCAATGTCAAGATTCAGTCTCTACATCCAACAGCCTGGCATATTCTGTTTTAGACTCTGGAGGGTCTCAGCTTCCACAACAAGTTTTGAATGTTATTTTGGAGGCCAGGAGGCCTAGTACCAGGAAAGTTTACGCTGATAAATGGAGGAGATTTTTATTTGGAGCAAAGGAAAGGACTTTGATGTCTCCAAACCTGATTTAAGTGTTGCTCTTCAATATCTTACTGAGTTATTGGACAAGGGTTTGTCTTTCTCCTCAATAAAGGTCCATGCTGCAGCCATTTCTGCTCACTATGATTGTGACCCTCCTTTATTCTCTCATCCTTGGTTTAAGCAATTTCTTAGAGGGGCAAAGAATATAAGACCCCCACGTAGAGCTCCTACTCCTGCTTGGGATCTCAATTTTGTGTTGGAAAAACTTACTCTACAACCTTTTGAGCCTGCAGCTACTGCCGAGTTAAAGTATTTGTCATGGAAAACTGCTTTTTTGTTGGCCATTACCTCTGCAAGAAGGGTTTCTGAATTACAGACCCTCATGGCAGTGGAGCCTTTCCTGATTTTTCATAAGGATAGGGTATCTTTGCGTACTAATCCTTCCTTTATGCCTAAGGTGGTTTCTAGTGTGGCCTTAAATCAAACTATTCATTTGCCTACTTTTTATGCAAACCCCCAAAATAAAGGGGAGAAAATTTTGCATACTTTGGATATTCACAGGCAGTTACGTTATTATTTGAGCAGAACCAAGGAGTTCAGACAGTCTCAGCAATTGTTTGTTTCTTTTGCTTTGGGTTCACAGGGTAAACCTGTTTCAAAACAAACTATTTCTAAATGGATTGGGTTTTGTATTTCTTTCTGTTATTCCCATCATGGTAAGGAGATTCCTGCTGGAATCAGGCCTCATTCCATTAGGGCTACTGCTACTTCTACGGCCTTTCTAAGGGGGGTAGCTACAAAAGACATTTTGGAGGCAGCTACTTGGAGTTCAGTGCATACCTTTTCTAAACATTACCACCTTCCTCTTTATTCTAAGTCTAGGGCTGGATTTGCCACTGCAATTTTACAGGGCATTTTAGCGGCCCCTAATGCTTTATGATTTTTACCATCCTCCCTTTCCGTTGCTTTGGGATTCTACCCATAAGTAAGGACTGCAGCAATGTGAGATGAAGAACATAGTACAGTTTTGTACCTACCATAAATGTAGATGTTCGAAGATCCACATTGCTGCAGTCCAATTTACCCTCCCTCCTTCCCCACTGTAGTTAGACTTGGTGCTATGCTTTAGGTGATGGTTGTTGTTGGGCATGTTTTTGGGAGGTATTCTGTTTTTGGCTGTGGCCTTTCTGGTTTGGCCTTCTGACATCTGGGGCAAGAAAAGACTGAGGATATGACGTCGGTCATGCGCCTTTATACCCTGACGCTCTGATGTCAGATCTAGACGCCCATGACCGACGTCAGCCTAATACTTTGGTATTCGGGCCGACCGAGGACAGCGGACTACCCATAAGTAAGGACTGCAGCAATGTGGATCTTCGAACATCTACATTTATGGTAGGTACAAAACTGTACTTTTCCAGGCTGTGACAATGTTGACTCCATAGACTTTTTAAGTACCACTGAAGTTTCCTCATATGCAGTCTTGCATATGGAATTAGAAGAATGCAGGAGGCCATAAACCCCAAGGCTTGCAGTATTTGTCTTGCAGATAGCAGGGTTTTTGTGGCCACTTGTTTGAAGTAAGTTACCAAATGAATTTGCTTTTCTGGCGTGGGGAAAGCCATCTGGGCAGTTGTATTCAAGCTTGCACCCAGGAATGTAATCTGTTGAGAGGGTACCAGTTGTGATTTTTTTTTGTTTATGGTGTACCCTAGACAAGTTAGAACCCTTTTTACAAATGCCAGATGATTTAGAAGTATGGCCTGGTTTTCTGCCTGAATTAGACAATCGTCCAG
The DNA here is from genome assembly GCF_019279795.1 of Protopterus annectens. Lineage (NCBI taxonomy): Eukaryota > Metazoa > Chordata > Ceratodontiformes > Protopteridae > Protopterus > Protopterus annectens. The sequence continues at coordinate 20,207,254 of NC_056732.1, read as the reverse complement.
GTATGGATATATTTGAATATTTCTTTGCCTGCAAAATGCAATTACTAGAGCCAGGCACTTTGTGAATACCCTGGGCGCAGTAGACAAGCCAAAGGACAGTGCAGAGAACTGATAATGCAAGTAGCCTGCTTTGAAGCGTAGGTATCTTCTGCAAGATTCCCTGATTGGGATATGCAGGTAAGCTTCTTTTAAATCTAGAGTTGCCAACCAGGCATCTTTGCCTAGCATAGGAAGTAACTGGTGAAGAGTAAGCAACTTGAATTTTGGAATGTCCAGAAAGGTGTTTAGAGTAGACAGTAATATCCTGTCCACAAATCTTCAGCATGGTAACACAGAAATGGGGGAGACCAGACATAGATCTGTTTGCCTCTCCTCAAAATTATCAACTGGACAAATTCTGCACAAGGACTTATCACAGACAAGCATGGAAAGTGGATGCCCTATCCTTCAGTTGGAAAAACCTGTCAGTCTATGCCTTTCTCCCTCTGCCTCTTCTCTCCAAGGTCTTACTAAAGGTCAGACAGGAAAAACTAAAAATGATCCTGATTGCTCCGGACTAGCCTCGCCAACACTGGTACCCATTTCTTAGGAATATGTCTCAACTCCCTCCTTGGTACTTGCCTCAAATACCTCATCTGCTGTCTCAGCAGAACAATCAAATTCTGCACACTCAGCTCCAAACTCTGAACCTTGCACATTGGCTGATCATTTAATTATTCAAACAACACCTCTCAGTAATTCTGTGATGGATGTCATTTTGGAAGCCAGAAGGCCTAGTACTAGAAAATCTTATGCTGATAAATGGAAGAGATTCTGTGCTTGGAACCAAGCACAAGGAACGGACACAGCAAAACCAAATATCCCTCAGATTTTACAATACTTGACTGAGATGCTTGACAAGGGCCTATCTTTTTCTTCAATAAAAATCCATGCCTCTGCCATCTCGGCTCATTACAACATGGAGTCTCCCCTCTTTTCTCATCCTCTGCTTAAACAGTATCTTAGAGGGGCCAAAAATTTAAGGTCTCCCAGAAGATCACCAACTCCTGCATGGGACCTCAATTTTGTGCTGGAAAAACTCACCCTGCATCCTTTTGAACCAGCAGCTACTGCGGATATAAAATTTTTATCTTGGAAAACAGCTTTCCTCTTGGCAATCACTTCAGCAAGAAGGGTTTCAGAACTACAGGCTCTCATGGCTGTGGAGCCTTTTATTACATTTTACCCAGACAGGGTATCCCTCAAGACCAATCCTTCCTTTATACCTAAGGTGGTATCCAGTGTAGCTCTTAACCAAACAATTCACCTGCCAACATTTTACCCAAATCCGCAGAACAAGGGGGAGCGGATTCTGCATTCATTGGACGTACACAGACAACTAAGATTCTACTTAAATAGGACAAAATCTCTAAGAAAGTCTGAGCATTTGCTTCAGGATCAGAGGGGAAGGCTGTATCAAAGCAGACTATTTCAAAGTGGATAAGCCACTGCATTTGTTTCTGCTACTTGCACCATGGTAAACCTGTGCCCAAGGGGATCAGGTCACATTCTACCAGGGCTGCCTCTATCTCAGCGGCCTTTCTCAGAGGAGTTCCAACCAAAGACATTCTAGAAGCTGCTACTTGGAGCTCTGTTCATACTTTCACAAAGCATTATCATTTGCCTCTCTTCTCCAAATCCAGGGCAGGCTTTGCCACTGCAGTTCTGCAGGACCTTATAGCCACTCCTAATGCTATTTAGTTCCATCCTCCCATCCATAGCTGTGGGATTCTACCCAAATGTAACGACTGCAACAGTGAAACACGAAGAATGTAGTACAGTTGTGTACACTTACCATAAATGTAGATGTTCGAGTGGTATTCACTGTTGCAGTCCAGGTTACCCACCCGCCATCCCCCTTTTTCTATAACTTCTCTTTCTTTCACTATATTCTAAAGCCTTTGTGGTGTATTTGCTTTTAGATGAAGGTAAAGTTTATGTTGCTAAAAGTAAATTTACATATATATTGCTGTTTATTTATTTATAAATATATATATATATATATATATATATATATATATATATATATATAGGTTCATAGGTTCATACTAGGCTATCTGCCCTAGGGCATTTATAAGCCTAGCCAGAATGTGTTTGGCTTTCGCCACCCATTTTAAATTTATTTTGCTATGCCCTTTTTCGAGGTTAGTATACTGTGCCTCTGTCTAACAGTGACACAGAAGTGATACCCGGGGTAAACCTACGATCTCCCATCCACTCATCAAGATTCCTCTTGAAGAGAGTCAGTGAGGACTCTGCCTAACCTGGACTGGGATTTTATTCCAGAGTGAAGGGAGCCTCTGGGTTATGAATCTGTCCCTCCAGCATGTCCTATTTATTTCAGTGCTGAGGATCAAGTCTCTCGAGTGCGTAGCTCGATGGGATTTGGATTTTCTGAGGTGCAGCATGTCCATTAATTCCGGGTTGGACATGGCTTTATACGTCAGGCACAGATCGCCTCTGAACAGGCGGTATGCCACTGAGTAGAGCTGGAGTTTCTTTAACTGGGCAGCATATGGCATCTGTTTGAGCCCTTTGATCCTCTTGGTGAGGTACTTTTGGATCTTTCCAGTTGCTGTAGGTGTCTGGTAAGGTACATCCCAAAAGGGGCATTGTACTCAATTATGGGCCTGATGAGGGATGAGTAAAGAGGCACAATGACCTCCCCTGATCTAGATGTGAATCCCTTCATGATTAGGTGGGCTATATAAAATGTTTTTCTAACCACTTTGACCACGTGGTTGTCAAATGAGAGATTGCTATCAACTTGGGTCCCCAGGTCCCTAATTACTTCTTCTGTACTTAATGGATTACCACCTATGTGGTAATTTGTGGGCACTTTGTTTTTGCCAAAGGGGATGACTATACACTTTTTGGCATTTAGCTTGAGGCCATGGCTCTGGCACCAGTTGTCTGTTTCTATGAGGCCCTTTTGGAGGATGCTTGTGTCGGCTGGAGAGTCGATTATGACACTCAGTTTGCAGTCATCTGCGAACTTGGTCAGCCACAGTCCTTCCGTGTTGGCCTGTACCTCCGAGAAATATATACCGAACAAGAGAGGTCCCAGGACTGAGCCTTGTGGGACACCACTTGTAACTGGTTTGGAGTCTGACATGGCTCCAGCAATTCTAACCATGTGGGTTCTGTCCTTGAGCCAGTTTCCAATCCATCTAGTGACATAGGGGTTTATATTTAAGCTGGTGAGCTTTTCTATAATGCCCGAGTGGGGTATTGTATCGAAGGCTTTTGCGAGGTCCAGGTAGGCTGTGTGGACCACCTTCCCCTCGTCAATGGCCTTGGTGACTGTTTCAAAGAAATCAACCAGGTTTAAGAGGCAGGATCTGCCCTTAACAAAGCCGAACTGGGTAGGATCCAGTGTCTGTAGGTCCCCAATATCTTTATTTATGAGGTCCATGATGATCCTTTCCATAGCTTTGCAGACCAATCTAGTCAGGCTTATGGGGCGATAGTTTCCAGGATCCGTTGAGGCACCACCTTTATGGAGAGGGACCACTGTTGCTGTACGCCACTCTTTGGGCACATATCCTGTAGTAAGGCTGAGATTGAACAGTAGTTTTATGTTTGGGTTTAGCTCTTCTTGGAGTTCTTGTAGGACGCAGCCCGGGACACCGTCTGGTCCCATTGATGCTGTGTTTTTTGCTTTGGAGACGGCGGCTCTTACCTGAGCATCTGAGATGTCAGGGGGGCAGCACTCTGCTGGGATAGATATTTGCCCTTTTGATGGGGAGTTGGGGGAGAAGTTTGCGCTGAACCTGTCAGCTAGGATGTTGGCAATGTCTGTGGGTTCAGTGTATTTTTTGTCATTTTGGACTAATTCTGAGCATATCTGGGAATTACCACCCAGGTTCCTAACATAACTAAAGAAAGCCTTGTGATCATCCTTAGTGTCCTGTGCAATGTTTCTCTCGAAGCTGGCCTTAGACAATTTTATGAGTGCCCGTAGTTTTTTGCTAATACTGATCAGTGATGCCTTCCCTTTTTGGGGTTTTGCTCTATCATTTAGTAGCTTCCTCCTTCTATTGTATAGTTTGTTTATGGCTGGGGTACACCAGACAGGACGTCTGCCTTTGGAGGATTGGGTCTTGGTTTTATTTGGGATTGCATGATCCATGCATTCCTGAAGGTGTTCATAGAATGCGTTTATAAAGGATTCTGCGGTCTGAGCCGTATTTTCTACAGGCCCGGGGGCTTTGAAGGATTCCACCTCGGTTTTGAGGAGTGTGAAATTTGCTTTAGAGAAGTTTTTCACTGTGGTTTTCTGGGCAGGGGGTGGGGTTGGGATGTGAATATCCAGTGAGATTAGTTTATGGTCTGATCTTACCAGTGAGGGATACACTTCTGGTCTGGAGCATAGAGTCCCCATGTTGGTGATGACCAGGTCCAGTATGTTTTCCCCTCTTGTGGGAGTGGTAACAAGTTGTTCCATAGCATTTGAGTTTATAAATTCTAGGAACCTTTGGGCTAGGGTGTTGGAGCTAGAGTAATGCTCCCAGTCTATGTTTGGGTAGTTGAGGTCGCCCAATATAATGGTGTTTGGAGAGACCTTCATATTTTCCAGTGTTCTCAGAAAGGCCGAGTGGGGTTCCTGGGTTTGGGAGGGTGGTCTGTAGCAGGCTATAAACAGGAAGGCAGTTTTACCCACTGTTTGTTGCACATGGATAGTCTCTGATGCTTCGTGCTTTGCCACCAACCTGGAGGTGTGGGTATCTTTGATGAATATCGATACTCCCCCTCCTTTTGTGGTTTGGTCCATGTTTTGGGGCCGAAAAGCATGGTATGAGGTATAACCTGGTAGTGCTGGGGTGCTCTCGGGAGCCCTGAACCAGGTTTCTGTTACTGCACAGATATCTATGTTCTCCATGCTAAGGAGAGTTTCAAGTGCGTGCATCTTGAGGTTTAGACTTCTGGTGTTGAGTAGCATTACTCTTAGTTTCTTATCCATTGTGATACCTATGGAGGTGGGTTTGTCTTTTGAGCCTTGCCTAAAAAAGGCACTATGGAGGTAGCAAGAGCCTTTGCCAATATCCGAAAGCCCAGGGGTGACAGGTGCAAGCCGTCCCTAGCGAAGCATCGTGGCTTGTCGAGCATATCATCCCAGGCATTGGATCCCCTTTGAATGACACCAGTACTTAAGCCAATTGTTGAAATTGATCATCTTGTCTTCATATTGTGGCATCATTCTTGGTGAGGGTAAGATGCTACTCAAGGTCAGGGTCATACCGGCCTGGGCTACATGCTCAGAGAGCTCCTCTTTTCATGTAGTCCAGGGAGGTACGTCTCAGGTCATTCACACCAGCATGGACAATGACTGAGTCATATTTGTACTTGCCTTGGAGTGACCTGAGTGCTTGTGTTATGTGGCGGATCCTATCGCCCGACAGGCTGCTCATCGTGACCCTCTCCTTGTTCAGCCTGGTGAGCGGGACGTCAGTGTGCCTGACGATAGTCACCTATTACAAGTGTATCAGGTGTGTTGTTTAGTCTTAAGGGCTGTGACTGTTCGGCACACTGGCTTTGTGAGATATGTGCTGCACGTGTTTTGTTTTGGGGTAGCGGTTGCTTGGGTGTCTGCTTTGGAGGTCTCTGCTGCTTAGGCAGATCTTTATTTAGAGCCTCCGAGTATGTTTTTGTGTGATTATGTGTTTGGTTTGCTGTCGTGGTAGGTCTATGTGAGACTGGAATTGTAGTGAGTGTGGTTTCCTTCTCCTCCTGACTGGTTATGCCAGTACTGAGTTGAGAGAGCTTAGCCTCCAGTTTGGCTATATGGTTGCATCTCTCACATGTGTTGGAATTTGTTGGGAGGAGGAGAGGGTTGTCTGTGTACATGAGGCAGTTGTAACATTGCCTCAGGATTCCCAGATTCACCAGCTGGACCGGAGAGGAGATTGACAACTGACCTTTGGACATGCTAGAATAATATTGGGAATTCCTTAATAATTGAAAACAAGGGCCTTTGGGGAGTGAGGGTGTAGTGCTTTTAATTTTTAGTGCTGACTTATATAATTGCTTTAGCGAGCAAGTGCCAGGTAACTTAAGTGCAATGTGTTACAGGTAACTTAAATGCAAAAACAACAAACCGTAACTTTCTTTCAAGTGAAACAAGGAAATAAGTACAGTAAGCAATGCAATATATATATTTGCTCCCCATTTGGGGGGCACCTGACATCTGGGGCAAGAAAAACTGAATAAAATGGTGTTGGCTGCTTGTTTTATACCCCTGACAACCTGACGTCATGGAAGAGGAGACAGCAACCGACGCAGGACCCAAGACTTTGTTATTCAGGCTGACTGAGGGCAACCTGTCAGCAGATTACCAAAATGTAATGACTGCAACAGTGAATACACTCGAACATCTACATATATGGTAAGTGTACACAACTGTACTTTAATGCACATGAAGTGAGTATGTCACTCTGTGTGTTATTACATAAAGCAAGTAACAGGGAATTGCAGTCGAATGTAAATATATAACTAAGTAAATAAATAAATATTGTACAATAGCAGCGTGACAGGCAAGGCTGGTTATTGCACATGAAGTGAGTATGTCACTCTGTGTTATTACATGAAGCAGGTAACAGGGAATTGCAGTTGAATGTAAATATATAACTAAGTAAATAAATAAATATTGTACAGTAGCAGTGTGACAGGCAAGGTTGGTTATTGCACATGAAGTGAGTATGTCACTCTGTGTTATTACATAAAGCAAGTAACAGGGAATTGCAGTTGGATGTAAATATATAAGTAAATAAATAAATATTGTACAATAGTAGCGTCACAGGCAAGGTTGTTTTTTGCACATGAAGTGAGTATGTCACTCTTTGCATTATTACATAAAGCAAGTAACGGGGAATTGCAGTTGAATGTAAATATATAACTAAGTAAATAAATAAATATTTTACAATAGCAGCGTCACAGGCAAGGTTGGTTTTTGCACATGAAATGAGTATGTCACTCTCATCATCTTCTTTCAGCTGTTCCTGTTAGGGGTCGTCACAGCGGATCATCTCTTTCCATTTCTTCCTGTCCTCTGCATCTTCTCTGTCACACCAACCATCTGCATGTCCACTCTCATCACATCCACAAACCTTATCTTAGGCCTTCCTCTTTTCCTCTTACCTGGCAGCTTCATCCTTACCATCCTTTTCCTAATACACCCAGCATCCCTCCTCATCACATGTCCAAACCAACACAATCTCACCTCTCTGGCTTTTTCTCCAAACTCTTTCCATCTGCTCAACACACTCGCCTCGCTTGTAAGTATGTTTCCCTCATTATCCTTTATCACTTTTACCTGCTGCACATCTTTCCTAGCTCGGTCCGTCTGTCTAGCCAATCGGTACAGGTCCTTTTCTCCCTCCTTAGTGTCCAACCTTTCATACAACTCTTCATATGCCTTATCCTTAGCCTTCGCCTACTCTCTCTTTGCCATGCACCTCATCTCCTTATACTCCTGTCTACTTCCTTCATCTGTCTGACAATCCCACTTCTTTGCCAACCTCTTTGTCTGTATACTCTCCTGTACTTCCTCATTCCACCACCATGTCTCCTTCTCCTTCCTCTGTCCAGAAGTCATACCAAGCACCTTTCTAGCCATCTCCCTTACTAGGTCTGCTGTACTTACCCAGCTATTTGGCAACTCTTCACTGCCACCCACTGCCTGTCTTAACTCTTCCCTGAACTCCACCTCACAATTACCCTTTTTTAGTTTCCACCATTTGATCCTTGGTGCTGCCCTCACACTCCTCCTCCTCTTCTTGATCACCAACGTCATCTTAAAAACCCCTATGCTGCCTAACTACACTTTCCCCGGTCACCACTTTACAGTCTTAACTAAGTAAATAAATAAATATTGTAAAATAGCAGCATCACAGGCAGGGTTTGTTATTGCACATGAAGTGAGTATGTCACTCTATGTCTTATTACTTAAAGAAAGTAACAGGGAATTGCAGTTGAATGTAAATATATAACTAAGTAAATAAATATTATACAGTAGCAGCGTGTCAGGCAAGACTGGTTATTGCACATGAAGTGAGTATGTCACCCTGTGTTATTACATAAAGCAAGTTACAGGGAATTGCAGTTGGATGTAAATATATAAATACGTAAATAAATATTGTACAATAGCAGTGTGACAGGCAAGGTTGGTTATTGCACATGAAGTGAGTATGTCACTCTGTGTTATTACATAAAGCAAGTAACAGGGAATTGTAGTTGGATGTAAATATATAACTTAATAAATATTGTACAGTAGCAGTGTGTCAGGCAAGGTTGGTTTTTGCACATGAAGTGAGTATGTCACTCTGTGTTATTACATAAAGCAAGTTACAGGGAATTGCAGTTGGATGTAAATATATAAATACGTAAATAAATATTGTACAGTAGCAGAGTGACAGGCAAGGTTGGTTGTTGCACATGAAATGAGTATGTCGCCCTGTGTTATTATATAAAGCAATTAAAAGTGAATTGCAGTCGAATGTAAATATAAACCAAGTAAATAAATAAATATTGTACAGTAGCAACATGGCAGGCAAGGTTGGTTATTGCACATGAAATGAGTATGTCACTCTGTGTTGTTACATAAAGCATGTAACAGGGAATTGCAGTTGAATGTAAATATAAACTAAGTAAATAAATAAATATTGTACAGTAGCAGTGTGACAGGCAAGGTTGGTTATTGCACATGAAGTGAGTATGTCACTCTGTTATTACATAAAGCAAGTAACAGGGAATTGCACTTGGATGTAAATGTATAACTAACTAAAAAAATAATTATACAACGACCCCCCATGAATATTCAGAAATGTTGTAAATCAGAGTTATACTAATGGAAAAAGGTCCGGTCGCCCGGACTTTTTCCATTACTATAACTTTTTTTTTTCAGCAATGGAGATCGCCGTTGCTTCACACTGTCTCGCTATGTTAAACGAGTTTAACAGAGAGACAGCTTTAAAAAAAGCAACGGAGATTCTCCCTTACTTTTTTTAAAGCTGTCTCGCTATGTTAAACCCTTTTAACACAGTGAAACAGTTTGTAAAAAGCAACGGAGATCTTGCTTTCACCATTGCTTTAGCCCACAGCTATGATGTACTGCGTAGGCATATGCATGCGCAGTACATCAGAACTACTGCAGAATACCAGACAACTGGGGAAGGGCAGCAAGGAGGCATTATACACTGCCATTATTTAAGAAAAGTAATTATTTTTTTTCTTAAATATTGTCATTGTATAAAAGCAATAACCCACGCCTGGGTGTGGGTAATGCTGGATTTACCCACGGTTGGCTTTGTCTGGCCACTCGGGCTTCGCCCTCATGACCAAACCACACCAACCGTGGGTAAATCCAGCATTACCCACACCCAGGCGTGGGTTATTGCTATAATATTGTATAGTAGCAGCGTGACAGGCAAGGTTGGTTATTGCACACGAAGTGAGTATTTCACTCTATGTGTTATTACATAAAGCATGTAACAGGGAATTGCAGTTGGATGTAAATATATAAGTAAATAAATAAATATTATATAGTAGCAGTATCACAGGCAGGGTTGGTTTTTGCACATGAAGTGAATCTGTCACCCTGTGTTATTACATAAAGCAAATAACAGGGAAATGCAGTTGGATGTAAATATATAACTAAGTTAATAAATAAATATTATACAGTATCTGCATGACAGGCAAAGTTGGTTATTGCACTTGAAGGTAGTATGTCACTCTGTGTTATTACATCAAGCAAGTAACAGGGAATTGTAGTTGGATGTAAATATATAACTAAGTAAATAAATAAATATTGTACAGTAGCAACATGGCAGGCAAGGTTGGTTATTGAACAAGAAGTGAGTATGTCACCCTGTGTTATTACATAAAGCAGGTAACAGGGAATTGCAGTCGAATGTAAATATAAACTAAGTAAATAAATAAATATTGTACAGTAGCAGCGTCACAGGCAGGGCTGGTTATTGCACATGAAGTGAGTATGTCACTCTGTGTTATTACATAAAGCATGTAACAGGGAATTGCAGTTGAATGTAAATATATAAGTAAATAAATATTGTACAGTAGGAGCGTGACAGGCAAGGTTGGTTATTGCACATGAAGTGAGTATGTCACTCTTTGTGTTATTACATAAAGCAGGTAACAGGGAATTGCAGTTGGATGTAAATATAAACTAAGTAAATAAATATTGTACAGTAGCAGTGTGACAGGAAAGGTTGGTTATTGCACATGAAGTGAGTATGTCACTCTGTGTTATTACACAAAGCATGTAACAGGGAATTGCAGTTGAATGTAAATATATAACTAAGTAAATAAATAAATATTGCACATTCCAGACAAAACATTGTTATTAAATTAGTTGGTGGTGGAATCACCAGGGCTGGTGTCTGAGTTAGTAAGTGTCATCGTCATTGGGTAGACGGTGTTATTGAATCTGGAGTCCTGCAGTGAATACTGTGGTACCTCCTGCCAAATGACAGTTGAGTAAATTCAACATTATTTCAAACATGGGACACAGCAAAAAGACAAGGGTGCAGAAAAATAGGATGTGGAAGTTCATAGTGACTCTTCAAGTCTTGATATTGAATGACTCAGATAATCAAAAAAGTAATATTCAAGTTGCACAGCATTGCAAACACAAACCCGTCTTATAACAAAATACCACCGAAAACTCAAATAATTCTCATCCAACTGTTGTGTAGGACTTTGCCTCCACACCCTTTTCCTTAAATATACTAAGATAAGTTATTTTTCAGAAAGCAGCCTTTATATTTCTTAAGCATTATTTGATTTAAGGAGTCAGTAGTAGAAACACAACACAGCATCTGCAAAAAAAAAAAAAAAAAAAAAAAACAGGTTGTCATCCATTTGTGTCAACTCTTGACTTGGAACATATTTAGGTTCATAATGACTCACAGGCCGCCATGTTTCAACATGCCAGGAATAGTCAGAGGAAATGTCTAAACAACACAGCATTTTTGGTACAGGTCATCATGAATTCCTCAAACAACATAGCCAGCACCATGTAAGAGTATTTATACATCTCTTTAATGTGGCAACACCATAAAAATCAGACCGGTTTCGGCAACCTTGCCTTCTTCAGTGATAAATACATGAGCACATATCACCAATATCTATACCACAATCCATCTTAATTACATAAATACATGAGCACATATCACCAATATTTATACCACAATCCATCTTAATTACATAAATACATGAGCACATATCACCAATATTTATACCACTATCCATCTTAATTACATAAATACATGAGCACATATCACCAATATGTATACCACTATCCATCTTAATTACATAGATACATGAGCACATATCACCAATATTTATACCACAAGCCATCTTAATTACATAAATACATGAGCACATATCACCAATATTTATACCACTATCCATCTTAATTACATAAATACATGAGCACATATCACCAATATTTATACCACAGCCCATCTTAATTACATAAATACATGACCACATATCACCAATATTTATACTACAAGCCATCTTAATTACATAAATACATGAGCACATATCACCAATATTTATACCACTATCCATCTTAATTACATAAATACATGACCACATATCACCAATATTTATACCACAATCCATCTTAATTACATAAATACATGAGCACATATCACCAATATTTATACCACTATCCATCTTAATTACAGAAATACATGAGCACATATCACCAATATTTATACCACTATCTATCTTAATTACATAAATACATGAGCACAAATCACCAATATTTATACCACAATCCATCTTAATTACATAAATACATGAGCACATATCACCAATATTTATACCACTATCCATCTTAATTACATAAATACATGAGCACATATCACCAATATTTATACCACTATCTATCTTAATTACATAGATACATGAGCACATATCACCAATATTTATACCACAAGCCATCTTAATTACATAAACACATGAGCACATATCACCAATATGTATACCACTATCCATCTTAATTACATAGATACATGAGCACATATCACCAATATTTATACCACTATCCATCTTAATTACATAAATACATGACCACATATCACCAATATTTATACCACAAGCCATCTTAATTACATAAATACATGAGCACATATCACCAATATTTATACCACTATCCATCTTAATTACATAAATACATGACCACATATCACCAATATTTATACCACAATCCATCTTAATTACATAAATACATGAGCACATATCACCAATATTTATACCACTATCTATCTTAATTACATAGATACATGAGCACATATCACCAGTATTTATACCACAAGCCATCTTAATTACATAAATACATGAGCACATATCACCAATATTTATACCACTATCCATCTTAATTACATAAATACATGAGCACATATCACCAATATTTATACCACAATCCATCTTAATTACATAAATACATGAGCACATATCACCAATATTTATACCACAATCCATCTTAATTACATAAATACATGAGCACATATCAGCAATATTTATACCACTATCTATCTTAATTACATAGATACATGAGCACATATCACCAATATTTATACCACAAGCCATCTTAATTACATAAATACATGAGCACATATCACCAATATTTATACCACTATCCATCTTAATTACATAAATACATGAGCACATATCACCAATATTTATACCACTATCCATCTTAATTACATAAATACATGACCACATATCACCAATATTTATACCACAATCCATCTTAATTACATAGATACATGAGCACATATCACCAATATTTACTTAATTACATAAGTACATGAGCACATATCACCAATATTTATGCCACAATCCATCTTAATTACATAAATACATCAGCACATATCACCAATATTTATACCACTATCCATCTTAATTACATAATTGAAAATCAACATTTTAAAGCAGCAGCAACCCCACTTATCAAAACTATAATCAAACACACAAATTACAAATGGTCATTAAGCCCTAGAGAAAATAAAGCCCCAAGTTCAATGATCCATCCCCTTTCCTTCTTATTTAATATTGCATGCCATCCCAATTTGTTTTTCCTGTCCCCCCAAACTTGATCAATAACCCTAAAGTAAAACTTGGCATTACTATGTTTAAGTGTATGCTTATACAGAGAGTTTGAAATACGTTTGGTACGACTGTCACCAAAGTGTTCTGAAATACGGACACGCATAGACCTAGAGGTCTGCTCAAGATAAAAAGCAGCACAGGAGCAGGTCACTAAATATAACAGCCAGTCTGACCCACAATTTGCAAAAAAAAAATCTATGTTATACACCTTACTGGTATTCTTGCTAGAAAACTGCTTAATTTTTAACATATGTTTACATAGTGTGCAGTGCCCACATGGGTATGACCCACACACCTTTTCATCAGTTAATGTGCCGTGTTGTTCAAAATTCCTATCCCTGTTGCCCCATTTATAATGATTGAAATGAGATCCGAACGGTCGTCCTCTTCTGTATGAAAATTGGCATTTTGAGGAAAGTAATCCTGACAACTCCTCATTAGCTAACAAGATGTACCAGGTTTTGTTGATTACATCCCTAATAATATTAATGTTCCTACCAAATGTAGTGACAAACCTAATAGTGTTATCATCCTCAAATTTTTTATCATGATATTTTAATATTTCAGACCTATTTTGACCTGCTACCCATCGTTTGACTGACCTAATATAATGGGGTTGATACCCCGTAACCAAAAACCTTTCTGTAAGATCATCTTCAAATCGTTGATAGACATCTGAAGAAGAACAAATTCTCTTCACTATTAACAATTGAGACTTGGGTATTTTTTCTGTAATCTGGCAGGGATATAGACTTGTAGCAAATAATAAATTATTATACTGTGGGTACTTCCGATATATCCTGGTTGCCAATGTATTGTCATTTTTTCTTGTGACTGTCACATCCACAAAGTTAATCTGCTGTGTATCCACATTCAAGGTAAATTCTACCCCCCCACTTACCCACTTATTTTCGTTCAAATATTGAACAAACTCTAACAAATAGTCTTTCCCGCCATGCCATACTAACCAATAATCATCGAGAAATCTTCTCCAGATGTCTATCTCGGACAAATAAATGTTATGTAAACTATCATATATGAACAAATCAGCATATATGGGGGAAAAAGATGCCCCCATTGCTGTTCCCTGAACTTGCCAATAGCAGTCCCCCTGGAAAAATATAACATTTTTGGTTAGAACATGTTCCACCATACACAATAGTAAGGTGTTAAACCCTGGAGGGTAAAAATCCACTTTCTCTAACCAATATCTAACCACTTCCAATCCAGCCCAATGTGTAATACTGGTATATAATGCTGTCACATCTAATGTGCACGGTAACCAGTGTGATTCCAACTGAGAGTTCTTTATTATTGTCAGGAATTCTGTTGCATCTTGAATTCCAGCTCTATTCTCAATACAGGCTGCAAAATTTGTGTTAAAAAAGCTGATAACGGCTCTGTTAGAGATTCTTTACCAGACACTATCGGCCTGTCAGGTGTTTTTTCTAAATTTTTATGAATTTTGGGCAATAAGTAAAGGATCTGTTGTTGGGGGTCATCAACCATTAAATGCTGTTTCACCTGTGGGGAAATTACCCCTTCATCACAGGCCAGATCCAAAAATGTATCAATCTCTCTCTCAAATCGAATGGTGGGGTCATTTGGAATGGGCATATAGTGTATTGCATCCCTTAGCTGTCTGCGAGCCTCAAATACGTAATCTTCAGTGTCCACAACCACTACCGCCCCACCTTTGTCCGCTGGGATGATAACAATATTTGTATTGTCTTTTAGATTCCTAAATGCCTGTTGTTCTTCAACTGTTAAATTTGGTTCATCATGAAACAATATATCAATGAAACACTAAATTCCTTCACTCCCATCATTGAGGCTTTACCCATACAAGAGAGTCTCTAAACCTACTACGAGGTCACACAATTTCAAAGTAAAGAAAAAGTTATTTACAAATAACACCACATCTGAGATTGATCTGAGATTGGAGTTCCATTCTGTTTGCCATTAAGACTTAGGCCAGCAGGAGTTAGCATGTCTGGCAACTTTCTCAGGCTAGGAAGCCCCTTCCTTTTTTTCCTACACAAAGTTGTGTTGCTAAGGACCACTGTTGTTCTCTTCATCTGCACTTGTATTTGATTTCTGAGAGAAAATGGTCCCTAGCCAACATGAATCTTTTTGCTAATGTCTGTATGTTTTCTCATCATTTTTTAAATATCTTTGAGGTCATTTAAGGCAATTTTTTCATATGTATTTAAGTTTAGTATTTCCCTATACTTATTTGGTGCCCTTCTTGGTAAGTTTTGTTGTACGTTTTTCCTTTCTGTTTTACTGTTGTTCTGTTGCATTTTATTGCCAGTTGCTTTTAAGGGTTTACATTTTCAGTAAAGTATGGCATCTTCTGTGTTGCCATACCTAACATATTTATTTTATGGCAGTTTCATTGCCATTGCTGATTTTCATTATGGATAAGAAGTGCAGAAAGGAATCTAAATTTAGGAAGTGCAGGTGTGTAGCAGAATTATCCAGCAAAACAGGGAATCTAGATGTTTAAAGCACCTTGAAGTGCTTTTCTCTGAGGTGTTTCTTTTTCGAACTTTCCACTATGAAACACAGGTGTAATTGCCTGATGTTGGAGAAATTCAAGGTTTCTCCTAGTCCTGAGGCTTTGAGGGCTTCCCTTGAGCTTTTTCCCTTTTTTAAAATCTTAGAATTCAAAGAAATGTCTGCTCTTACTGAGCAAGAAACTCCACCCTCCAATAAGAAGTAGCACATAGGGGAGTCCATTTCCACTTCCCCAGTCAATCTGTCTGTTTTCATAGAACCCAGAATCAAACCCATCAGTATTCTTTCTGTAGCATCAAAACTTGCATTGAGAACACCTAGACCCCTTTCCACAGGGGGTGAATATCACTTTGTCAAACAATCTATTTATCAAATCTCTAAGCTCACTTTAGCAAACGGTCATTTCAGCGAATTTTCTCAAAGGGAAAGAAACTAGTGGGCCATCAAGTAAAAGTACCAAACACTGCACAGTTCAAAACTCAGCAAAGTGGGGGGCTTCACCCCCAACCTACCCACCCACCCAATGTGTGTGGGGGTATGCCCTCCCACCTCCCCTAACTAAATATACCAACTCTGAGATCGCACTACAGTGGGGAAAAGGGCAAATTCCCAACAATGGCCAATAACTCCCTTTCCCTGTGAGAAAATTCTATGAAACGATTGCTCGCTGAAATGAGTTCCATTAACAGAAATTCGATAGACTATTCAACAAAGTGATAGACTTTTCCATAGGATCTTAGACTTAGATTATAGCCTTTCTGTTGAACAGTAGAAGTGGTCTGAAGTGTCCTTTCTCTCTAACATTGTCAAGTCAAAGTAAACTTTATTGTCCTTCAGACCCACACACAGTGTGAGTTAAATGAAATTACATTGCTTCAGTTCCAAGTGCACGTATCACATACAACTACAAAGAATAACAAGGACATATAGCAGTAAAGTAACATATATATGTACTAAACAGGACTGACAGATCTGAGATACCTCTCTAACACTGGTACAAGTGCATGTGTCACATACAGCTACAGAGAATAACAAGGACATATAACAGTACAGTAACATATACATGTACTACATGGACATATAACAACACAGTAACATATACATGTACTACATGGACATATAACAGTACAGTACCACATACATGTACTAAACAAGACTGACAGATCTGAAATACCTCTATATCACTGGTACAAGTGCATATATCACATAAAGCTACAGAGAATAACAAGGACATATAACAGTACAGTAACATGTACATGTACTACATGGGCATATAACAGCACAGTAACATATACATGTACTACAAGGACATATAACAGTACAGTAACATATATGTGTATTAAACAAGACTGACAGACCTGACATACCTCTATAACACTGGTAACAAGTGCATATATCACATACAGCTACAGAGAATAACAAGGACATATAACAGTACAGTAACATATACTACATGGACATATAACAGTACAGTAACATACATGTACTACATGGACATATAACAGCACAGTAACATATACATGTACTACATGGACATATAACAGCACAGTAACATATACATGTACTAAACAAGACTGACAGATCTGAGATACCTCTCTAACACTGGTACAAGTGCATATATCCCATACAGCTACATAGAATAACAAGGACATATAACAGTACAGTAACATATACATGTACTACATGGGCATATAACAGTACAGCAACATATACATGTACTAAACAAGGACATATAACAGTACAGTAACATATACATGTACTAAACAGGACTGACAGATCTGAGATATCTCTGTAACACTGGTACAAGTGCATATATCACATACAGCTACAGAGAATAACAAGGACATATAACAGTACAGTAACATATACATGTACTACATGGACATATAACAGTACAGTAACATATACATGTACTACAAGGACATATAACAGTACAGTAACATATACATGTACTAAACAGGACTGACAGATCTGAGATATCTCTATAACACTGGTACAAGTGCATATATCACATATAGCTACAGAGAATAACAAGGACATATAACAGTACAGTAACATACATGTACTACATGGACATATAACAGTACAGTAACATATACATGTACTACATGGGCATATAACAGTACAGTAACATATACATGTACTACAAGACATATAACAGTACAGTAACATATACATGAACTACAAGACATATAGCAGTACAGTGACATATACATGTACTAAACAGGACTGACAGATCTGAGATATCTCTGTAACACTGGTACAAGTGCATATATCACATACAGCTACAGAGAATAACAAGGACATATAACAGTACAGTAACATATACATGTACTACATGGACATATAACAGTACAGTAACATATACATGTACTACATGGACATATAACAGTACAGTAACATATACATGTACTACATGGGCATATAACAGTACAGTAACATATACATGTACTAAACAAGACTGACAGATCTGAGATATCTCTATAACACTGGTACAAGTGCATATATCACATATAGCTACAGAGAATAACAAGGACATATAACAGTACAGTAACATACATGTACTACATGGACATATAACAGTACAGTAACATATACATGTACTACATGGGCATATAACAGTACAGTAACATATACATGTACTACATGGGCATATAGCAGTACAGTAACATATACATGTACTACAAGACATATAGCAGTACAGTGACATATACATGTACTAAACAGGACTGACAGATCTGAGATATCTCTATAACACTGGTACAAGTGCATATATCACATACAGCTACAGAGAATAACAAGGACATATAACAGTACAGTAACATATACATGTACTACATGGACATATAACAGTACAGTAACATATACATGTACTACATGGGCATATAACAGTACAGCAACATATACATGTACTAAACAAGGACATATAACAGTACAGTAACATATACATGTACTAAACAGGACTGACAGATCTGAGATATCTCTATAACACTGGTACCAGTGCATATATCACATACAGCTACAGAGAATAACAATGACATATAACAGTACAGTAACATATACATGTACTACATGGACATATAACAGTACAGTAACATATACATGTACTACAAGGACATATAACAGTACAGTAACATATAAATGTATTAAACAAGACTAACAGATATGAGATACCTCTATTACACTGGTACAAGTGCATATATCACATACAGCTACAGAGAATAACAAGGACATATAACAGTGCAGTAACATATGTGTACTACATGGACATATAACAGTACAGTAACATATACATGTACTACATGGACATATAACAGTACAGTAACATACATGTACTACATGGGCATATAACAGTACAACAACATATACATGTACTAAACAAGGACATATAACAGCACAGTAACATATACATGTACTACATGGGCATATAACAGCACAGTAACATATACATGTACTACATGGACATATAACAGTACAGTAACATATACATGTACTACATGGACATATAACAGTACAGTAACATATACATGTACTAAACCGGACTGACAGATCTAAGGTGCAGACAGTAACAAGGACATATAACAGTACAGTAACATATACATGTACTACATGGACATATAACAGTACAGTAACATATACATGTACTACATGGGCATATAACAGCACAGTAACACATACATGTACTACATGGACATATAACAGTACAGTAACATATACATGTACTACATGGACATATAACAGTACAGTAACATATACATGTAAGACTGACAGACCTGACATACCTCTATAACACTGGTACAAGTGCATATATCACATACAGCTACAGAGAATAACAAGGACATATAACATTACAGTAACATATACGTGTACTAAACAAGACTGACAGATCTGAGATAGAGAGAATAACAAGGACATATAACAGTACAGTAACATATACATGTACTACATGGACATATAACAGTACAGTAACATATACATGTACTGCATGGACATATAACAGTACAGTAACATATACATGTACTACATGGACATATAACAGTACAGTAACATACATGTACTACATGGGCATATAACAGTACAACAACATATACGTGGACTAAACAAGGACATATAACAGTACAGTAACATATACATGTACTACATGGGCATATAACAGTACAGCAACATATACATGTACTAAACAAGGACATATAACAGTACAGTAACATATACATGTACTATATGGACATATAACCGTACAGTAAAACATACATGTACTAAACAGGACTGACAGATCTGAGATACCTCTATAACACTGGTACAAGTGCATATATCACATATAGCTACAGAGAATAACAAGGACATATAACAGTACAGTAACATACATGTACTACATGGACATATAACAGTACAGTAACATATACATGTACTACATGGACATATAACAGTACAGAAGCACATACATGTACTAAACAAGACTGACAGATCTGAGATACCTCTATAACACTGGTACAAGTGCATATATCACATACAGCTACAGAGAATAACAAGGACATATAACAGTACAGTAACATATACATGTACTACATGGACATATAACAGTACAGTAACATATACATGTACTACATGGACATATAACAGTACAGTAACATATACATGTACTAAACAAGACTGACAGATCTGAGATACCGCTATAACACTGGTAGGAAGTGCATATATCACATGCAGCTACAGAGAATAACAAGGACATATAACAGTACAGTAACATATACTACATGGACATATAACAGTACAGTAACATATACATGTACTACATGGACATATAACAGTACAGTAACATATACATGTACTAAACATGACTGACAGATCTGAGATACCTCTATAACACTGGTACAAGTGCATATATCACATACAGCTACAGAGAATAACAAGGACATATAACAGTACAGTAACATATACATGTACTACATGGACATATAACAGTACAGTAACATATACATGTACTAAACAAGACTGACAGATCTGAGATACCTCTATAACACTGGTACAAATGCATATATCACATACAGCTACAGAGAACAACAAGGACATATAACAGTACATAACATATACATGTACTACATGGACATATAACAGTACAGTAACATATACATGTGCTTAACAAGACTGACAGACCTGACATACCTCTATAACACTGGTACACGTGCATATATCACATACAGCTACAGAGAATAACAAGGACATATAACAGTACAGAAGCATTTGCATGTACTAAACAAGGCTGACAGATCTGCGATACCTCTGTAACACTGGTAGCAGCCTTCGTCAAATATTGCACGTGGAAAAGCAGTTATTGCACTGAGTACACAGAATATGCTGAATAGCACAAGTATTTTGTACAGAGTGTTCAGTCACTACTGATTGCACTTTTAAAGCAGCATGATATATTTATTGCACAAGAAGACAGCTGCACTACTGATTGTTCCGGTCACCAGCTACTGATATGTCGTAGAGTTCAGCAGTCAGATAGCATGTGTGAAGAAGCTCCTGCTAAACCTGGAGGACTTGCATCCCATAATATTACGGTATTGTCTTCCTGAAGATAAGCAGGAGAGCAGCACATGTGCGGGGTGAGTGTGGTCTCTGATTATTTTTCTGGCTTTATAAATACATCACGCTTCATATAGGGCCTGCAGAGCTGGAAGTGGGGATCCAGTGATGATCTCCGCTACCTTCACCACCTTCTGTAGGTCCTTTCAGTCCAAGGCTTTGCAGTTCCCAAACCACAGTCTGAGATTACTAGTCAAGGTGTTTTCAGGTGTATGCCTATAGAAGGTTTTGAGGACAGAGTAAAGGAGACTAGCTTTCTTAGCTTCCTCAAGAAGTGCAGGCGTTGATGTGCTTTCTTCACAGTGTGGTAAAGGCTTGTTGACCATGCCAAGTCCTCATAAATATATGCACCCAGAAATTTGGTGCTTCTCACTTTCTCCACTGTTTCCCATGTAGTTATGAGTGGGTGATGTGAGTGCTGATTCCTTCTGAAGTCTATGACTAACTTCTTGGTTTTAATTCACATTTAGGGCAAGGTTATTAATATTGCACCAGTTAATGAAGGGGTTCACCTTATCTCTGTAGGCAGTCTCATCTCCCAACTGATAAGACCCATCTGCAGACTTGTTGATCTTGTTTGAATTACGTCTGGTGAGTCAATCTTGAGTTAGTAAGGTAAACAGCAGAGGGCTCAGGACACATCCCTGAGGTGGTGCTGCCCACACACCCTTTTTGGTTTCTGTCAGTGAGAAAGTCCAAGATCCAGTTGCATAAGCTGGTGTTGACACCCAGCTGGACAAGCTTCTCAATCAGGTGTTGAGGGATGACCGTATTACAAGTGAAGCATCCTTACATAACATTTTGTTATCAAGGCTCTAGAGAGCACCCCTGCATTACCACGCTATAACTCATACCACACTTTTCAGCCATCTAACCTGGACCAGAACACCAAAGGCGGTGGTGTGTCCATAGTCATTAAGGATATCCACACCTCCAGGCTAGTTGCGCCGCATAATGCATCCGAGGTTATCCAAGTGCAACTAACTCTGGACAAAACTGCAATCCAAATTGTAGCTTGCTACAGATCCCCCACCATGCCCCAGGATTCCCACTCCTCTTTTCTTGATATACTGGAAAATATTAGGGTTCAACCAAACACCCTAATAATGAGCGATTTCAACTACACCACCATTAACTGGGAAAACGACTCATGTACCAACTCCTTCGCTTAACGCTTTCTGGAATTCATAAATTCCAATGCCCTGGATCAACTTATCCACACCCCCACCAGGGCAACAATGTCTTAGACCTAGTCATTACCAACATGAGTGACCGGTGTTCCACACCTGAAGTCAACTCCTCATTGGTCAGATCCGACCATAAGCAAATCACCCTAGATATCCACATCCTGCCCCCACCTACCATTAAGGAAACCACTGTAAAAAAATTCTCCAAAGCCAACTTCATGGTTCTTAAGACAGAAGTGGCGAACTTCATGACACCCATGCAGATGGACAATACAGTTACAACTGCTGAATCCTAAACAGATGCACTCTATGAGCAGTTACACGAGTGCATGGATCGTGCTATCCCAAACAGAACCAAGGCGCTGTCCTCCAAAAAAAGGAAGCCAGTCTGGTGGTCCCCTGCCATAAACAAACTCTACAACAGAAGGAAGAAACTGTTGCAAAAGAGAGTAAAATCCCATGAGTGGAGGAGCTCCCTGGTCAGCCTCAGTAAGAAGCTGAAATCCCTTATAAGATCCTCCAAAGCTAGCTACGAAAACAAAATCACCACTGATTCTAAGGGCAAGCACAAAGCATTCTATAGCTATGCCAAGAATCTCAATGGCAACACCCAGATAGCTAAACTCACTAAACTAGGTATAAATCCGAACGTCACAAGATGGGTTGCTAACTGGCTCACTGACAGAACCCACACTGTAAAAGTTGCAGACTCTAAATCTGACTTCAAACCAGTGACAAGTGGAGTACCACAGGGCTCAGTCCTGGGACCTCTCCTGTTTGGTATCTACTTCTCTGAAGTACAGGCTAACACTGAAGGCCTCTGGCTAATGAAGTTCGCAGATGACTGCAAACTAGGAGCCATAGTCGAATTCCCAAATGATGTGGACATCCTACAGAAGGGGCCTCACTGAGACAGATGCCTGCTGTCAGAGGCATGGCCTCAAGTTCAGTGCCAAAAAGTGCATCGTCACCCCCTTTGGTAAAAATGCTGTACCCATGAACTACCACATAAATGGCAGTCTACTTAATGCCGAATGTGTGATGAGACCTGGGGACCCAGATGGACAGTAGTCTCTTCTTTGATTATCACATCGCCACAGTGGTCAGAAATTCCTTCTATGTGGCACACCTCATCACAAAAGGGTTCTCATCCAGGAAAAAAGAGGTCATTGTTCCCCTCTACTTAGCACTCATTAGACCCATTATAGAGTACAACGCCCCTTTTGGAATGTACCTCACAAGACATCTGCAGCAGCTGGAAAGGCTACAGAAGTACCTCACAAAGAGGATTACTGGCCTCAAACAGATGCCCTACACTGATCGTCTCAAAAAACTCCAGCTTTACTCTGTAGCATATCGCCTACTCCGAGGAGATCTCTGCCTAACATATAAAGCTATGTTAAACCCAGAGCTGTTGGACATGGTAAACCTAAAGAAATCCCAATCCCTCCGAGCTACATGCTCTAGGGACCTAAACCTTGTCACCACAATAAACAGAACATACTGGAGGGATAGATTCCTGTCACAGAGACTTCCTATATTCTGGAACAAACTAACTACCCATCTATGTCAAGCAAAGTTCCTTATTAGCACTCTTCAAGAAAAATCTTGATGAGTGGATGGGAAATAGGAAACCTCGGGGATCACGTCTGTGGCTCTGCTCAACAGGGGCACAGGAAATTAACTTTCTTGGGTGGCGTAAGCCAGGGAACGTTGTTGGCTAGGCTTACTTGCGCCCTTGGTCCGATAGCCCAATACCTACTGATGAACCTATGAAGATGTTCCAAGGATTCATGAAGAAGAAATGAGATGGCATCTGTTTAGTGCGGTTAGCAAATTGAAGTGGGTCTAGTGATTAATGCTGGTAGATTTGTAGATAGGTGGTCTTTGATAAGCTGCTCGAACCATTTCATCACCGTCGAGGTTAGAGGAACTGGACGGTAGTCATTTAGGCTGGCCGTGATTTCTTTGGTGGGGAATTACAGTAGTTTTTTTTGAAGCACCTTGGTACTTGGGCCTGACACAGAGATATGTTGAAAATGTCTGCAAGTGCCATTGACAGTAGAGCAGAGCAGTCTCTATAAACACTCTCCCTCGAATGTTATCAGGGCTGGCTGCTTTTTTGGGATTTACTATGCTTAGGATATTCTGGACTTCTACTGGGGTAAAGCAGAGTACTTCCCCATTTTGTTTGATGGAGGAGTTCAGTTGCCACTTTGTTGTGCCCCTCATCAAACCTACCAAAGAACATTGAACATTGGGATGAGTAGAGCTCCTTCTCTCACTGACTTTTATGCCACTAGATTCAGGCATTTCACTCCAGATCTGGTCAGGTGCCAACTCGGCCAGTGATGAACTCTCCAAAGCCAAATTTGATACTCATGTCCTTTGCAGGGTGACTGTGGTCTTGGTGTAACGGCTGTTATGTCCTTTGCAGGGTGACTGTGGTCTTGGTGTAATGCTGCTGCCCTCATCCTTTTTAGTGGGTTTAACGCTGCTGCCCTCATCCTTTTTAGTGGGTTTAACGCTGCTGCCCTCATCCTTTTTAGTGGGTTTAACGCTGCTGCCCTCATCCTTTTTAGTGGGTTTAACGCTGCTGCCCTCATCCTTTTTAGTGGGTTTAACGCTGCTGCCCTCATCCTTTTTAGTGGGTTTAACGCTGCTGCCCTCATCTTTTTTAGTGGGTTTAACGCTGCTGCCCTCATCCTTTTTAGTGGGTGTAACGCTGCTGCCCTCATCCTTTTTAGTGGTGACTACTGTCTGGATCCAAGCTGCTGCTTTTGAGCCCTTTGAAGCTAATGAAGCTTTCAACATCTCTGTTAAAGGTCAGCCCCTCAAGAGTTAATGTCAGGTCCAGCTACTTGTGGCCTGATGATTCCATCCCCAGTGTAGGCCTTT
Source organism: Protopterus annectens (assembly GCF_019279795.1). NCBI lineage: Eukaryota > Metazoa > Chordata > Ceratodontiformes > Protopteridae > Protopterus > Protopterus annectens. The sequence continues at coordinate 20,181,881 of NC_056732.1, read as the reverse complement.
TGTTATTTAGCATCAAGGCCCATGGCTTTAGTGTTGATGTTTGCTGAGTTGTCAGGATTCGAAGTGAAGACTTTTCCAGACATCAGCTTCTTGAAGCTGGGCTCATTGGCAAGGCAGCATGGCTTGAGTTTTATCCAGGGTCTGATCATGAAGGTTTCTCTGCATGCTACAATCCAGGGTGAACTACAGTGGTCAGTGCTGTGGGACCTCACTTACCTGTTTCTTTAATGGCTGTCCTCTCTCTAACTGTACAAGATAAATGGCATGAAGGACCAAATCTTGGATCCCAACTGACATCTGATCCTGCACCTTCCTTCATCTCAGAATCTCCCCTTTCTTATGGTTATGAAAATGCAGATGCAAGAGAAAGTGTGTGAACTTAGCCATAGTCTTCTACCTCAGATGCCAGTGAGAATTCAATACTGTAGCATTTGCAGTCTGCTTTGGTGGGCATTTAGCTGGTTTGTAAAAGCTACTGGATCTGTTTTTTTCTGGTTTGTACAGGTCTGTTTTACAAATCGTTCGCTATTCTGGTCTTTAAGTCCATGTATCACTGATCTAAAGCATATTTCTAGCCATTTTGGCTCACGTGCTGATGTGCTGTACTATGAATGACAAGCTGTATTGTCTGATTTGTCTGGCTTGAATTTTTACACGTTCGTAGGTAAGCACTAGGTTAACTGCCCTTGTGGGGCATTTTAAGCCTAGCAAATTTCCATTTTAAAAGGTGAGAATGAATGGTAGTCTGACTACCAAAGTCCCTACCTTCCCCTTGATCCATCATACTGAGAGCCTGCTCAGCAAACAAGTATTGCTGTGTAGCTAACCTCCTTTATTACAAATCATCATTTTCACAAAACTTTTATCTGCTTAGCATCTGTTATAAACACACAGAACGTCCTGAATAAATCCTGTGCCATCCCTGGCAGATAAAAAATTTATTTTAACATTTTGCACTTCATTTAACTGCTTTATCTGCCGATTTTTGCACACAAATGATGTGGATACTCTACAAAAGGGCCTTACAGAAACAGATGCTTGGTGCCAGGCCATTGGCTCAAGCTCAATGCCAAGAAATGTATAGTTATCCCCTTTGGGAAAAAACATGTACCTGTGAATTACCACATAGGTGGCAGTACACTAAACACCGAAAGTGTGATAAGATACTTAGGGGCACAGGTGGACAGTGGTCTCACCTTCAATAACCACATCGCCACAACAGTCAGGAAATCCTTCTGTGTGGCACACCTCATCACTAAGGGCTTTTCATCCAGAAAAAAGGAGGTCATTGTCCCACTGTACTCATCCCTCATTAGACCCATTATAGAATACAACGCCCCATTTGGTATGTACCTCTCAAGACATCTGCAACAACTGGAAAGACCGCAGAAATAACTCACTAAAAGAATCACAGGCCTAAAGCAGATGCCCTATGCTGACCGCCTTAAAAAACTCCAGCTGTACTCTGTCACATATCGTCTACTCAGAGGCGATCTCTTCTTAACATACAAGGCCATGTCAGACCCAGAGCTGTTGGACATGCTACACTTAAAGAAATCCCAATCCTCAGAGCCACACGCTCCAGGGAGCTAAACCTTATCACAATAAACGAAACATGCTGGAGGGATAGGTTCCTGACCCAGAGACTCCCCAGACTCTGGAATAGACTGCCCATACATGTAAAGTAGAGTGCCTCTTTGGCCCTCTTCAAAAGGAACCTTGATGATAGGATGGGAGAAAGGAAATTCACCCCAGGGATCACGTCAGTCGCCCTGCTAGACAGGGTCCAGGGAAGTAAATAGTGTGGGAAGAAATAGCCAGGGAATTGTTATGGCTAGGCTTGTACCTCAGGGCCAATATCCTAGTACCAACCTATGAACGTAAATCTTTTTCAAGCACATCTGCTGTACTGTTTGCTGATTGCTGAGAAGTGAGAACTGCACTTTTGAGAAGCTTTACTGGCAGTGTTATTGAGTAAGTTTCTAGTTTGTATTTTTGTTGGTACTTTATTCTTGTAATCTTGCAATTTTGGCCCTGCTAAAGGGATTGTACACAGTTTCCTTTGTTAAGAGCCTGCATAAATTTGATGCGTTTGAGAGGCTCCTGGCTGATCCATACAGAGCTCAGCAACTCTTTGTGTCCTTGCCTGAGCCTCTGAAGTGATTACCTTGCGTCACATGCCATCCTGGCACAAGCTAAATGTGTATATTTAACAATTTGTACTTCCAGAAGCTAGTTTATTTACCATCTACTGATTTCTTGTTTTACTTGTGCATTTGTCTGTATTTAAGGCTGAAAATACTGCATTTGCTCAAACTGTCCTGCTATTGGTCTGACTGACTTAAAATCACGTTGTCTGGCTTGTTTTGTGGTAGCACACACACACACACACACACACACACACACTCAAGCAATATTTTTGTGCTTTTTACATTGACGGCTGGGATATTCCATCAAGTGGCAGTGGCTGGTGGCTGGGTTCATCCAAGATGGAAAACAGAGAAGTTAACGTACAAAACTAGCACTGGTGTTGTAACCTGCAGTTTAGTGCCGCAATGTAAAAAATCAAGCTCAGAGCAGCTGGCTTGCACATCAGATAGCACTAATGCTATATCCTAGCACTCTTTAACTGTAGTCTCTGACCCTAGAGACCACTCTGGAAGACCTCTGTAAAGCCCAGTCCTCATACCCTAACAACCCACCCTAATTCAGGCCCGGTCAACATGGATATGCATTTTCCAAATGTCTCCATAGCCAGCTTGATAGATATGGGCATCCTGAGACAATGTAGCAATTGTCTCATGTTCACAGACAACCTTTTTATCCTCAAAGAAAGTGGCACAGTAATGGACAGATGTACATACACAATTTTCTTGGAGGCAAAAATCTCACATACAAATAAGGTTGTCAGGAACACACACACTGCATTCACCACACACAATGTCTACACACACAGTCCATCTTATGCTGAGGCACTAAAAAGCAGTCTCCTCAAATCTCAGACCTCCTACGCCTACAAACAACAATGTGTATACTTTGCAATCTTTAAAGCATACACCAAAAGCAACACCAAACATCGCAAATAAGCCTGCATCCAATGGAACCCGTAAAACAAAGCCCATAAGGCAAGCAGACAATTTACCCAGGGCTCTTGTCATTGGGGACTCGATTATCTCAATTATTCAATACCAGATGCCTGACTTACCAGACTGGACAAGAAGAAGATTACACTCAGTTGCTTAGCTGGAACCAGGATCTCCCAGATTACACACGCACACTCAAGTCGTTGCACCACAGGTACCAACATGATTTTGTCGTAGTCTACTTGGGTGTAAATAACCTGAGACACACCTGTCTGACTTAGATGAAGTGAGACATTATGGACCACTCTGAATGTGTCTCAGACTGGTATGTGCCTGCATTGAGCAGCATTTTACCTTCACTAAAGCTGTTTCGCCAGTATAAAAAAAATGATCGACTTTAACAATCAGCTTCTTTTCTGATGTCAATCCAGGGGGATTTATTATATGCCAGCCTGGTAGGACATAGTCAACAGGCCATATTGCTTTGTAAAGATGGCCAGCACCTGTCCCACCGGGCTTCCAGGCTTTGGCTAAAATTTTATCTAGCTCCCATAGAGCCTTTTTAGGCAGTGCCAAAGTGATAAAGCTACTGGTGTAGCAAACAAACCCAAAGGAACCTAAAGGTGTTACTGCTCAGTGCTATGAGCCTTAAAAAGAAACTCCACACCCTGCAAGCTTTTCTCACGCTGGAGAATATAGGCATCTGTGCCATCAGAGAGACATGGTTTGAAGGTGCAGAAAGTACTCCAGCCGTGCCAAGCTACAGTGCCTTCCACATATTTAGATAATCAGTCGTAGGGACTAATGGTGGCGGTGCGTCAATGTGTATTAGCAACAAGTGTGCCTCAAGGTTTGTTAAACAGGATGATGTCCTGGAGTTCATCCATGTACACATCACCTTAGAGTCCCTTACCATATGTTTGCAAGCTGTAGGTCACCATCTGTGTCTCGGGAATCCCACAGCTCTTATTTAGACCTACTGAAGCCACTCTGCATCCAGCAAAACACTCTGTTCATGGGAGACTTTAACTACCCCTAGGAAACATACACTGCCACCAACTTACAGGCACAAGGTTTCCTGGACTTCATTAACACAGATGTCCTTGATCAGTTAGTGTGCACTTCAACCAAGGGTTCAAACATACTGGACCTTGTTCTCACCAGTATGGAAGAGCATTGCACCCCTCTCCTGTGTCACACCCTCTCTGGTGAGGTCTTCTCACAAAGCTCTCTTATTTGAAATAAAGATCAACTTGGGAATACCCATCAATATCTGTTACAGTGAGAAACTATTCTAAAGCAAATTGCATTCTGTTAAGCGATCGTTTGTCAAAATTAAATGCCCCACCCAGCCCAGACTTCACAACAGCGTATACATAACTATTTACAGAAACACCATATAAACATGTAAATGGCTGTATATTGGCTGCTGTACCTGCGAGAAGCAAGACCCAAACTAACCTCAAAAACAAACCACACTGGTGGAATCCTAATCTTAATACTGTGTATAACAAAAGGAAAAAAGTCATGGCCAGAGTCGGAGCAACTGTCATAATAAGAGCTCAGTAATAAAACTAAACTGATAACTAAAAGAGCTAATTAATTACAACAAGGCCACTTAAGAGGTAAAGATAGCTTCTCGGGCTAAAGACTACCAGAAGGCCTTCTACAGCTTTTGTCCAAAACCTCAAACATAACATGCAACAATGTGCTGAACTGGTAGAGAAGGGAACCACTTCACTAAGCAGAGTGACATAGAGAATCTGCTGGCCAACAGATTCATCTCAAACTTTACCCCCACCCCTTGTGAAATCCCTACCAGCATCCCCCCCCCCCAAACATTAGCAGGGAGCAGGTCATAGCAGTGCTCAATAAGGCTAAAAATACAGCGTTAGTGGAACCTGACAGTATCCCATGTTGCCGCCTAAATAAGCTGAAGCATGACCTATCAAGGCCACTTGATTCATTTTTCAACTATAGTCTCAAAAAGCAGGGCATGTGCCAAACGAATGGAGGACTGCAGTGGTTAACCCCCTTCACAACGGTGGACCATCAACTGACCCCAGAAACTACAGACCCATTAGTCTGACTAGTCTAATATGGAAAACCATAGAATGAATTGTCATAGAAATGATCAAGAAAGATATTGACAACCTGCAGTCACTGGACACTGGACCCCTCCCAGTTTGGTTTTGCCAAAGGAAGGTCATGCCTACTTAACCTGGTAGGCATCTTTGAGAAGGTAACCAAGGCAATGGAAAACTGTGTATACAGCCTACCTAGACCTAGCTAAGCCATTTGACAAAATAGCCCACTCAGACATTGTGGACAGACCTACTGAGCTCTGCATACGTCTGTACACAACTCACTGGTTTGCTAGCTGGCTCACAGATAGGACCCAAGAAGTTAGGATTGGTGAGACCATCTCCATCAAGAAGTAGGTCACCAGTGGAGAACCACAGGGCTCCATGCTAAGCCCATTCCAGTTTTGGCATCTACTTCTTGGAGGTCAAGGCTAATGTCAGGGGCCTGTGGCTCACCATGTTTGCAGACGACTGCAAATTAATAGCTGTTGTGACATCCCCACTCTGGGCCAGTAATCAAGGAGTCTGAATCCTCAACACTGGCACTGGAGAGGGACATTCACTTGGAACAAACATGGATACACCCATTATTTCCAGAGGCATCTCTCTCTGCATCTAGCACAGTTTTCCTTAAGAGCACACAGGGAACACACTCATTCCCGGGTCTGGATTTCTCTGTCTGTCTCCCGCCAGGTCCCCAGTAAGACTCCCCACTGGCACAGCTATAGTGTTGAGACCTCAGCAGAGAGTCCAAGCCAATATGTTCTTCGTGTTTCACTGTTGCAGTCATCACATTTGGGTTATCTGCTTGCAGATAGCTCTCAGTCGGCCTGAATATCAAAGTCTTGGCTCTTGCGTTGGTTGCTGTCTCATCTTTCATGACGTCAGGTAGTCGGGTATAAAGCATGCAGCCAACGCCATTGCATCAGTCTTTCTTGCCGTGTGGTGCCTGAAGCAGTAGCAGTTCAGAAGTGTCGGTCGGCCGACTCCTGAAATTTTCATTTTCGAGTTTCAGGTCTGAAGTCTTCAACTAAGCTAAGCACCCCATTGGGGTACCTTTTTCTTGCTCTAAATCGATGTCAGTAAAAGTTAACAATTGTATTTCTTGTGGAAAGCAAATACCTCATAAAGATTTTCATTCATACTGCATTCCTTGCCTAGGCCCAGACCACGAAGTACCTTGCTGTCGGTTTTGTGCCTTATTCAAACTTCATACGATTCGTCGTTGGTTCATTTTCGCATCTAAATATTTTGGTACTCGGTTCAATTATCCAGAAATGGCTTCAGTAAGCCACCCGACTAACGACGTTCCGAAAAAATGCAAAGATAAAGACAGACACAGACCACATAGGTCCAAAGCTGCCGATGACACTTCTCCTAAGCTAGTCGCCAGTTCGCCGGTACTCAGTGAGGCGCTTTCGCAGCCCCTGATACCCACTACTTCAGATTCGCAGGCCTCTACTGAGACCCAATTGGAGTCTGGTATGCCACGAGATGCTTCTTTGACTATGGAACCTGCGAATGTCTCTACCTTGGATGAGTCCGGAGCCGCTGTGCAGGCACTGGCTTCTGAGGGTGTATTCAGGCCTACAGACTTGCATATTAAACCAACGCCATCTTCTTCTTCTTCAAGGCCTAAAACTCGATCCATGCCCAGAAAACCGATGCCCAGACCGCATGGTCAGGCCCCTATGCCTAAAAAACAAATAAGAATGGCTGAAGACCTTATTACTCTAATCAGGGGAAGCCACCCTTCTCCCTCTAAGAGACCTAGGACTGATTTTCCTTCTGATTCTTCTGATCAGGATTCTGAAATGTCTGTTTTTTCTGATGACCATGATTTGCCCTTATCTACCTGTGAGGATTTTGATGCAGAGGACTCCATTCCCTCTGCTTCCCCTCCAGAGGATTTCTCTTTTGGTGAAACCTTGCATACTCTTAGGGAGCATTTCCGCTGGGAAAGCCAGGATTACTCTGACTCCAAAAAGAGGCTTAGGGAATTCTTACTCCTGCCTCAACACAGGCCTTTAGCTATCCCTCCTGTACTGGACATTGTAGATGATGCCTTCTCGGAATCTAGCCTGACCCCTGACACCTTACCTCCTACTCCCAGAAAACCTGATAGGTATTACAGGGTACCTGACTCTCACAAGTTCCTCTTTAAAAATCCTACTGCAGATCCTGAAACCATTTCACAGGGACGCAAGGGCATTAAGGCCACTACTGCCAAAAATCCTACTCCCTCTGATAGAGATTCCAGGGCGTTGGATAGATGGGCTAAGAAGGTATACACTTCTGCAATGTTAGCCATTAGGACCTTAAACTGCCAGTTTCATATGTTGAAGTATCAGCCGCATATTATTGGATTGCTTAAACAGAAAATGATGTTGATTCCTGACTGTGCTGCAAATAAAGAATTACAGGATTTAATGCATTCTGCTGAACAAGTGGGAAAACGTACTTTGCAATGTAGTTTTGATTCATTAGAGGCATCTGCAGGGCTGCTGTCACTGGGTCTGTACTTAGAAGGCATGCTTGGCTTAAGGAGCAATCTTTGCCAGATCATGTTAAAGCTAAGTTACTGGATGCTCCCTTAAACCATGACCACCTGTTTGGCAACAAAGCAGAAGAAGTTCTTAAAAAGAAGATGGAGGAAAAAACTAAATCTATGCAAACTGTTAAAGATTTCCTGCAAGTACAGCTAGTAGGTATTGGCCCTCTAAGAATTGGTCCTTTCCTGCCTCTTCCAGGCCTTCTCAGTCCAAACCCAGAACCAGCAGAACACCCAGGCTCCAGCCCCAGGGTTGCTCACAGGGCTAAGCAGTGGGGGGCTCCCACTTCCAAAGCAGGGAGTAGTAAGACTCCCCCTATGGTAAACTGTCTCAATAACTTAACTTTAAACCTTCCAAGCCCTGCTCAGCTGACTGTTCCTTTAGGGGAAAGATCGCCCTGCATGCAAAGAATTGGGAACTCACTACCCAGGACAAATGGGTTCTAAATATAGTTTCCCAAGGATACAGATTCCACTTCCACTCCTTACCATCCCAAAACGGTTGGTCAGACCTACCCCCAAATCAGTGGGCAGAGGCTCAAAAGCAGGTTCTCTCTCTTTTAAGCATCAGGACTATTCAACCTGTCCCACAAGAAGAATGGGGGCAAGGTTTTTACTCAAGACTTTTCCTTGTACCCAGGGAAGGCAATTCCTGGTGTTCTATCCTGGACCTGTCTATTCTGAATACATTTTTGGTAATCCCAAAATTCAGGATGCTAACTCTTCATCATCTGATTCCCATGCTAGACAAAAATGCCTGGTTGGCAACACTGGATTTAAAGGAAGCCTACCGGCACATCCCAATAAGGGAATCTTGCAGAAGATTCCTACGCTTCAGAGCAGGCTGCATGCACTATCAGTTCTGTGCACTGCCCTTTGGCTTATCTGCTGTGCCCAGGATATTTACAAAGTGCCTAGCTAGCTCCAGTCATTGCATTTTGCTGGCAAAGAAATATTCAAATATATCCATACCTGGATGATTGTCTAATTCAGGCAGAAAGCAAGGACATACTATTGAATCGTCTGGCATTTGTAAAGAAATTGCTAACTTCTCTGGGGTACACCATAAACGAAAATAAATCAAATCTTGTACGCTGCCAACAAATTGTATTCCTGGGAGCAGGCTTGAATACAACTTCCCAGATGGCCTACCTCACGCCAGAGAAACAAGTTCATTTGACAACCTACTTCAATCTACTGGCCACAAAGACCCAGCTATCTGCAAGGAAAATACTGCAAGCACTGGGGTTCATGGCCTCTTGCATTCTACTAATTCCATATGCAAGACTGCATATGAGAAAACTACAATGGTATCTAAAAAGCCTATGGTGTCAACATTCTCAGGATCTAGAATCAATGATTCCTATCATATCTTGTCTAAAGATAGAGTTCCTTTGGTGGGCAGAGGCCTGCCACCAAAACAAGGGACTGCCATTTACTCTATCCCCTGCTGCCCAAACCCTAACAACAGAAGCATCAGACTATGCATGGGGGGCTCACTTGACAATTATTGGTAAAGACGGACAGCACCACTGTTATGTGGTACATAAACAAGCAGGGGGGAACCCACTCATACCCTCTCTGCAGACTAGCCATGGCTCTATGGAACACAGCCTTGAGCTACCAAGTGCACCTACAGGCTCAATTCTTGCCAGGAAAGCTAAATACACTGGCAGATGACCTAAGCGGAACTCTCTCGGACCCACACGAGTGGAAACTGGAACCAAAGATATTCAACATGTTGAGAAACAAATGGGGGAGCCCAGAGATAGACCTGTTTGCCTCCCCTCAGAACTACCAAATGGACAAATTCTGCTTAGGGACTGCTCACAAACAAGTTTGGAAAGTGTATACCCTGTCTATCAGTTTATGCCTTTCCCCCTCTGCCTCTCCTCTCCAAAGTGCTACTAAAGATCAAAGAGGACAAACCAAGGACAATTCTGATTGCTCCAGACTGGCCACGCCAACACTGATACCCCCTCTTGTGCAGTGTGTCACTGCTGGCACCATGGCACCTGCCTCAGACCCCTGGCCAGATTCTGCACCCACAGCTTCAAACCCTGAACCTTGCAGCCTGGCTAATTACCTGACCTCTCCATTACCATCCCTCAGTAAACAAGTGATGGATGTCATTCTGGAGGCAAGGAGACCTAGTACTAGAAAATCCTATGCTGAAAAATGGAAGAGATTCCTTTCCTGGAGCCAAACTCAGGGTATGGGCACAGCAGTACCCAATTTACCCCATATTCTTCAATACTTAACTGAGATGCTTCACAAGGGCCTATCATTTTCTTCCATCAAAATTCATGCCTCAGCCATTTCAGCACATTACAACACAGAACCTCCCCTCTTCTCTCATCCACTGCTGAAGCAAATCCTCAGAGGGGCCAAAAACTTAAGACCACCCAGGAGAGCCCCTACCCCAGCCTGGGACCTTAACTTTTTATTGGAAAAGCTCACTGGTCCTCCCTTTGAGCCAGCTGCAAATGCATAGTTAAAATTCATTTCTTGGAAAACAGCCTTCCTTCTAGCCATCACTTCAGCTAGAAGGGTGTCTGAATTACAGGCCCTCATGGCAGTGGAGCCTTTCATCATCTTTGATGCGGACATGGTGTCCCTCAGGACCAATCCCTACTTTATGCCCAAGGTGGTTCCAGTGTGGCCCTAAATCAGTCCATTCATTTGCCAACCTTCTTTTCTAGTCCACAGAACAAAGGGGAATGAATACTGCACTCCTTGGACGTGCACAGACAACTTAGATCTCACTTGGACAGGACTAAGCCTCTCAGGAAATCTGAATAGCTGCCGGTGGCGTTTCTTGCAGGGGCAGAGGGGAAAGCCATTTCAAAGCAAACCATTTCTAAGTGGATAGGCCATTGCATTCATTTCTGCTGTAAGCACCATGGAAAACCTACCCCACAGGGGATAAGACCACATTCAACCAGGGCTGCATCTGCCTCTACAGCCTTTCTCAGAGGTGTCCCTACCAGGGACATCCTAGAAGCTGCTACCTGGAGTTCTCTACATACCTTCACCAAGCATTACCACTTGCCAATTTTTTCTAAATCCAGAACTGCAGTCGTGCAGGGCCTTTTAACTGGTCCAAATGCTAATTGCCTCCTCCCATCCTTAGCTTTGGGAATCTACCCAAATGTGATGACTGCAACAGTGAAACACGAAGAACATAGTACAGTTGTGTACATTTACCATAAATGTAGATGTTGGATGTTGAATGTATTCACTGTTGCAGTCCTGGTTACCCTCCCTCCAGCCCCCTGACTTCTACTGACGATACCTCTATTCTTGTTTACTATGCTTAAAGCTTTTTGGTGTATTTGCTTTTTTTTTTCAAGGTGTAACCTTGTATATAATTACTTCCCATTATGGGTGCACCTGAGATCTGGGACAAGAAAAACTGATGTAATGGCATTGGCTGCATGCTTTATACCCCCTGACTACCTGATGTCATGGAAGATGAGACATCAACTGATGCAGGACCCAAGACTTTGATAATCAGGCCAACTGAGAGCTACCTGCAATCAGATTACCCAAATGTAATGACTGCAACAGTGAATACACTCAAACATCTACATTTATGGTAAGTGTACACAACTGTACTTTCTCTAGCACCCTCTCAGTGAAACCAGTGATGTGAAGTTGTTCTATCTCGCAGTTTATTCTTACTGATGGGTTCGGAGCCGATCTTCAGCTCCGAGTCTGCCATCTACAAAAGTTCAAGGTCTAAAGCCAGCTCGAGGCCAGATCCCTATCTCACGATGCACTACGGACCTCCTTCAGATCTCGTTAGTACTGCAAATGATCAGAGTCTTCAGTTTCGCTCTGGCCAGTATACTTGTTTTTTTTTTCTTGCTTCTTTTAGAGCAATATATATTAACCTGTTAATATATCCTTTGTCGTTTTTATTTTTTTTAGTTACTGAAATTCTCATCAGCCGGTAGGCTTAAATTTTATTTTGTAATATAAAGCGAGTTGCTCTTGGGCATTGTATCCTATTTTCCTTTGAGTTTTCCTATCCCATAGGTTAAGCTAAAAAAAATGTATAATAATTGTTTGTGGTCTACAGTTGTTATCAGACCATCTTAATAGTTTAGTGTGTGTGTGTGTGTGTGTGTGTGTGTGTGTGTGTGTGTGTGTGTGTGTGTGTGCATAGTTAATCAAACGTTTTTCTCTGTTGTTAGTAATAGCTCAAATAACCATAAAATATCTAAGTATGTCACTTCCAGAGAAAGAAAAGGCAAAATTTGGGTTTAAAAAGTGCCCAAGATGCGGGCAGAAAATGTCAGTTACAGATGGGCACACAGACTGCGTTTATTGCTTAGGTGAAGTCCATTTTCAACAGAATTGTGCCATTTGCCACTCATTAAGTTCCAGGGTACTGATGGAGAGAAAAAGAAAACTGCTAGATAGAGGATTACTTAAATCCTCTTTTCAAGAGGACTTGGAGAAACATTCAAAACCTCTAAGTTCCAAAGGAAGTTTACTGACACCTAAGTCGAAACCTAGCAAGTCGACTGCCTCGGTTCCAGGGTCATCGTAACAGATGGCTTTTTCGAGTAGGAGCCGGTCCCCTATATTCAAGCCGGTATCTCCTACTTTAAAATCGCCGATCCTTCAGTCGGTGGCTTCCTGGACTCACTCTTCTCAAACTTCCAGTAGGCTTTCTGATTTGGACGTGGATTACGTTGTGAAGAGGCTTCTTCAGGTATCAGCCTTTGCTAAAATTTTATCGGCTCAGACACCTGGTGCTTCGGAGCTGATGCAACCCCTTCCACCTTCTCCGATTCCCCTCGAGGTTTTGGACTGCTTGGAGCCAATGGTTGTGGAGCTTATGGGACCGACACCTGCTGCAGGATCGTCGGCTCCCACTGCCCTGTTACCTTTGGTTTTGACTGGTTCTCAGAGCCAACGCTCTCTGGTCGAGTCCAGGGAGGATAGTCGGACCGACTTGTCTGTTCCGACTTTACCTCTCAGGGCATCAGCTCGGAGGAGCTCGGTTCCGACCTCGGGCTCGGAGCTTCCGGCTCTGTCACTGAGGGGGTCCGTGGTGACTTCGGAACTGGGGATTTCCTCTGGTCGGGACCAGGGAGCCTTCAATGCCATGAGTAGGGTGTTGTCGGTGCCGACAACCACATCATCGGTTCCAGCAGCTCCTCCCCCTAAAGTACCGGTCTCTGCCTCTTCTACACGCTCTCCACTTACGCATAGAGATCCTGAGCCTCAGGACACAGCAATGGGTGAACCCTGCTCTTCTGAAACCTCTCCAGATGCTCCCACAGAAGAGATACCTTGAAAGCGGACTTGCAAGAGGAAGCATCTTGATTCTCCCCAAGAGTCACTGCCTTCTGATACGGACTTAGATGAACCAGAAGGGTCCCCATGTTCCCCCTCTGAGAATATCTCTTTTGCAGATATCCTGGAGATCCTAAAACATAGGGGTGGCTGGAAGTCCCTTAACCCTTCTGAGGATGAGTCTATACCTCTGAAGACTTTTGGATCTCAGCCCTCCACCTCTTGGGTGTCTCTGCCCCTTGATGAGCTAGTTAAATTGCTCATTCGCAGGGCTTGGGAGGCACCAGACACAACGAAACTTGTCCTTCGGAGGCCAAATAAGTTTATTACTTGCCCTCTAGACAAGAACTTCTTATCCAAAGTCGTGCCTGTTGATGCCATGGTGGTGGCAGCAGCCACAAAGAAGGAACTTTTGTAGACTTCTACTAATGCCCATACTCCTAATAGAGATTCTAGGATCATGGACAGGTATGGGTAACGTATGTTCAGTTCAACGGCTTTTATTCTTTGTTCATTGAACTATCTTACCCATTTTACTAGACTGCAAAGGGATCTCCTGAAAGAACTAGGAGATACCTTACAAGGTTCAGTAGCGGCGGGAGTTTCTGACCAGGTTACTGCCCAGCTCTCTACCTTAACTTCTATTGCAAACTCGTCCATGCGCCTACTCTCCTATGTGACTGATGGAACGAGCAGAGCCGCAGGTACAAGAATTGCCCTCAGACTTCATTCCTGGATGCGATTGTATTCCTTTGCGGAACCCTTTAAGTCTTCATTTATTAACACCCCATTTGACAGTTTTTTGGACCTAAGGTTAAGGAGACTCTTACCAGGAGTGAGCAGGATGGTAAGACTGTCTATCATAGGAGTCCGTTTTTCCACCCCTACTAGACCCTACCCCAAAGAGAGAGGTGGTGGTAAGATGTGGTTCCATAAGTCCCAGGGATCTTACCAAGACACTCGTGGTGAAGCCCCCTCCAGAAGCAGGGGGGACGACAATGGAAGACACCGACCTCATGGCAGAGTTGGTCCGCAAAATCAGGGAGACAGGGATCAGTTCCTTGGGAAACCCTGTCAGTGCTCCTGAGAGGAGGCCCAACTGTCCACCTCTGGAGGCAGTCAGGGGACGCCTGGCTAAAAATCACAAAAGATACCTGGGTGTGTGTGTCTTTCGGCTCTTCCCGGTTAGGGGTCGCCACAGCTGAACTCCGGTCCGCTAATGATTGGTAGTTGATTTTTACGTGCCGAGTTACCAGCCCTGATGCACAACCTTCAACGAAGGTATGCCCATTCACGAAAAGATACCTGGGTATGAAGCATTATTTCCAGAGAATATTCAGTACCCTTTGCCACATCCCTCCCACTAGTCAAAAAAATCCCGGATGTTCCACCCAGTCACAGGGAACAAACAACCCTAGAGATTCAAACGTTGCTTCAAAAAATAGTCATCCAGCCAGTCCCAGCAGACCAAAGAGGATCCGGTACTAAACAAATCAGTAAAAAAGACAAAGTTCTGCATGGTCACGCTTCAGTCAATTCTCCCTTTTCTGGGGAAAACATTTGGATGTGCTCGATAGCTCTCCAGGATGCGTACTACCATATCAAAGTGGATAGACCATCCAGAGATCATCTACGCTTCCGGCTGGGAGCCAGTCATTTCCAATTTTGAGCTCTGCTCTTTGGTCTCACAACAGCCCCCAGAGTGTTCACCAAATGCATGGCAGTAGCGACGTCTCACCTGAGACGATTCCAAGTGTTTCCATATTTAGACGACTGGCTTCTCACTGCCACCACCAGACATCAACTTATTCAAGCGAGAAACAGGGCAATAAACCTTTGCCAGCAATTGGGGATTACGATAAACTCAGGAAAATCTGCCTTATTGCCATCGCAACAGATCGCTTTTATAGGAGCAGAACTAAACACGGTCACTCTTAACATTATCCTTCCTCCAAAAAGAATTCAAAATCTAAGAAATCAGATATTGGACATTCTTCCAATCTCGAGAGTTCCAGTGTCAAAGATCCTCAAATTGCTAGGCACCATGGCTTCAGCCATAATCGCTGTTCCTCTGGGCAGGATGCACTTGCAAATACTTCATTGGCTTCTGTTCACCCAGTGTTCTTATCAAGAACTACCAATGACTCATCAGATATTAATAACGGACTCTTGCAAGAAGGATCTTCGGTAGTGGATAACTTCACACCATGTGACTTTAGGTCGACCATTTGTATTACCCCCTCCTATAGCCACAGTGACCACTGATGCTTTCCTGGTAGGGTGGGGGGCATTACCAGGGAAGAACAGCCCAAGGTACGTGGAATCAACACGAGGCTCGTCTGCATATCAATGTTCTGGAGATGACAGGTTCTCCTAGCGTTGCAGTTCTTCCAAGACTCTCTTCCCCTAGGAACAATTGCTGTACAATTGGACAATATGGCGGTAGTCTGGTACAGAAACAGAGGGGGACCAAGTCTTATCCCCTTTACAGAGAGGCCCTAAGAGTTTGGAAATGGGCGACTTCTACCCAGCGCTTTCTGATAGCAATGCATATCTCAGGGAACTCCAACGTGATAACTGACAGATTGAGCAGAGTAATACTCTTGCCGCACAAGTGGTCTCTGAAGCATTAGGTGGTGGAAAGGATCTTCCGCAGATGGGGCCAGCCTTGCTGCGATCTCTTTGCAACTCCAGCCAACACCAAATACAGCAACTACTTTGCCCTAATCCTCCCTCTAGGGGAAAACCCAAGGGATGCACTTGTGCACGATTGGCCCCTGGGCCTTCTGTATGCCTTTCCTCCAATACCACTGATACCCAAAGTGTTACAGAAAGCAAAGTTTCTGGCTAGAACTTTTATCGTAATAGCCCCATTCTGGCCTCGGCAAATTTGGTTCCCTTTCCTCCAGCCTCATCTACTGGAAGAGCCTTGGATCCTGGACCCAGTAACGGATCTCCTGACCCACGCCTCAGGAACTTTTCACCCCTCTCTACAGTCCCTCAAACTGACAGCTTGGCTGCTCCAATTCCAAACATAGCCAGGTTTCCTAATCTTTCAACAGAAGTTAAATACATTTTAACAGCCTCTCATAAGCTTTCCACACAAAAAATGTACCGTAGCAAGTGGAGGAGATTCGCTGTTTGGGCATCTCAAAATGAAATAGATCCTTATTTGGCTCCTGCTTCTGCCATCCTAAATTTCCTTACTAAACTTTTCAATGAAGGTGCTGCTGCAGCTACAGTTAGGGTACAGTTGGCAGCTATAACCAACTTTCATTTGGGTTTAGACTCTTCAAATATTATGTCTCATCAAGTATTCAAAGCCTTTTTAAAAGGCAGTTTCCATCTCAGACCACCTGTCCAAACGCCCTCCATGCCTTGGAATTTGAACCTTGTTCTTTCCCGCATTATTTTATCCCCTTTTGACCCAGCTTCATCTTGTGACCTTAAATACCTTTCTTGGAAAACCTTATTTCTAGTGGCAATAACCTCTGCTCGGAGGATTTCCGAGTTACAAGCCTTGGCTATCAAACCCCCCTATCTAATTTTTCATAATGGCAGAGTTACTTTGAGAACAAATCCCTCCTTTTTACCCAAAGTTTGCTCAGAAGCTAATCTCAATCAAATTATTGAATAACCCGTTTTTTCCCCAATCATATAAACGAATTGGAATACATGCTTCACAAACTTGATGTGCATAGACAACTACAATTTTATTTGGACAGAACCAAGCAGTTCAAAAAATAATTTCCTTCTCAGAAGCAAAGAAAGGTGATCCAATGTCTAAAGTCACATTGTCCGGATGGTTATCAGACTGTATTGCTTTCACGAACACTTCTACGAATAATTCTTTACCACAATGGATAAAGGCTCATTCCACCAGATCTGTAGCCACTTCTTCAGCTTTTTTGGCCAAAATACCTTTAGGCTCTATCTCTGCGGCTGCCACATGGTCTAGACGTCATACCTTCATCAACCATTATAAAGTGGATAAAGGCCTCCAGGGACAGGACCTCCTTTGGTTCTGCGGTTCTGAGGAACATTGTCCCTTAAACCACCCGAGAAAGATGGTGCTTGGGACGCTACCCATCAGTAAGAATAAACAGCAAGATAGAACAACTTCGCATAAAGAAGTTATGTACTTACCATAACGTTCCATGTGAGTTGTTCATCTTGCCTTTATTCTTACATCCCGCCCACCAACCCCCTTCCAGTTTACTAGGGGTCCGAGAAGTTTGAATTGGAACCTTTTTTCTGATTGAGTGGCATAATGACAGCTTTAGCTTTTAACTAGCAGCAAACAAGATCTGAGACTTGAGGTTTGATTTTCATACACACACACACACACACACACACACACACACACACACACACACACACACACACACACACCTGGGAATGGCTGGCACAGATTTATTAGCTATGCCCCCTTCTGACCAGGCTATAAGGTAGTTACCCTGCCACCAGGCACTCCAAATCAGCTGTTCTGAGGATCTTGCAAGGGTACCCAGTTATTCTGAGTGAAATTAATATTAAGTGGTAATAAGTGGTAGTTAGTTCTGGCCGCTCCTGAAATCCTTGCTGTTGATCAATCACCCAGATATATTTAAGTACTCTCAGAGATTAAAATATTCTCTAAAAGACCAGCCACAGTGAAAAGTTAAAAATACATTTAATAATTAATAAGAAAAGAACATGAAAATTATCTATTTACAGTAAACACCAGAGTTTCAATCACAGGAAATATTAAATAACACAGACAAATTTACACAGATACAGAAGAACAGTACTTAACTAATTTCACTATACTTTCCTGACTGAGCTAAAAAAATACTATTTCCTGGTCACTTACTAGAGCAAGACAAGATGAAGTAGGTGAGAGGTTCTTCTCTGTCAGGTTCCAAAAACAGACTGCAGTGAGACTTAACTCTCATCTAGTATTAAACATCATTTTTGTCCTAGATTACAGAATGACATCCCATACAGCTGGCCATCTGACTTCTGGTTTCCATGCTACCCCCATTGCTAGACACTGCCAGGATTTAGCACATATATGTCAATAATACACACACACACACACACACACACACACACACACACACACACACACACACACACACACACACACACATATACACACACACACATTTTGCTCAGATCTGTTGCAGCTTCTGGAAGTCATAAAATAATTTCAAACCTCCACCTTTCCAGAGCAGCAAATAGTTCACCCCAAAGACAATACAGAAAGCTTCCTAGTATAGACTTTTTGTCTTTGGCTGCATTGAGAACTGTAAGATACAGCCTTAATGGCCTAAGCCAAGTAATTAAATTGCAAACTATTTTCAAAGTTAGGTGGGTTGAGATTAACCTCTTTACTTCCAGTATTCTCTGTTAAATTTAAACAGTTGCAATAATACATGTATATATTTTTTTCTGTCCAGCAGGGCATACTGTTGCTACATTTTTAACACAAGCAGCTTTACAAGTACATTTTGCAGCACAAGCATCTGAATAAATTAGTTTGATGTATAATTAACATATAATTCTTTTCAAAATTCCAGTTAGCTGTGCTGGCATATATTGCACACATATATTGCAGATCCACTGCCCTACTTTTCCTGTTATAGCTGGCAATATCTTACTTCACCACAGCTGTCATACATTTCTCCCATGACATTAACATTTTACAAGAGGACCTAACACAGACAAATGACTTGTGCCAAAGCCACGGATTAAAATTCAATGCAAAGAAATGCATTATAGTGTCTTTTGAGAAAACGTCCACCTAGGCAGTTTACTTCATTTATAAGATGCTCCTAAGAGGAGGAGGAGTGTGAGGGCAGCACCAAGGATCAAATGGTGGAAATTGAAAAAGGGTAATTCAAGGATCAAATGGTGGAAGTTGAAAAAGGGTAATTGTGAGGTGGAGTTCAGGGATGAGTTAAGACAGGCACTGGGTGGCAGTGAAGAGTTACCAAATAGCTGGGTAACTACAGCAGAGCTAGTAAGGGAGACTGCTAGAAAGGTGCTTGGTATCACATCGGGACAGAGGAAGGACGACAAGGAGACATGGTGGTGGAATGAGGAAGTACAGAAGAGTATACAGGCAAAGAGGTTGGCAAAGAAGAAGTGGGATTGCCAGAGAGCTGAAGAAAGTAGACAGGAGTATAAGGAGATGAGGTGCATGGCAAAGGTCGCGAAGGCTAAGGATAAGGCATATGAAGAGTTGTATGAAAGGTTGGACACTAAGGAGGGAGAAAAGGACCTGTACTGATTGGCTAGACAGAGGGACCGAGCTAGGAAAGATGTGCAGCAGGTAAAGGTGATAAAGGATAATGAGGGAAACATACTCACAAGCGAGGAGAGTGTGTTGAGGAGATGGAAAGAGTACTTTGAGGGATTGATGAATGAAGAGAATGAGAGGGAGAGAAGGTTGGATGATGTAGGGATAGTGAATCATGAAGTACAATGGATTAGCAAGGAGGAAGTAAGGATAGCTATGAAGATAATGAAGAATGGAAAGGCTGTTGGCCCAGATGACATACCTGTGGAAGCATGGAGGTGTTTAGGTGAAATGGCAGTGAAGTTTTTAACCAGATTGTTTAATGAATTCTTGGAAAGTGAGAGGATGCCTGAGGAATGGAGAAAAAGTGTTTTGGTACCAATTTTTAAGAATAAGGGTGATGTGCAGAGCCGTAGTAACTACAGAGGGATTAAATTGATCAGTCACAGCATGAAGTTATGGGAAAGAGTAGTGGAAGCTAGGTTAAGAAGGGATGTGATGATTAGTGAACAGCAGTATGGTTTCATGCTGGGAAAAGAACACAACAGATGCGGTTTGCTCTGAGAGTGTTGATGGAGAAGTACAGAGAATGTCAGAAGGAGTTGCATTGTGTTTTTGTAGACTTGGAGAAAGCATATGACAGGGTGCCTAGAGAGGAGTTGTGGTATTGTATGAGGAAGTCAGGAGAGTCAGAGAAGTATGTAAGAGTAGTACAGGATATGTACGAGGGTAGTGTGACAGCGGTGAGGTCTGCGGTGGGAGTGACGGATGCGTTTAAGGTGGAGGTAGGGTTACATCAAGGATCAGCTCTGAGCCTTTTCTTATTTGCAATGGTGATGGACAGGTTGACGGACAAGATCAGACAGGAGTCCCCATGGACTATGATGTTTGCAGATGACATTGTGATCTGTAGTGAAAGTAGGGAACAGGTGGAGGAGACCCTGGAGAGATGGAGATATGCTCTAGAGAGAAGAGGAATGAAGGTCAGCAGGACTAAGACAGAATATATGTGTGTGAATGAGAGGGAGAATAGAGGAATGGTGAGGATGCAAGGAGTAGAGGTGGCGATAGTTCAGAATAACGGTGAGTGTGGAAGAGAGGTGAAGAAGAGAGTACAGGCAGGATGGAGTGGATGGAGAAGAGTGTCAGGAGTGATTTGTGACAGATGAGTACCTGTAAGAGTGAAAGGGAAGGTCTACAAGAGGGTAGTGAGACCAGCTATGTTATATGGGCTGGAGACAGTGGCATTGACAAAAAGGCAGGAGTTTGAGCTGGATGTGGCAGAGTTAAAGATGTTAAGATTTGCACTCTGTGTGACGAGGGTGGGACAGGGTTAGGAATAAGTATATTAGAGGGTCAGCCCAGGTTGGAAGAGGGTCAGCCCAGGTTGGAAGGTTTGGCGACAAAGCCAGAGAGGCAAGATTACGTTGGTTTGGACATGTGCTGAGAAGGGATGCAGAGTATGTTGGGAAAAAGATGCTAAGGATGAAGCTACCAGGTAACAGGAAAAGAGGAAGGCCTAAGATAAGGTTTATGGATGTAGTGAGAGAGGACATGCAGGTGGTTGGTGTGACAGACCAAGATGCAGAGGACAGGAAGAAATGGAAACAGGTGATCCGCTGTGGCGACCCCTAACGGGAACAGCCGAAAGAAGGTGATGATAAGATGCCCCTAAGAGTGAACCAGTAGTTAGAGATCTGGCAACATATGTAGACAGTAATCTGGCCTTTGACCAACATGGAGCCAAATTAGCAAGAAAATCATTCTGTATCATCAAGCTTATAAGTAAGGGTATGACATTTAGGTCCAAGGACGTTATAGTACCACTGTACTTATCCCTTATCAGACCCATCATTTAATACAGTGCCCCCTTCACTATGTAGGCAGATGGTGGCTGACAGACTCAAACCCTGCACTACAGGAAGCAGTTCATTAACAGTTCATTAGCTTAACTTCTGAGCTAACTCCCAGACCCGTACTTACTATAATGTTAGGTCTAGATTGATAGCTCATTTTTTTTACTAAACCTTTTCTTGTCCCCTCTACCCCAGGAGTAACATGTTTCACAGTTTTTAGTGTTACATTGTGCTTAAGGTTGTATTTCTGCTGCTTTTTGCCTGGACGTCAGAGATATGAAAAAGGTCATTAGCAGCACAGCTTTGTGGGTTTAAAAGGTGACGAGCCTGCTAACCTGGAAAGATTTCCTATCTGGGCTTTGTCCTAATGGAAAGGAGGAGGGGAACTGCAAATGTGTCATTATGGTAAGAAGTCATTTTCTATTTGTATTTTCTATTTCTTCAGGGTCACCCCACTTTAGACTCGGTAGTAAATCCCCAGCACAACTGTGATTAAATGGATCCAGCCTTGCATGTTCTTGATATGCTACACGTTGAGAAAAATACAGAACATTTTTGTTCTCTTCTGTTCTCAGCAAAAGAAATCACTACAAACCTTAATTCTACTAGATGAGTACTTCAACATCCAGTAAGATTTTCACAAGGAATATTTGCCCTTCCGAATAACGAGATTTCCACTGTAGTTTGCCAGCCTCCTCCCCATCTGGTCTGTCCACAGCATTGTCTTTTCCTCTATCCAGAGTCTGCACACTTAAGGAAGCAGCAAATAACTGTTTTCTTTACTCTATGATTGCTTTTAATTAGAGTAAGGAACTCCTGCAGGAACACTTAAGAGACTACAGTACTTTTCCAAACCCTCTGCTTATCTATAGGTTAATAGCTAAATACTAAGCTAACTGCCCTGATCGCCCATTTTAAGCCTAGCTAATAACATGAGGTCAGATTCAGACTTTGTACTTTATTTCTGAGGTAAAGATCTTAACCATTATGCCAAATACACTAATGTACAAGAAGTCCAGGCTAAAGTCTGCTCCGTCTGGGACCATTTTTTTGATGAAGTAATATACACTATTCAGGTAGACAGTTTTTTTGACTTATGAAAAAGTGTATTAAGTAGTTTTTTTGTGTAAGTAGTCTCTTCATTACCTGCAGTAACAAAAAATAGCTCCTCAGAACTATGATGTATATGTTAAGCTATATCCTGATGGCTCTCCATACAAGAGTTTACATAACAAAACCTCAGTGTGTATTAAAGAATGTGTGTGACTAAGAATCAGACTCTATAGAGAGTAGTCACAGTCCTTGAGTTGATTTTGTATTAATGTATTTGTTGACCTGGTAGAGCATTGATCTCTCTGGAACATTTTCATGCCCCTGTTAGGGTTTTGGATTCACGAGTAAAACAGTTAAGCAAAGCATTGAAACATTTCCATTACAAGAGAATTTGCAGTGTGTGAGTTTAAGCAAAGTCTTACACTTGAATCAAAGTATTTACAGTATGTAGAATAAAAGATTATAAGTTGCATTAGTATATGAAGACGGACTGAGGTAACAAAAAGATGAAAGGCATTTGGAAAATAGGTGGGAGAGGAGATGTGTGAGGGCTTTAGAAGGAATGTGGGAAAAAAGTTGTGAAGACCCTCCACTGGACTGGTAATGAAGAAGCCTCAATCCTCACCACTGGGAACAGTGAGGGACATTCACTGGAAGGATAACAAGTACACACACAATATTTCTAGAAGCAGCTCTCTGCATCAAGTGCAGTTTCCCTTAAGAGCACGCAGAGACCACAGTCAGTCCATGGATGGTTTCTCCCTGTTCTTCCAGATCCCCACTGACACAGCTATGGAGTTGAGAACTCAGCTGAGTGACCAAGCCAAGATCTCCATCACTCTCTCTGTCCAACCAGTGCTTAGTGTCTCTCTCCAAGTAGTTGACACACACTCTTTGGTTTGATTTACACACACACACACACACACACACGCACACACACACACACCAGCTGGGAAAAGCTGGCATAGGTTTACTAGCTATGCCCCCTTCTGTCCAGACTGTAAGGTAGTTTTTACTGCCACCAGTCACTCCTGCCAGCTACTTTAAGGCCCTTAACAAAGGGTGTCCAATCTTATTGTAATATTAATATTAATACAAATGGTAGTTTGACTAAGAGCAAGGCTATTAGGAGTGGCCCACACAGTGTCATCAAATAAATATGCAAGTGCTCTCAAAACTATCTCTAGACAGATCAGCCACAATGAAAAGTCTAAATATATTTAATAATAAATAATAAAAGAACAAGACAATACTAAATATATATTAATGGTGAGATCAGAGTTCAAAACCACAGGAAATATTTAAACTAACATTGCAGGACAGTCTCAAAGAAAAACATCTAAACTAAGCTTTACTATATTCCTGATTTTTTCTAAGATAATTACCATACCCTAGAAACTTACTTCATTAGGGCAAGGCAGATGTGTGGTGAATGGATCTTTTAGTTGTCACGTCAAAGACAGAATGCAGAATGCTCTCTCACTAAGAGACTTCTCAAAATAATATCTCAAGTATTACTGCTAGGATAGCTTGCAGGATGACAGCACTTCTTGTCATCTCACTCTAGTTCCCGGGCAAAACAACCATTGATGAAGCTGGCAGTATTTAGCACCTACCTGTAAAAATATACAGACAAGGGCTTCACCTTGAATCTCTGCCAGATGCTGGAAGTTATAAAACAATTGCATTGCTTCATGCTTTCAAGACTAGTAATTAGTTCACCCTAAAGACAATATAGAACGTTTCTTAGTACATACATTGTGTCTGTTGCTGCATTGAAAATGGAAAGATACCATCTTTTATGGCTTAGCCTATAAAGTAATTTAATTTCAGATATTTTTCTAAAGTTTGCTGGACTGAGGTTAACCTCCTGTTTTCCAGCTTCCACTGTTAAAATATATACATTTAAACAGTTACAATAGTGCGTGTACATTTCCATTCTCTTCGAGTGGGGCACATTGTGGTTCCATTTTAAACACAAGCATTTTACAAATACTTTTTCAACACACACAAGTCTGTACAAGCAGTTTGATATACATATGACATGCAGTTATAATATATTTGTAACATAAACATCTTATATAAATCATTTTGATATTCACCAATGACATATAGTTATTTACAAAATTCCAGCTAGCTGTACTGGCAGTATCTCCTTTCATCACAGAAGTGATAGGGAGGGGGTATGGTAGCAGGAGAGAGATGTAGAATGTTGGTGGTACAGTATGGAGGGGTTTAACGTTATGTAGTTACATAGACAGTGAGCTGTTGTATGGTGTTCTCTAGATTAAGTGATGGTGTTCTTATGGAAACATTTAAATTGTGCCTGTTCATGAAGGATGGAATTCCTTTGTTGGCACAATCCCCTACAGCTAAATGGGAACATCACTCATGCTCTCTCCTCTTCAGCAACTTTTGACAACTGAGTTTTCAGACTGCATGTTGAGTCCACTTCAGAAACTTGTCACCCCATGTAAAGCAGTCTCTGCATAGAGGATTTGGTTTAAATGGGAAAGTATCCGTCAAACTCACCTAGATCATAAATGTACATTTGAGTGTACCATGCTCCCATAAGGATCAGTGGATCATGCTCACATTCATATTTGTTCACATTTTTTAGAGATATGTATATATATGTATATATATATATATATATATATATATATATATGTATTTACATATATATATATATATTTATATATATGTGTATTTATTAGATTATATGCATCAAAGTACCTCCTTTATATACATGTAATATATCATCCATTAGAGTATTAAGCTTATTTGATTGTTATATATGGTTGTTGTTTTTTATTTACTTTTGATATGTATTTGATTTAATTATATTGTTCATTCAGTAGAATATGTTGTGTGCTTTTACAGATACACTATATTAGTATAAGCCACATACATTTTTAATAATTAAATAGCATCGTTCATACGTATATAGGGATAGTGTATGTATGTCTAGTTATTGAGGTGTAACAGTGTTCTATACTGTTACAGTATTTATGTCATTATTATTATATTTATATGGAGCGTTAGTTGATCATTATTAGTTTCATAGCATATTTTATAGTTTTAGTCCATGTAATGTTTAGTGGGAATAGTAGAATAATCTTTCCAGTTATTATTTCAAGTGGTTTTGTAATATCTGCGTATAGCGTAACACGCATTATGGTAGTGAGTTGAGTTGTATCGTTACTCACTGACTAGAATGCATTTGTGAATGAGTCTATGACATGACAGTATATTTATTATTAATTCTGTAGGGACAATGTCATTGCTTACATGAATATAGGAATAGTGCTTGTATGTCTATTCACTTAGATGTAGTAATGTTTTAACTGTTATAATATTTATGTAATTATTATTACATTTATATGTAGGGTTAGTTGAACATCATTTTCAGTATTTTAGTACATTCTATAGTTTTAGTGGATGTATTGTTTAGTGGAAATGCTAGAATAACCTTTTGACGTGATATTACTTTAAGTGGTTTAGCATTGCCTGCGTATAGCGTAACACGTATTATGGCAGTGAATTGGGCTGTACTTTTATCCACCAACTAGAGTGTATTTGTGAATGAGTCAGTGATATGAATATATTTATTTAGCTGAAATAGGTTTATTAATACTGTTTATTTTTATGCACTAATATTATCCTTATATGTAAGGTTGGATGCTTATTTTTAGCATGTTATAGCTTTGATTGATGCACTGTTTTTACGGCAAAGTCAAAAGTTTTTACTCACGGGATTTTGCTTGAAGTGGTTCTAAAGCATTTGCGTATTGCATGGTACGCATCATGACATCGCATTGGATTGTGCTTCTTCACTAATTAAATGCATATGTGAATGGATTGGTTATGTAAGTTTAAAACTGTTCTTTGCTTAGTTTATTTGTATGGTCTGATGAAGCCACTTGTCCGGTGGTGAAAGCGCTAACCTTTTTAAATATTTATTTTATTTGGAGGTCTAAGTGTACTGTGTATGAACGAGAAAGCCGTGCATCGATCCACTGTTTGTATTTTATCTACTTCAATTTATTTCAAACATAATTATTTCTGTTTAAGAACAGGTTTAAAGCTCACCATTTTATTAATGCCAGTTAATTTTTAATAACTCTGTGCCAATGAGTTCTCAGGTTTTCAGGAAAGCTACTGTTACTATAGCCTTCCATAATACCTGTGAACAGCTGTATGAAAAGGTAAATATACTGGGAATAAACCCTGTTACCCCCTGTATTGCCAGCTGGCTCATAGATAGGATGCAGATAATCAAAGTAGGGGAAGTTATCTCCACAAAGAAACCAGTCAGCAAAGGACTCCCCCAGGATTCCTCACCTCTTTGGCACCTTCTTTTTTGAATTAAAAGCCAGTACCAAAGCCCTCTGGGTGACTTAAGTTTGTGGATGACTGTAAGCTAGAACAGTCATTAAATCCCCAAATGACTTAGCCATCCTGCAGAAAGGCTCGTCTCACATAACCGGTGTCAAAATCATGGACTGAAATTTAATGCCAAAAATGCATTACTGTATCCTTTAGGAAGTCATCTGCCCTAGGAAACTACCACATTGACAGCACGCCTGTAAGATTTGGAAAGTTATGTGAACAGTGGCCTACCTTTTGACCAACATGTGTTTATTGTAAGGAAGTCCTTTTGTACTACAGTTTATAAACAGAGGGATTGTGCCTAGATGTATGGATGTCATTGACCCCCTTTACTCAGCCCTTGTTAGGCCAATCATTGAATATAATGCTGCATTCTGCATGTACACATGCAACAACTGGAATGCCCAGGTAGATTCCTTTACTAAAAAGATATATGATGTAAATAATATGTCCTTCATGGACTGACTCAAAGCCCCATCACTATACTTGGTATCCTACAGACTGCTAAGAGGTGACTTGTGTCTGGCATGCAAGGTATCCCCTGACCCACTACTGATGGATTTACTACACATCAGCAAGTCAAATGGCATAAGACATGCTCAGTCTAGAGATCTGAACCTCTTCTGCAATATCAACAGAATGGTTTGGAGAGACAGGCATATATCGCAGAGGATACTGATGCAATGGAACAGACTCCCCATGAAAATAGAAGCGTTCATCTCTTTCCGCAACTTAGATCTATGGATTGGAAACAGAAAATGTACCCCAGACTGCCCCCTGTACTACTAATGGACAGAGGCAGATCCTGAGTGCCTTATCTGATGCATACCTCAGTGGTACGATTCTACTTACTCTCATTATGGGTAATGTATAATCACTGACCATGTCATGGGTAGGGCCAATCTTTAACCAAATGGCATAGGTTATTTTGAGCACAAAAATGGAACTTGGCTGGGCTTAAATGGGGAGTTAGCCTAATACTTGCCTATGAACCTGTATAGCCTAGGAGAGAGGAATGGAAACAACAGGCTGCTGCAGCTAAGGTTTCAGCTGCTATACAAGCTGACAAAATCTGTACTCTGTGGCAAGTTGTTCCCATTAATGTGTGGCTACATGTGCTTCCTGCCATGCTCCACTTTGTGCTTGTGGCTCAACATGTGCATCCTGCCATGCTCACTTACTGCTTGTGACTCGACATGTGCTTCCTGTCATGCTCACTTAGTGCTTGTGACTCAACATGTACATCCTGCCATGATCACTTACTGCTTGTGACTCGACTTGTGCTTCCTGTCATGCTCACTTAGTGCTTGTGACTCAACATGTACATCCTGCCATGATCACTTACTGCTTGTGGCTCGACTTGTGCTTCCTGTCATGCTCACTTAGTGCTTGTGACTCAAAATGTACATCCTGCCATGATCACTTACTGCTTGTGACTCGACTTGTGCTTCCTGTCATGCTCACTTAGTGCTTGTGGCTCAACATGTACATCCTGCCATGATCACTTACTGCTTGTGGCTCGACTTGTGCTTCCTGTCATGCTCACTTAGTGCTTGTGACTCAACATGTACATCCTGCCATGATCACTTACTGCTTGTGGCTCGACTTGTGCTTCCTGTCATGCTCACTTAGTGCTTGTGACTCGACATGTGCATCCTGCCACGCCCCACTTGGTGCTTGTGACTCGACATGTGCATCCTGCCACTCTCCACTTGGTGCTTTTGACTCAACATGTGCATCCTGCCATGCTTACTTATTGCTTGTAGCTCGACATGTGCATCCTGCCATGCTCACTTACTGCTTGTGACTCGTCATGTGCATCCTGCCACGCTCACTTACTACTTGTAGCACTTGCCTGTTAGGCCATTGTCAAATATTGCATGCAGTTACTATGTTCTGTATTTTACCCTCCCCTGAGGAATGAAAAGAAGCCTTCACCTACCCAACTTTCAGTCTTGGCTGACCATTTTAGCAGCTGTGGTTTGTTTCCAAACTCACCTTTATATCAAGAGGTCAGCTTCTACAACTACTCAGTTTGTTTTGCATTTCTTCCATCAGTACAATTTGTGTAGCATACGCAGAACATTGTGACATAAGACTTCCTAAGCAGACGTTAATACATTTTTATAGACTGTCAGATATTCTGAAGATGAGCACCCAGGAGTCTTTCTTGTATTGGTATTTCCATCAGCTTTTTACAGTCCACTTTGTGTATGTAATGTAACAGCTGAAAGTTTGTTTGTAAAATGGGAAAGAATCTTCCAAAAGATATTTGTAACATATTGAAACTCATATGCAGTCGATTAGTGGAGGGGTACTGGATGTAGTGGGTGACATACCTCTCAACCTGAGTGCAAGATATCTGGACAAAGACTGACAAAATGGGGGAACAAAGGCCCAAAAATAGGGACATATTTTAAATATTACTGTCATAAGCTTAGAAAGTTGCTAGGGTAGTAGGATTTGTTTTAACATACATTTTCTGAAGGATTTGAAGTCTGAAACTCAAATGTATGATTATTTAGTGACTTCAGTCCTCAGATCATCCCAGTAATTTGTCAGAAAAACATAGATTTTATGAGGAACAGACCAAAAATATGAGCCAAAAATCTGGACATTTTGCGAAAATCTGTTGTACAGTTGAGAGGTATGGTGGGTGAGGGAGGTATATCAGAGCATTCGGTACCTGCTTGCTCATCCTGAACAAAGCTGGTAGCATTAGTTTGCGGTCAGTGACATTTGCTGAAGAGCAGATGTATTGCTGTCAGTAGTAGGCCTAGCACTTCTCACTCTGTTATAGTCCAGGGAAAGCATGTGTTCCCAAAGAAGTAGCTGTTATGAAACACGCACTGCTGTTCCAGGGACTGCGTGCTGAGTTGGCCTGCCTGAACAACTGACTGGCCTACAGCTCTAACCTCTTAGGGGAGGTGGGGCTGGTGAGCTTTATCAGGAAATGTATGAAACATAAGGATCTTACCCTTGGAGTAGATGAGCCCAACCTTTACCCCCAAACAGTAACATAGATACGCTTGAAGGACATCGAATAAATGGGTTGTAGGATTTTGGTGGGTGTTATGACATGGGGTAGGGAATTGATGAACTCACTTTGAAAAGAATGAGTTGGTTACAGGAAGCTAGTGGACCTGTTGGTCAGATCAAGCTGAAAGTAGAGAGGGATTAAAAAAGACTCACATGCCATTTTCATGGTATTACAGTGAGCATGTGATTCAGCCATAGTGAAAGGTCTTCCCCTGCTATGTCCTGTTGCCTCTTTATCTCTTCTCCACCTTTCTGTGGATTTTAAAGGCTTTCTGGTACAGCATCACCCTGGCAGTAGCGGAGGTCTGTCTGCTTACCCTTAACCCCCCCTTCCCAGGGCACAGTGTGCATTGATATCTAGGCAGTTCATAGGCATGTAGTGTGTTACACAAAAACACACACACAGCGTGTTCACCTTGTGAAGTAAGATAGAATGCTGAAGTGCACTGTGGTGAAGTATTGGTTGAAGCAAGTGTGCATTTAGGAGAAGTTGTAGAATGTTTATCCAGCACTGCAGTAATTGGCATCAAGGAATAAATGAGCATTCGACTTGTATTTTTGCATCTGTCTAATGTTTTGCATTTAAATCAAAACATAAGCAGTGGAATGTCTGTGTTTGTAATATTCCAGAAATAGAACTAAACGCTTTAACAGAGAAATTCAAGTTTGCTTATCTGTGCTTTGAGGACTTAGTAGTTTCATTGTTCAAAAGAACTTCTTTAGAATAATCTTGGTGGAACAGAGCAGTTGCCACTGTCAATTTGTAAATCAGCTGGACTCCAGTATAAATTGCATTCTGTTAACACAAACATATAGAAGCATAACAGCTTTCACTTACCATTGAGGATCCTTTATAAAGAGCCATTGGCTGTGTCGGTATAATATATATTTTTTTGCTTCTTTTTGGTTCCGACCAGCTGCCCATTACTAGCTCCCAGTTCTTCGTCTTGCCCATCAGGTTTATTGGACCTATCTGAGTCTCCACGAGGCTGTACCTTACCCATGTCCATGGTTGGTAAGGAGATAGAGGACCTTGGTGGTAGCATATCTGTGCTGTCAGGAATGCGTTCCTGTTATTTATTCCCCTGCCCTTGAATGTGCCCTGTAACATCCCAAGGGTGGGACGTGTAATGGGTGTCCATGCTGAACTGCCCTTCACATCTGCAAGATGCTGATTTTATCAGGATGCTTTATGCATTCCCAGGCAGAACTTGGCAGTTATTTCATTGGTGTACACCAGGTAAATCAAACAGCTTTTTTGATGACCCTCGCCCCAGATGGACAAACCACTATTCAAACTTGAGTCATCTGGGCTGTAGTCTGGGTTTTATCCCTCTGCACTACTAGTGGAGGCTATAATACATTTACTTTTACTTCCACAATGCTTTGAGTTTGTCCTAGTGGATTAATTATACTTAAAAGTCATCTGTTTGCTGCAGTCAGTATCTTTACTGCACTTGCAGTAGTCATATATGGATATGCAAGTTAAGAAACATAAAATCAGACCAATACACTTGATCAAAGAAGGTTACATTAGTGGGTAGGGCATTTATAATAGCATAGTGCATTATCCTTAACTGATATCAGGGCAGAAGCAGGTACGCTTTCTCAAGGTAACATAAGCAACAGTGTAAGTTTTGGGAGAACTGGCCATTTGGCTATTTACACTTGGCCAGTGCTACACCATGTTGGATGTACTGCTGCTGTCCTTCAGTTTGCCTAGCAGTTCAGATACAGCACAAATCTGTCCTTGCAAAATCAGGGTGTAACTGAGAGGTGGGACAGTATACCTGTGCACGAGTGACATTTTTCAAGATTATACTGTGTATGTTTCTCTTAAGGCAAGGGCATAGACGTTTTACCTCTGAGTTCAGAGTGGGTGCACAGACTGATGTCTCTCTTTCAGACAAGCAGAACAGCAAGGATGTAACACCAAAACACTATTCAGAAAGTTACCTTGAGCAATATATGCTATACAACACCTCGAACGAGCACTTGTCAACCCTTACATAATTACTTACCACATTTGTGTAGAGATACTGCGGCTGCATGTTTGATCATCATCTGCAGTTAAACAGGCTGCATTTGCACCTGTCACATGTCATATGTCACCTGTATCACTGACCCTTGGAAGTGTGCACACAAAGGGCATCTGACGTACATCACTAGACGCTGTTTTCACAGATCACTTACTTGCCTCATGCAAAACACAGCCTTTCCTGAGGAAAGACTGTATTATAAGTAAAACAGTATGTGATTGCTTAATTTGATAAGAGACCCAATAAATTGAGTGAAATCATGCACACATTTTTATATTTTATTTAGCTGAGTAAATTATTTGTGACTTTTGAAGTTCCCTCTGGTTTGGCAAACACTGATGTGATTGTAATTATTTTAATTCATCTTTTTTGAGATTATTAAAGTAATGTAAAATTCAAGCACACTGCTTTTTTTGCAACTGTGAGGGGAAAGAACAGCTGTAGGTATACAGGAAGAGACAGATTCACAATCATAGCACAGGCATGACTGCGAGACTGCAGTGAATTACTTGACAGGAATCCCATTGTGAACAAGCTGTTCTTGAAAGTGTAGAATTTATTTGAGAGACAACGCGTTTTGCATTGTGGCTTAAGCAGTTTTATTTTCAGAGTTCATTTAATTGCATATTTTTGTTTTTAACATTTGAAATATTTTATTTTACACTTGCCAGATTATGATACTCAGTGTCCAAAAGGAATATGTCTACATGGTCTTGAATACTGACTTGGGGAACGTCTTTGAATAATTGCCATACAGGACTATTCAGGGGGTCAGGCTAAGTCAGTTTGTTTAATATTCATGTAGTAAAATGGGGAGCTGCACTAGGAAACCAGTAAAAAATGCCATTTAACAATAATGTTTGTATTTTTGTAATCTTAAGAGATGACAGGCTGTATAACACTGCTAACACAAAGCAAGCTGATAAACAGATGTTCAGCATATATTCTCATCATGTGTGTAATCCATACCAAGAGTTATCTGACAGTATCAGATTGGACTGAGTTAAAAGTCACCTTCTTTACTGTAAAATAACTGTTGCATGTTTCTGATACCTCCTGATAAAATTCCTACAAGGTTCCTGATATAAGTCAAATATTCCACTGTAGCCTCAGGAACCATTCCTGGTCATAACTGCAGTATGGCAATTTAAACTCAAGTTCAAAGCCACTTTGGTCACTTTAACTCCTAAGACTGGTTTACAGTTGGTTCTGTCAGTCACTTGTTAGTGTTCATTGTGCGAGTTGGGTGACACCAACGCCAGTATTGGTAAACGGATACTTTGGTGATGGTGACTGAATCAGGCCACTTGTATATTATATTTAATTGAAAACATATTGAAAACCTGAGCCGCAGTCTAGATTTCAGCAATTTCAGACAATATTTATAACATACAGGAATTTCACACCGTTGTCTGCAGTCTGTGATATGCCATCTCTGCAGGCACTCTTGCTTGTATTCTCTTCTGTTGTTATGCATAACAGCAAAGCAGTTATTAATATTCACAAGTGTGACCAAACAATCTGAATGTGCAC
The DNA here is from genome assembly GCF_019279795.1 of Protopterus annectens. Lineage (NCBI taxonomy): Eukaryota > Metazoa > Chordata > Ceratodontiformes > Protopteridae > Protopterus > Protopterus annectens. Next base: position 20,148,658 of record NC_056732.1, on the reverse strand, counting down.
AACAGGATGCCATCGTTTCCAGTACAGGACTTTGCCTTTTACCTTTCCATTAACTGGCAGACTTTGTTTCCAAACGTTTGCCGGTAGCTGCAGGCTTTCTAACGAAAGAACGGACAAAATATTCTTTATCTTACGTAACTCATTCAAGGCAATAAACTTGATTCACCTCAAACTTCATGCTGTTTTTATTGTCAGAAATGGACTTTAAAGTCTGCTGAGGTCATACCTAGTACTCCATCATCAACTTTAGTGCAGAGAGGCAACCCCAAGTAACCCTGCAGGGAAGAGTTTTCTGTCCATTGGGAAGTGCTGCTTTGTTTTCCACAGACTTGCAAGCAGCCTGTTACTTTTGGTCCAATTATTCTTTTACACATTAGCATGGATCACCTTCAGGGATGTTTCAAAGCCTGGGATAATAAGCTACAGCCAATACGGACTGGGTGTCCAGTCTTGTACAGACCTGGCATGGTGGCTTTAACAGGTTATTCAAAGGTATCTGTAGCGCATACTGTCCCTCACACCATTACTTCTATTAACAGGTGTTCATTTGGGGTCACAGGTGGCCTAACAACGATGAAGAGCAGATGAAGAAACCTGCAAATTCATCAGCTAGAACACTGTGCAGTTTATTCCTCATGGACGAGAGCTGTTAAAATGGGGTTGTTCGTTATTCTTGCCCTAAGCATACAATGTGACTGCTATCTAAATCCCTGTGCCTTAAAACTTTGACATCTGTTTACAGCCTTAGAAAATGGGTGCCCACATCTTAGTAGTATATGTTTCAGGCAAGCAGAAGCAGTTATCACGTTCCTTATCTCCTTCTATAGCTAGATGTAGATGTGGGAGTTTACAAATCAGTGTAGTGCATCTCTTTATCAATGTGGAGCTGAAACAGCAAGTATTTGTCTGCAGTGGCAGTGTTTATGTATTTATTTGTATTTGTTGACCAAGATAGAGCACTGATCTCCATGGACTTTCACATTCATCCCAGGAGTACTGTCATGTGAAGTGATTTGTTCAGAGTCACAAAAGTAGGTGATAGAGGCAGTGCGAGTGTTGCAGGAGGTTTTAAAAGAGTGACTGGTTAATGATGGTTGGGGACAGAACAAGGTGTGAGGACTGCCTGAGTCTACACGAGTAGAACAACAGGAATAACAGAAGACCATTTTAGACTTCTGTTTGGCAAATGTTTTGAAAGTGCCCAACACATGGCTCAGCAAGAGAAACTGTCACAGCATCACATACAGTAGCAATAGTGCCCAACACATGGCTCAGCAAGAGAGACTGTCACAGCATCATACACAGTAGCAGTAGTGCCCAACACATGGCTCAGCAAGAGAGACTGTCAAAGCATCACATACAGTAGCAATAGTGCCCAACACATGGCTCAGCAAGAGAGACTGTCACAGCATCATATACAGTAGCAGTAGTGCCCAACACATGGCTCAGCAAGAGAGACCGTCACAGTATCCCATACAGTAGCAGTAGTGCCCAACACATGGCTCAGCAAGAGAGACTGTCAAAGCATCACACACAGTAGCAATAGTGCCCAACACATGGCTCAGCAAGAGAGACTGTCACAGCATCATATACAGTAGCAATAGTGCCCAGCACATGGCTCAGCAAGAGAGACCGTCACAGTATCACATACAGTAGCAGTAGTGCCCAACACATGGCTCAGCAAGAGAGACTGTCACAACATCACATACAGTAGCAGTAGTGCCCAGCACATGGCTCAGCAAGAGAGACTGTCACAGTATCACATACAGTAACAGTCGTGCCCAACACATGGCTCAGCAAGAGAGAGCATCACATACAGTAGCAGTAGTGGCCAGCCACATGGCTCAGCAAGAGAGACTGTCACAGCATCACATACAGTAACAGTAGTGCCCAACACATGGCTCAGCAAGAGAGAACATCACAGTATCACATACAGTAGCAGTAGTGGCCAGTCACATGGCTCAGCAAGAGAGACTGCCACAGCATCACATAGAGTAGCAGTAGTGGCCAACATGCAAGTCATGTAGACTTCCTACTAAGGGAAGAGCATTTGGGTAGAATTAGGATTGCAGAGTCATCCCCAATGAAACAGTCTGCCCACAGCATATACCCCTGGTGGCCACAGCCAGCTGCAAGCAGTGATCAAAGAAGGCTCTAAGGTCTACAGAGACTGGTTTGAAAACCTGGAAGTTGACTGAAGTAAAATATGAGATGTGATGGTGTCAGTCTTCATTTATTCTTGACTGTTGGGTATCGGTTCTGATCCTCGGAACCGGTCCAGCTGTTATGCAGCTCACACCAGATAAAAATCTCTCGAGCTACAAGTCACCCACAGTGCCCCTCTCCCATTTACCTCAGATCTCGTTTGCCTCTCTTATAGCAAGACATGTCAGCCGACTCTCCTCTCACAGCTAAGTAAATCTTAATGTATATTATTCCTTCTCATAGGACCTTAATTTTCTTCATATCCCTAATCACCTTTAACCTCTGTGAGTGTGTTTTTCGTACCCGTTGGTATTATTTCCTGCCATTGCTGGTAGTCTCTCATTTCTCCCTCTTTGACATTTTGGTAGTTTTTTTCTACCATTGTTAGCAGATCTTCCTTCTTTCTTAGTTTTGTGTGTGTGTGTGTGTGTGTGTGTGTGTGTGTGTGTGTGTGTGTGTGTGTGTGATGTCTTGTTGTCTCTCCTGTGCCATTTGTTAGTATGGCAGAAAACTCTTAAGGGCATGACTGGTTTTAAGCAGTGCCAGGACTGCGGCTAAAAAATGCCTAATTCAAATGAGTATTCTGCTTGCGTATATTGTCTAGGTGCTCCTCATTTAAACATTGAGTGTACTATCTGCCAGGCCTTCAGTACTAGGGCCTTGATAGAATGACAAAATAAGCTCATTCTTAAAGGACTTCTTAAATCCCCTTTTGAAGAAGCTTTATCCAAGGCCAACAAGTATCCTAAGGCCTCTCATTCCAAAAGCAATTCCTTGGTGCCAACATCACCTTCTGTTGGTTCCTCATCGGAACTGAGAGCTAAGGTTCTGAAGCTCTCGGAACCGATTCCTTTTTTGGCACCAGTCAATTTGGCACCAACCCCAACATCAGCACTGGCACTGTATCCTGCACCAACACCTCGGATGGTACCGGCTTCTTTAGTTTCCACATCGGTGATGGCATCTCCTTCTGCACCACAGCAGGTCACCCCCCCCCCCTCTTCAGTGCCAAAAATTGATCCAGTGTATACACCCATGATGAAATATTCCGCTTCCATTGACCAGCCCCTTCTTGGGCCAGAATCTCCTTCTGGTTTGTCTTTTCGCTCTTCCAGGAGTCTTACAGAGGTTGATGTGGTGAGGTTGGTGAACCAGCTCCTCACGAAGAGAGGTCTAGCTACTTCCCAACCTCTTCTACCTCCTAGGGATTTTTTCTCCCAGGACTCCTCCAGCTATTCCTCCTCTGATCTCCTCGGAGGCTTTAGAGCTTCCTACTCCAGCTGCTCAGATTCCTATGGCTCCAGCACAAACAGCCACCTTGTCTTTGGTTCTGGACTCGGCTATGATACCCTTTGTTCTTTCAGAACCAGTGCAGTCCCAAGATCGTGACTCTGCTGTCAGGCCTGAGAGGCTTGAGTAGACTCCTGTTTTTTGTTCAGAGTCACCCTTTCCTCTTTGGACGCTGGCGGCTAGGGGTCCTTCCTCAGCTCTGGCCTTGGAGGTTGGTCTCTCAGGGTGGGGTGTGACCCTGGTTCCGAGTTTGTCTTTCTTGGTTTCGGGCTCCCACCCCTCCTCGGGAGTGCCTGCTTTACAGGCTATGGAGAGGGCATTGACCACTGCAGGTTCTCTGGTGGCTCCTACTGTATCAAAGTTTCATCCCTGACCCATTCTTTCCAGGAGTTTCCATCATCCTCCGGACCCTGACAGTGAGCTTCAAAGTTGCAAGATATCACAGCTGAGGACCACCCTTCTTCTGAGAACTCCTTAGACATTCCCACTGGGAAGCCTCCTCAGAAGAAAATGTGTAAGAGGAAACACCTGGACTCCCCTAAAGAATCCTTAGGGAGGACACTGATTTCCATAATTGGGAGGGTTCCCCTCGACCCCTGGAAGATGTCTCCCTTGGAGACATACTTGAGATCCTTAAAGGGGTAGCCGGAAGCCCAAAGACCCTACCTCTGAGGAGTCTGTGTGCTTGCAAGCCTTTGGTTCCCGCCCAGCTACTTCCTGGGTGACCCTTCCTGCTGATGATGTCATTAAACTGCTCGCTGACTGGGTTTGGAAATGTCCTGACTCCAAAGAACCGATTCCCCAGAGACCTGATAAGATCCTTTCTACACCTGAGGACTACCAGCATTGGACTAAAGAGCTAGCAGTAGATGCCATGGTGGTAGCGGCAGCCACCAAAAAGGAACTTGCTGAGGAAAGTTCCTCTGCTCATCCCCCTAACCAGTAATCTAAAGCGATGGACAGATTTGGAAAGCAGATCTATGCCTCATCTATCTTCGCCTTAAAGTCCTTGAATTTTTTGGCACATTTTACTAGACTGTAGAGGGATCTTATAAAGGAGCTGTCAGACACCCTAGCAGGAGCTGTATCTGATAAGGTCTAAGAAAAATTGGCCTCTCAGTTAGCTACCCTGGAGTCTATTTCCAATTTGTCCATGAGATTCCTTTCACATGCAGCCAGAGGGACAGCCAGGTCAGCTGGTTCAGGTGTTACTATTAGATGACATGCCTGGATATGCCTGTGTGAGTTTGCAGAACCAATCAAGTCTTATTTCATCAATGCTCCTTTTGACGGATCTTCCTTGTTTGGCCTCTATGTTAAAGAAACTCTCTAGCCAAGTGTGAGAAGGATGGGAAGACCCTATCTGCTGTGGGCATATATTTTTCCATCCCCCAATGAACCTATGCTAGGAATCAGAGGGATGGGAAGATGTGGATGTTCTTCGTGTTTCACTGTTGCAGTCATTACATTTGGGTTATCTGCTTGCAGGTTGCCCTCAGTCAGCCTGATTAACAAAGTCTTGGGTCCTGCGTCGGTTGCTGTCCCTTCTTCCATGACGTCAGGTCGTCAGGAGTATAAAACATGCAACCAACACCATTACACCAGTCTTTCTTGCCGTGCGGTGCCCAAAGCAGAAGCAGTTCGCATTCGAGTTTCAGAACCAAAGTCTTCAACTAAAGCTAAGAACACCGTTGGGGAAACTTTTTCTTGCTCCTTACCGATGTCAGTAAAAGTTAATAATTGCATTACTTGTTTTCATTCGTACTGTATTCCTTGCCTAGGCCCTGACCACGACGTACCTTGCTGTCGGTTTTGTGCTTTATTTAATCAGCGCACTATCCATCGTCGGTATATCTTTGCCTCTAAATATTTTGGTTCTCGGTTTAATTATCCAGAAATGTCATCGGTTAGCCATCCGACTACCGGGATTCCGAAAAAACGCAGAGATAAAGACAGAGGCAGGCCACCGAGGTCCAAAACTGCCGACGCTTCTCCTAAGCCAGTTGCCAGTTCGCTGGTACTCAGTGAGGCGTTTTTGCAGCCCCTGATACCCACTACTTCTGACTCGCAGGCCTCTACTGAGACCCATTTGGAGTCCAGTATGCCGTGAGATTTTTCAACTATGGAATCCGCGAATGTCTCTACCTTGGATGGGTCCGGAGCCGCTGTGCAGGCACCGGCTTCTGAGGATGTATTCAGGCCTACGGACTTGCATATTAAATTGACGGCTCCTTCATTACTTAGGCCTAAATCTCAATGCATGTCTAAAAAACTGATGCGCAGGCCACATGCTCAGGCCTCTGTGCCTAAAAAACAAATGACAAGAATGGCTGAAGATCTAATAACTCTAATCAGGGGTAGCCAATCCCCCGCCCTTCTAAGAGGCCTAGGACTGAGGTTGATTATGAATCTTCTGATCAGGGTTCTGTTTTTTCTGACTCTTCTGATGACCTGGATTTGTCCTTACTTACTTATGAGGATTCTAATGCAGAGGACTCTATTCCCTCTGCTTCCCCTCCTGAGGATTTTTCTTTTGGTGAAACCTTACATACTCTAAGGGAGCATTTCCACTGGGAAAGCCAGGATTTTTCTGATTCAAAAAAGAGGCTTAGGGATTTCCTTCTCCTACCTCAGCATAGGCCTTTAGCTATTCCTCATGTACTAGATATTGTTGATGATGCTTTCTCTGAATCCAGTTTGGCCCCTGATTTCCTGCCTCCTGCTCCCAGAAAACCTGACAGATACAAGGTCCCTGAGTCCCACAAGTTCCTTTTCAAAAATCCTATTTCAGATCCAGATACTATTTCACAGGGGCCCAGTGGCATTAAGGCTTCTACTGCTAAAAATCCTACCCCTTCTGAGAGAGAATCCAGGGCACTGGATAGATGGGTTAAGAAGGTTTACACTTCTGCAACCCTGTCATTAGGGCTTTAAACTGCCAGCTTCATATGTTAAAATGTCAGCAACATGTTATTGGACTGCTTAAACAGAAAATTATGTTGATTCCTGACTGTGAGGAAAATAAAGAATTACAGGATTTAATGCATTCTGCCGAACAAGTTGGAAAACCTACTTTGCAATGTGGTTTTGATTCATTAGAGGCCTCTTGCAGGGCTGCTGTTACTGGGTCTGTGCTCAGAAGGCATGCTTGGCTTAAGGAGCAATCTTTGCCTGATCATGTTAAAGCTAAATTGTTGGATGCTCCTTTAAATCAGGACCACCTGTTTGGCAATAAGGCTGAGGAAGTTCTTAAAAAGATGGAAGATAAAGTTAAATCTATGCAAACTGTTAAAGATTTTTTACAAGTCCAGCCTCCTAGATTTAGTAGGCATTGGCCCTCTAAGAATTGATCCTTTCCAGCCCCTTCCAGGTCTTCTCAAGCCAAACTCAGACACAGCAAAAACCCCAGGTTTCAGTCCCAGGGGACTCGCAGAACTAAGCAGCGGGGGGCCTCCACTTCCAAGTCTGGGAATAACAAGACTCCCCCATATGGTAAACTGTCTCAATGACTTCCTTTTAAAATTTCCATGCACTCATCATCTGACTGCCCCTTTGGGGGGAAAGATAGCTTTTCATGCAAAGAATTGGGAACTCATTACCCAGGACAAATGGGTTTTAAATATAGTGTCCCAGGGATACAGATTTCACTTCCACACGCTGCCAATACCAAGTGGGTGGCCAGACCTATCCCCAAATCAGTGGGCAGAGGCCCAAAAACAAGTACTTTCTCTCTTAAGCATGGGGGCTTTTCAGCTGGTACCAGAAGGGGACAAGGTTTCTACTCGAGACTTTTCCTGGTACCCAGAAAAGACAATTCAAGGTGTCCTATCCTGGACCTGTCTACTCTAAACACCTTTTTGGAGATTCCAAAATTCAAGATGCTGACTCTTCACCAATTACTTCCCATGCTAGCCAAAGATGCCTGGTTGGCAACACTAGATTTAAAAGAAGCATACCTGCACATCCCAATCAGGGAGTCTTGCAGAAGATACCTATGCTTCAAAGCAGGCTACATGCACTATCAGTTCTCTGCACTGCCCCTTGGCTTATCTACTGCGCCCGGGGTATTCACAAAGTGCCTAGCTCCAGTTATTGCATTTCTCAGGCAAAGAAATATTAAATATACCCATACCTGGATGATTGCCTAATTCAGGCAGAAAGACAGGACATACTTTTGAATCATCTGGCCTTTGTACAAAGAGTTCTAACTTGTCTGGGGTACACCATAAACGAAAATAAATCACACCTGGTACCCTGTCAACAAATTATATTCCTGGAAGCAAGCTTGAATACAACTTCCCAGATGGCTTATCTCACACCAGAAAAACAAATTCATTTGGCAACCTACTTCAAACAAGTGGCCACAGAAACCCTGTTATCTGCAAGACAAATACTGCAAGCCTTGGGGTTCATGGCCTCCTGCATTCTTCTAATTCCATATGCAAGACTGCATATGAGGAAACTACAGTGGTCTCTAAAAAGCTTATGGTGTCAACATTCTCAAAACCTAGAAACATTGATTCCTATCATACCTTGCCTACGCCTAGAGTTCCTTTGGTGGGCAGAGGCCTGCCACCAAAACAAGGGACTACCTTTCACACCACCCCCTGCCGCCCAAACCCTAACAACAGATGCATCAGACTGTGCATGGCAGGGAAGTGCATTCAGGGCAAATGGAACCCATGTCAAATGCACCTGCATATCAATCAAAAAGAAATGTTAGCTGTACAGAATGCTCTGACAGCCTTCAATGACCACATTCTTCCAGGACAACTAATGATAAAGACAGACAACACCACTGTTATGTGGTACATAAACAAGCAGGGGGGTACACATTCTTACCCCCTTTGCAGACTAGCCATGGCATTGTGGAACACAGCCTTGAGCTACCACGTGCACCTACAAGCTCAATTCCTGCCAGGAAAATTAAATACACTGGCAGACGGACTAAGCAGAAACCTCATGGACCCACACGAGTGGAAACTGGAACCAAGGATTTTCAACATGTTGACAAGCAAATGGGGGAGCCCAGATGTAGACCTGTTTCCCTCTCACCAAAACTACCAATTGGACAAATTTTGCACAAGGACTCCCCACAAACAAGCTTGAATTCCAAAGTCTTGGGTCCTGCATCGGTTGCTGTCTCCTCTTCCATGATGTCAGGTCATCAGGGGTATAAAACAGTCAGCCGGCGCCATTTTCTTCAGTCTTTCTTGCTGCATGGTGCCCGAAGCAGAAGCAGTTCGCAAGTGCTGGTCGGCCGACTCCTGAAATTTTTGAATTCGAGTTTCAGAACCAAAGTCTTCACTAAAGCCAATTACCACGTTGGGGAAACTTTTTCTTGCTCCATACCGATGTCAGTAAAAGCTAATAATTGCATTACTTGCGGGAAGCAAATACCTCATAAGGATTTCCATTTATACTGTATTCCTTGCCTAGGCCCTGATCATAACGTGCCTAGCTGTTGGTTTTGTGCTAGATTTAACCAACGCACTGTTAAGCATTGGTATATCTTTGCTTCAAAATATTTTGGAAACAGATTTAACTATCCTGAAAGGTCCTCGGATAGCAATCCGTCTACCGGAGTTCACAAAAAACGCAAAGAAAAGGACAGAGACAGGCCGTCGAGGTCCAAAACCGATGACGAAGCTTCTCCTAAGCCAGTCGCCGGTTCACCGGTACTCAGTGAGGCGCTTTCGCAGCCCCTGATACCCGCTACTTTTGAGTCACAGGCCTCTACCGAGACCCATGTGGAGTCCGGCATGCCGTGAGATTTTCAAAGTATTGTACCCGCGGATGTCTCTCCCTCGGATGGGTCCGGAGCCGCTGAGCAGGCACCGGCTTCTGAGGGTGTCTTCAGGCCACAGCATTTCTATATAAAACCGACACCAGCTTCAAAATCAAAGACAAAAGCAACTTCTAAAGCTAAAAAACCAATGCATGAGCCACGTGCACAGGCCTCTATGCCCAAAAAGCAGATGATCAAAATGGCTGAAGACCTAATTACCTTGATCAGGGGTTCCCAACCCCCTTCTGATAAGAGGCCTAGGCAAGACACTGATTATGAATCTTCAGATCAGGTTTCTATTTCTTCTGATTCCTCTTCTGATCAGGAGTTTTCTATACCACCCTATGAGGATTCTGATGCAGAGGAATCTATCCCATCTGCATCTCCTCCTGAAGATTATTCCTTTGGAGAAACCTTGCATACATTGAGGGAGCATTTTCACTGGGAGAGTTAAGATTTCTCAGAATCAAAAAAGAGGCTTATGGATTTCCTCCTTCTCCGTCAGCATAGGCCTTTAGCCATACCTCCTGTTTTAGACATTGTGGATGATGTGTTTATGGAGTCAAGCTTGACTCCAGACTCCTTACCTCTGGCTCCTAGCAAGTCAGACAGATATTACCGGGTTCCTGACTCACACAAATTTTTATTTAAAAACCCTGCTGCGGACCCTGAAACTATTCCACGGGGTCCAAAAGGTGTTAAGGCCTCAACAGCAAAAAATCCTACCTCCTCTGACACAGATTCCAAGGCACTGGATAGATGGGGAAATAAGGTTTACACGTCTGCAACCTTGGGAATTAGGGCCTTAAACTGCCAGTTTCATATGCTCAAGTGTCAGCAACATGTCATGGGATTACTGAAACAGAAAATTATGTTGATTTCTGAATGTGCAGAAAATAAAGAATTGCAGGAATTATTGCATGCAGCAGAATAAGTTGGAAAGCATACTTTGCAATGTGGTTTTGATTCCTCAGAGGCCTCCTGCAGGGCCGCAGTTACTGGATCTGTGATTAGGAGGCATGCCTGGCTAAAAGAGCAAAATTTGCCTGATCATGTTAAAGCTAAATTGCTGGATGCACCTTTACAGCATGATACTCTGTTTGGTATTCAGGCAGAAGAGGTTTTAAAGAAAATGGAAGACAAAGCTAAGTCTATGCAAACTGTAAAAGACTTCTTCAAGTGCAGCCAACAAGATTCAGTGGACACTGGCCTACAAAAAATTGGTCCTTTCCTGTGTCCGACAGAGCTCCACCGGGCAAATCCAGGCGCCCTAAAGGTTCTAGATACCAGTCACAGGATTCTTACAGGTCAAAGCAATGGGGTGCTTCTACCTCCAAATCTGGAGGAAGTAAAGCGCAACCCTACAGTAAACAGTCTCAATGACTTCCCTCTGCCATCACCAAGCACTTATCTTTTGGCAGCACCCTTAGGGGGAAAATTAGCACTTTATGCTCAAAATTGGCAGTTAATAACCCTGGACAAGTGGGTGTTAAACATAGTATCTCAGGGGTACAGATTCCACTTCCACACTCTGCCAATTGCAAATGATTGGCTAGATCTACCAAAAAATCAATGGGCAGAGGCACAAAAACAAGTTGCGTCCCTCATGGATATGGGGGCTATTCAGCCAGTGCCAGATCAGGAAAAAGGACAAGAGTTTTATCCAAGACTGTTCTTGGTACCCAGAAAAGACTAGGCCTGGCGCCCAATACTGGATTTATCAATTTTGAACACATTCCTGGACATTCCAAAATTCAAAATGCTGACTTTGCAGCAGCTTCTGCCCATGCTGGGCAAGAATGCTTGGCTGGTGACTTTAAACCTAAAAGAGGCATACCTGCATGTCCCAATAAGACAATCGTGCAGAAGATACCTCAGCTTCAAGGCTGGCTTAATGCATTACCAATTACACTGCCGTTTGGCTTATCTACTGCGCCCAGGGTCTTTACAATGTGCCTGGCACCAGTAATTGCATTTTGCAGACAAAGAGGTATACAAATCTATCCTTACTCGGACGACTGTCTCATTCAAGCAGAGAACAAGAACATTCTTCTTCAGCATCTGGCGTTTGTGAAAAGGCTTCTAACATGCCTAGGGTACACAATAAACCAAAAGAAATCACAACTGGTACCCTCTCAAAAGATAACATTCCTGGGTGCAAGCTTGAATACAACTGCCCAGATGGCTTTTCTCACGCCAGACAAACAAAGGCAATTGACTATTTACTTCAAAGAGATGGCAACAAAAACCCAGTTATCTACAAGACAAACTCTGCAGGCTTTGTGGTTCATGACATCCTGCATTCTACCGATTCCATGTGCAAGACTGCATATGAGGAAACTACAGTGGTACTTAAAAGGTTTATGGAGTCAACATTGTCACAGTCTGGAAACTGATTCCTCTCATTCCCTGCCTACAACAGGAGTTTCTTTGGTGGGCAAAGGCATGTCACCAAAATATGGGACAGCCTTTCACTCTACCCCGTGCCAGCCAAACTTTAACTACAGAGGCATCAGATTATGCACGGGGGACCCATCTGGCAGGAAGATGCATTCAGGGCATATAGACCCCAAACAAATGCATCTGCAAATCAACCAAAAAGAGATGTTAGCTGTTCAAAATGCCCTGACAGCCTTCAAGGACTTACTTCATCCAGGACAACTACTGATAAAGACGGACAACACCACGGTTATGTGGTACATAAACAAGCAGGGACACACACACTCATACCCCCTGTGCAGACTAGCCATGGCACTGTGGGACACGGTCTTGACTTACCAAGTACATCTTCAGGCTCAATTCCTGCCAGGAAAGCAAAACACTCTGGCAGATGACTTAATCAGAAACCTTATGGACCCTCACGAGTGGAAACTGGATCCACAAGTCTTCAGCATGATAACAAATGGGGGAGCCCGGGCATAGACCTATTTGCCTCTTCTCGGAATTATCAGCTGGACAAATTCTCCACAAGGACTTATCACAGACAAGCATGGAAAGTGGATGCCCTATCCTTCAGTTGGAAAAACCTGTCAGTGTATGCCTTTCCTACTCTGTCTCTTCTTCCCAAGGTCCTACTAAAGGTCAGACAAGAAAAACCAAAGATGGTACTAATTGCCCTGAACTGGCTTCGCCAACACTGGTATCCAATCCTAAGGAATATGTCTCAATTCCCAGCTTGGTTCTTGCCTCAAATACCACACTTACTGTCTCAGCAAAACAATCAGATCCTGGCACAATCAGCTCCAAACACTGAACCTGGCAGCATGGCTGATCATGTAGTTATTCAAACAACACCTCTCAGTAAATCTGTGATGGATGTCATTTTGGAAGCCAGAAGGCCTAGTACTAGAAAATCTTATGCTGATAAATGGAAGAGATTCTGTGCTTTGAACCAAGCACAAGGAACTGACACAGCAGAGCCAAATATTCCTCAGATTTTACAGTACTTGACTGAGATGCTTGACAAAGGCCTATCTTTTTCATCAATAAAAATCCGTGCCTCTGCCATCTCGTCTCATTACAACACAGAGCCACCAATCTTTTCTCATTATTTGCTAAAGCAGTATCTTAGAGGGGCCAAAATTTTAAGGCCTCCCAGAAGATCTCCAATTCCTGCATGGGACCTCAATTTTGTGTTGGAAAAGCTCACCCTGCCTCCATTTGAACCAGCTGCTACTGCAGATCTAAAGTTCTTATCATGGAAAACAGCTTTGCTCCTGGCAATTACTTCAGCAAGAAGGGTTTCAGAGCTACAGGCCCTCATGGCTGTGGAGCCTTTTTATCATATTCTACCTAGACAGGGTGTCTCTCTGGACCAATCCTTCCTTTATGTCTAAGGCAGTTTCCTGTGTGGCTCTTAACCAAACTATTCATCTGCCAATCTTTTATCCAAATCCGCAGAACAAGGGGGAGCGGATTCCGCATTCCTTGGACGTACACAGACAACTAAGATTCTACTTGAGCAGGACTAAAGCTCTAAGAAAAACTGTGCAGCTACTGGTGGCATTTGCTGCAGGATCAGAGGGAAAGGCTATTTCAAAGCAGACTATTTCAAAGTGGATAAGCCACTGCATTCGTTTCTGCTACTTACATCATGGTAAACCGGTGCCCAAGGGGCATTAGGTCTCATTCCACCAGGGCTGCAGCTACATCAGCAGCTTTTCTCAGAGGGGTACCAACCAAAGACATTCTAGAAGCTGCTACTTGGAGTTCTGTTCACACTTTTACAAAGCATTATCATTTGCCTCTCTTCTCTAAGTCCAGGGCAGGCTTTGCCACCGCAGTTCTGCAGGGCCTTATATCCACCTCTAATGCAGTTTAGCTCCAGCCTCCCATCCATAGCTTTGGGATTCTACCCAAATGTAATGACTGCAACAGTGAAACATGAAGAACATAGTACAGTTGTGTACACTTACCATAAATGTAGATGTTCGAGTGTATTCACAGTTGCAGTCCAGGTTACCCGCCCACCATCCCCCTTATATTCTGGAATTTCTCTTTCCTTCACTATATTCTACAGCCTTTGTGGTGTATTTGCTTGTAGATGAAGGAAAAGTTTATATTGTTGCATGTATATATAGTTTATATATATTTTTGCTACCCATTTGGGGGGCACCTGACATCTGGGGCAAGAAAAACTAAAGAAAATGGCGTCGGCTGCCTGTTTTATACTCCCGACTACCTGACGTCATGGAAGAGGAGACAGCAACCGACGCAGGACCCAAGACTTTGGAATTCAGGCCGACTGAGGGCAACCTGCCAGCAAATTACCCAAATGTAATGACTGCAACAGTGAATACACTCGAACATCTACATTTATGGTAAGTGTACACAACTGTACTTTCTGTAGTCTTTGGTGCTTTCCCCTTTTGAGCCAGCACCAATGTATGACTTAATTTCTTTCATGGAAAATGCTTTTCTTCATAGCTATAACTTCAGCAAGACAAATTTCTGAGATGCGGGCCTTATGCTCAAAATCCTCTTAGTTAATTTTTCACAAGGGTATAGTTTCAGTCAGAACAATTCCATCTTTTCTTCCAAAGGTAGTCTCAGATTCCAGCATTAATCAGACCACAGACTTGCCTGTTTTCTTAAATTTTTCCAACAAAGGCAAGTGTTGTCTATATTTGCTGGATGTTCACAGACAATTGCATTTCTATCTCAACAGAACCAAAGAATTTAAAAAATCAGACCAGTTGTTTGTTTCCTTCTCCAGCCCAACTTTAGGGAAGTCCGTTTCCAAAGTTACATTGTTAAAATGGCTAAGAGATTGTATTACTTAAAAATACAATAAAAAGACTGGCCTGTGCCAGTGAGAGCTCATTCCACCAGGTCAATGGCCACTTCAGCTGTTTTCCATTCCAAGGCTTCCATGAATGAGATATGCGCAGCAGCAGCGTGGGCCATGCTACATACCTTTATCACTCATTACAAATTAGATCTGGTCTTCAGGGGAAGAGCTTCCTTTGGTTCTATGGTGCTCAGGAATATCCTTCTGTAGGGCCACCCAGGATCCAAAGTCGCTGGGGACGCTGTCCCAACAGTCAAGAATAGATGATCGACAACATCATATAAAGAAGTTACATCTTACCATAACATTCCGTCTGTATTGTTGATCTTCATCTGTTTTTGGCTTCCCACCCTCCTTCCCCCCTCCTGTGAATTCCTGGAGGAGTGAACGAACTCTTGTTCTCCGTGCATTGTTAGGGTTCACCTTGGGCATGGCTTCTTCATATGGGCTGTTGGTCGTCTGGCTTTCTGTAAGTTTGCAGACTCTGAGGTAAATAGGAGAGGGGCATTGTGGGTAGACTAGTAGCACAAGAGATTTTTGGCTGGCGTGAGCTGTGTAATGGCCAGACTAGTTCTGAGGAATGGAACTGACGCCCAACAGTCAAATAGATGAAGATCGACAACACAAGTGGAAAATTATGGTAAGACTTAACTTCTTTTTCAAGTGAGTTCTCAGGGCTCTAGCATCTCAAAACAGTGTGTGTGAGTACACTAAAATATGTAACTAAACCAGGTACAGAAATATAGTAAGGCTGGTAGTGGAATGTGGAAGTCTTGGGAATTTTCTAAGGAAAAAAGGAGTGCCAAAAAAATTGAGAGAAACTATGGACCAGGCTAGGAAGGAATACTGACTGTGTAAATGAGGCAGTCACAGTTGCAAAGAACAAGTCATCAGAGCCACGTTGACAGCTTCTGGAAAGAGACTTAGCAGATGGCACAAAGAAGCATCAGTTTGCACGGCAGACAGAAAGAAAAGATAGTCATCTGACACCATTCATAAGGAATGCCTGCAACAACCTGCTCACCAGTCCACAGGGCTTCAAAAACAGATGGAGTACTTCAGGCAGTTTCTGGATGAAGAAGACCACACAAAGGCTGTACTGCCCCACATATACATTCAAGATTACAAAAAACGCAGACAATTTAGTTGGCGTTAAAATACAAAAAGTTTTGTTTTTCTAATGCATTTAATGCTAAAAAAGTGTTGGTTCTAATAAGTGAAAAAAATCTATTTAAAAAAACGAGACAGTCAGATATGAGTGCAAATTTGACAGTTTATGGTATTTCTAATTTTCAAACCAATGGTGAAAAAGAGAGTACATCACCTGTTAATAAGAAATTAGGAAGTGATGCAAGTTTGGCCCCTTTAAAAAAACATTTTGGTGGCCAAAAACAAGATGAGGTCTAGATATAGGGAAGTTGTTCCAGCAAATAATGGACACATGAAGTATGCTGATTCAGAATGGCTGGTTTTTAATTTGACTTCTTATCAGTCAGTTAACTGGTGATGATGCAACATTATTGAATAAGGATTCAGTTTTTACCTTACTTTATAGCTTCTGAATCTTCTCTAGTAACTGATATTATTTCCTTGTGCCATAAGACTAATATTAATTATTTTTTCTGAACCAGCCTTGACCAGCTAAGACTTCCAAGATTGCTGCACATTGAGTAACAGCTTAACTCTAGCTATCCCAGTGTGAAAACAAAAACTAAACAGAGAAGGCCAGAAGACTTGTGTTTATGGGGAAATTTCAGTAACTGGCTAGTAAGTGTACTGCCTAGATGCCAGGAAAAAAGAAATACAGCACACCTGGAAAAATGTCAGCTACAAAAAGTGAGGAAGAAGCACTGACTGGGGAAAGTTCTGCAAATGTTCAGCAAAAAGCGATGCAGCCTATAGACAGGACTTCCAGTAACCTACAGAAAGATACAAAACAAACGCACACACACACAGACCAGGTTGAAGCAAACCAAACACTGATGGAGTATATCAATACAAACAAAAGTTTGGAAAAAATGGAAGAAGCTTTAAGCAGATATTCAGATGAGGTGATAAAGTTGCAAAAATCAGAGACTGAAATGAAGAAAAGGGTGACTGAATATGAGACTTCCCAGGAAGAGGTGTTTGTTTGTTTATTTTTTTGACATTTGTTAACTGGGATAGTCCGACTGCATCACAGAACCCCTTTTCAGCAGAGGCCCAGGGATAAAAGCTTCATATTTGGACATTTAGTTCCATACAGAGATTAAAATTTTTGCAAGACAATGTTAGTTAAGACTTAAAATATATATCCCAAACAGATTAAAGCTTAAGAATGCAGTTACTTACAATTTTACTTAATGCTTTTGAAATCTTGTAAAATTTTAAGATTTATTACATTACATTTCGTGAGAAGATAATTAATGTACTTGGAATCGTATGGACATGTGAATAGACTTACTCCAAATCATATAAGGTAGCTTTACTTAGAGAAGGGAAGTAATAGCATTGTAGTTGTGAGAATTATAGATTTAGTGGAGGGACGTGAGAAGGTATAGACTAAGGTTTGGGTGAGAGGAGGAGGAGTGTCATTGGGGAGGCTTCATAGATATAATGGGGGTAAGAGACAGAAGAGGAGGAGGAGGGTGGGCAGGTAGGGAGCTGAGTTAGAGGAGATTAACTTGAAGTTAAACAGGTACAGAGCCATGACTTGTTTAGATGTGCTTTTAAAGAAGCTTTGAAGACTGGCAGGCTTGCGGTGATCTGCTGGCTGAAGGTAGAGAATTGTGAAAGTAACAGTATACAATGTCTTTTCAAAACTGTTGCTAGCATGATTATTAGCTTGAATAAAAAGCTGCAAGAATGATATGAAATATAAAGGGTAGAAATAGTATAAAATGCAGAAAAAGTGTGCTGGCAAGCATATATAGCTTAATTAGATATTGGCATCCATGTAAAGGAGTATGTTATTGAGAAACAAAGTCTGTAAAAATAACTGCTCAGATGGCAGCTGGAAGGACATCAACAAAGTAAAGAGATGTAACATCAAGCAAGATAAAGTTGGAGCATCAAGTTTCAGATATTGCTGGAACACCACGTTTCAGATAACTGAGTGTCCCTGGACCACCGAACTTGAAAGAATCAAGGACAAACCATAAATTAGAAGAACAAAGAAAAGTGTTATACAAAGGAAGATTGTAATACATCAGACTGAGAAAAAATATCAGACTTTTTGGTATAAATATGAGTGCGTATAAACAAGCTTTGGAAATTTGCCATAGAGAGCTGACAGCATCTGTGTCGAATGCTTGTAGGTCATCTTCTTTCAGCTGTTCCCATTAGGGGTCGCCACAGCAGATCATCTGTTTCCATTTCTTCCTGTCCTCTGCATCTTGCTCTGTCACACCAACCACCTGCATGTCCTCTCTCACCACATCCATAAACCTTAACTTAGGCCTTCCTCTTTTCCTGTTACCTGGTAGCTTCATCCTTAGCATCTTTTTCCCAGTATACATAGCATTCCTCCTCAGCACCTGTCCAAACCAAAGTAATCTTGCCTCTCTGGCTTTATCTCCAAACCTTCCAACCTGGGCTGACCCTCTAATGTACTTATTTCTGATCCTGTCCACCCTCGTCATACCCAATGCAAATCTTAAAACATCTTTAACTATGCCACATCCAGCTCTAACTCCTTCCTTTTTGTGAATGCCACTGTCTCCAACCCATATAACTTAGCTGGTCTCACTACCCTCTTGTAGACCTTCCCTTTCACTCTTACTGGTACATCATCTGTCACAAATCACTCCTGACACTCTTCTCCACCCACGCCATCCTGCCTGTACTCTCTTCTTCACCTCTCTTCCACACTCACCATTACTCTGAACTATTGATCCCAAGTATTTAAACTCATCCACCTTCGCCACCTCTACTCCTTGCATCCTCACCATTCCTCTATCCTCCCTCTCATTCACACACACATATTCTGTCTTAGTCCTGCTGACCTTCATTCCTCTTCTCTCTAGAGCATATCTCCATCTCTCCAGGGTCTCCTCCACCTGTTCCCTACTCTCACTACAGATCACAATGTCATCTGCAAACATCATAGTCCATGGGGACTTCTGTCTGATCTCGTCTGTCAACCTGTCCATCACCATTGCAAATAAGAAATAGCTCAGAGCTGATCCTTGATGTAATCCCACCTCCACCTTAAACGCATCCATCACTCCCACCGCAGACCTCACCGCTGTCACACTACCCTCGTACATATCCTGTACCACTCTTACATACTTCTCTGACACTCCCGACTTCCTCATACAATACCACAACTCCTCTCTAGGCACCCTGTCATATGCTTTCTCTAAGTCTTCAGAAACACAATGCAATTCCTTCTGACCTTCTCTGTACTTCTCCATCATCTGTAGTGTTCTTTCCCGGCATGAAACCATACTGCTGATCACTAATCATCACGTCCCTACTTAACCTAACTTCCACTACTCTTTCCCATAACTTCATGCAGTGACTGATCAGTTTAATCCCTCTGTAGTTACTGCAGCTCTGCACATCACCCTTATTCTTAAAATTGGTACCAAAACACCTTTTCTCCATTCCTCAGGCTTCCTCTCACTTTCCAAGATTTCATTAAACAATCTGGTTAAAAACTCCACTGCCATTTCACCTAAACACCTCCATGCTTCCACAGGTATGTCATCTGGACCAACAGCCTTTCCATTCTTCATCCTTTTCATAGCTATCCTTACTTCCTCCTTGCTAATCCATTACACTTCATGATTCACTATCCCCACATCATCCAACCTTCTCTCCCTCTCATTCTCTTTATTCATCAACCCCTCAAAGTACTCTTTCCATCTGCTCAACACACTCTCCTCACTTGTGAGTATGTTTCCCTCATTATCCTTTATCATATTTACCTGCTGCACATCTTATCTAGCTCGGTCGCTCTGTCTAGCCAGTCAGTACAGGTCCTTTTTGCCCTCCTTAGTGTCCAACCTTTCATACAACTCTTCATATGCCTTATCCTTAGCCACCTCTCTCTTTGCCATGCACCTCATCTCCTTATAGTCCTGTCTACTTTCTTCATCTCTCTGACAATCCCACTTCTTCTTTGCCAACCTCTTTCTCTTTATACTCTCCTGTACTTCCTCATTCCACCACCATGTCTCCTTGTCGTCCTTCCTCTGTCCAGATGTCATACCAAGCACCTTTCTAGCCATCTCCCTTACTAGCTCTGCTGTAGTTACCCAGCTATTTGGTATCTCTTCACTGCCACCCAGTGCCTGTCTTAACTTATCCCTGAACTCCATCTCACAATTACCCCTTTTCAATTTCCACCATTTGATCCTTGGTGCTGCCCTCACACTCCTCCTCTTCTTCTTGATCACCAACGTCATCCTACAAAACACCATCCTATGCTGCCTAACTACACTTTCCCCAGTCACCACTTTACAGTCTCCAATCTCCTTCAAATTGGCCCTTCTATATAAGATATAATCCACCAGTGTGCGTCTTCCTCCACTCTTGTACGTCACCCTATGCTCCTCCCTCTTGTTAAAATATATATTCACCACAGCCATGTCCATCCTTTTCGCAAAATCTACTACCATCTGACCTTCTGCATTCCTTTGTTTAACCATACCTACCCATCACTTCCTCATCCCCTCTGTTCCCTTCGCCAACATGCCCATTGAAATCTGCTCCAATCATCAAGCTCTCACCCTTGGGTACAGTCATCACCACTTCATCCAACTGTAAAATGTTTCTTTCTCATCCATTGCACACCCAACTTGTGGAGCATATGCATTAACAACATTCATCATTACACCATCAATTTCCAGCTTCATAAACATCATTGTATCCGACACTCTTTTCACCTCTAAAACACTCTTAGCATACTGTTCCTTCAGAATAACTCCTACACCATTTCTCCTCCCACCCACACCATGATAAAACAGTTTGAACCCAACTGCGATACACCTAGCCTTACTCCCCTTCCATCTGGTCTCTTGCACACACACTATACCAACCTTCCTTCTGTCCATGCTTGTAGATCCAAAAGGAAAATGTAATAGTAAATGCATATTAACTGAAGCAGTTTGTCTCAAAATATTTATTGTACGTCGTACAATACACTAATAAGACTAGTTGGTCACAATAAATAGTTAAGTATACTGTGGTATGCATGCATGTAAATGCAAGTAACAGCAAGAAGACAACAGAAGCAGTATATAATTCTTCAAATTCCATAGTTTAGAAACAGAGTATGAGTGTAGACACTGGCCTGGCCTTTTAAAAGGTTTGGAGATTTCAGGAAGTTTTTTTCCTCTGATCTAAGGGATCTATCTGATATGTAGTGTTTGACAGTCTTCTGTAGGGCAAGGCAGGCTGTGGCTTTGTAGATTGCATTGGGCATAGTAGATAGATGGATATATGTTAGCTGGTTGGAGAGTTAAAGCCATTTTAGTTCACGTAGTGATTTACTGTGGTGTGTGTTTCAAAAAATAATAGAATTAGAGGACAGAGCACATGGGGAAAACCTGAGATTTTCAGCTGTACCAGAGAAGCTGGAAGGAACAAACTGCATTCATTTTATGAAAACACAAGTAAGCAACAGGACTAGTATTCCACAACAGGAGTTGTTAGTTGAAAGGACACATTGTGTGTATGCTCTAAACCTGGCTATGAGAAAGTAACCTCGAACTGTAATACTAAAAATGCAATCTTACCAACAGAAGGAGTTGATTCTGACAAAATTGTGGCAGAAGGACAAAATACTAAAAGTGGGAGACAGCAGAGTGTTTGTGGAAAATGATTACTCATTGCATACCAGGCAGAAGAGGAGTAAATTCATTTCCACTGTTCAGGGAATGTTGAGATGCATTTGTGAGATTCAAACTGCGGTACCTAGCTGTCTTCAAGGTATTCTTTCCTGGATGGACAAAATCATTTTTTGATGCAGAACATGCAAAGGAGGAAATACAAAAGTTTGTCCAACTAAAAGTGAGCTGTGAAACAGGAGGAGATTCTGCTTCTTGTTCTCCTGGTAATAAAGACCACAGAGAGACTACCTGTGAAACCTTTTCCATTGCTCCAATGGAAAATATTGGAGAGAAGGAAGGGAACATGTGAGTTGACTAGAAGAAACGAAAGTACGTTGGAAATTAAGCAGAAATAGGATTTGAGAGAAGGAGCTGAACAGTAATAAAACCAGTAACTTAATGTGGGATTGCAATGCAATAATTGTATTTGTGAAATATGACAGAACCAGAACATCTGGAAATATTGGACTTTTTCAGAATTTGTTGGACTTGTGGGGCTCTAAAGTATATGCCATACTTCATGTCATTAATGTTTGGAAGAATGCTTTAGGGAGGGGAAGAGAGAAGAGAAAGTTAACTAAAAACACACTTTTTTCTTAATAGTACTATATTTGTGGTGTATGGTTTTCTTTGCATGCTATAAAGTAACATTTTCTAAATTATTTGAATTGTAGTAATGGGATTGTAAATGGGTGCTGTTCTGTTTTCCCTTCTGTCTCTCTTCTTGTTCAGTTTTAAGAAATGTAGACACTACAATGTTAAAGGCTGTTTAAAAGAACATGACAACTTTAATGTGCTTTTTCTCATTTTTGCATGGGGTAATGACTGGATTAAGGGCCTTAGACTGACTTGGTAACGAGTAGGCAAGTAAATGGAAAAGAGTATTGAATATTATGAAGCTTTTTTTCTACCAAATGAATGTATGTTTAGTAGCAATTTTGTATCTGGCCCTCATGTCTCCATGGAAGCAATCAGATAATGAGAAATCGGCTCTCTGGTTCTCATTTCTCCAGGAAGAAAATCTGATTGAGAAATTGGTTACAGTCTGGTGGAGAGTGATTAGTTGGGGAGGGGGATTCTCTAGGAGATAATGTTCTCTGAAATCATTCGGGGTATTCCCAGCTGGGAGAGCTATAAAGATAAGACAAAACCTGTTAGCACTTGGTAGAAGACGCAAAGAAATGGAAGCCAAACTGCACAGGTCAGTCCAGTAAAACAACTGAGTTTATTCACCAATACACCATAATTGCTTTCATTCCATAGTGTGGAATTTCTTCAGATAAAATATACCCACAAATCATTTAAATACCCATTGAGATAAGATCATGTGCTGCAATTAAATAAAATATTAAAGCCACAACAACATAAACATTGAAATATACAGATATTAAAAGCATAAATAAAACATAAAAAAATAGTTTCAATTCAGTTCTACCTGTAAGTTAAAAAGTAATGCAGAAAGACCACCTAGTTAAAAGTAACTAAAAATACCTACAATTGATTGGTTTACATCACCTTTCCATGGCTTTTCATTTTAAAAAGGGAGCAGTAGAAACGCCCGCCTCTATGAGTTCCAGTATAGGTGCCAAAACAATTACCTTTTCTCTAAGTGCAACTGCCAGGGACCACCTCTAAGTCTTTGCTCAACCTGTTCTAAAACCACAGATTTAAGAGTGATTTGGAAAATTGTTAATATGTTTAAAAAGAGCATTTGTGTTCCTTTTCTTCCTAATATTGTATATTTGTTCTTAAATATGCTCACATAGTTTTCTCTCTGTTGTACCAGTATACAAACTAATGCATTCTTGGCATTAGGCTGCATAAACCAAACTGGCACTGTTACAGTCAAACCTATTCATTGTACGAAAGTTACACCCACAAATAAATTGATGACCTTCTAGCTTTTAAGATTGCCTCTTCTAAATACAAAAATAGGTTCATCACCAACTTTCCTAGAATTATTAGTGTCCTCGCTTAAAATTTCCCAATTCTACGGTTTACAACACTAATCTCCAAGGTGAGTGTAGAAATAAGAGTTCTTGTAACACAGATTTTCACCCTTACTGTTCTCAGACCCAGTTAATACACGTACACCATTTCCCAAAAATGGCAAAAATGCCCATTTCCCTCTTAGTGCTAACTTCCATTATGATGTCATCAAACATGGTCTCTTGGTAGCCCTTTTTCAGGAACATACCCTTAAGGTTAAGGCACTTTTCCTCAAAGTGACCTTCAAGTAAGGTCATTCTTGCCACCCTTACCAACTGGCCTTTAACTCCTGCCGTCTTCTGAAAGAATGGATGTGAGCTGGGAAAATTGTTTGAGTAGGTTGATTTCCTATAAATATGAAAAGTGCACCTATTAACCGTAGTATCCTTACTTAATAAAACATCCAAGTAGAGTATTTTCAAATCTCCTATCTGGTGAGTGAAAACCAAAAAAATTGGCTCTGCCATTAATATATTCAATAAAAAGCGGGTTGTCCTTCCTTTTCCCCACCACATGATAAAAATGTCAACCAGGTAGCGGAGGTGTAACCTAAAATGTTTTGCAAAATCACATTTGTGAATGTATAAAAATTCCCACTGTAACTTAACAGTATTATTTATTTATTTGACATTTGTTGGCTGGGAAAGTCCATTGGGTCAGAAACCCATTTTCAGTGGAGGCCTGGGGAGAAAAACACCACAATTAATACAGAGAAAAATATAGAAACTTAACAAGATTTGTAAAGCTTGCATATTACATTTATTAGAGTTTTATAAAAACATAAAGGATTTTATAATCGAGGACATACACATTCACACATAAGTAAAGACAGTACATTACATTGTATTAGCAAAGAGAGAGCTACAAGGAGACCTCATTGCTTCTCCCTCTTTTTGGAGAAAAATTTGGCCCTCAAAAAATACCAAATTATTTCTAAGAATCAAGTCCAAAAGCTCCTCATACACATTTATTCTGTCCTGTTCTATTCCTTTCCTCAAAAGGTATACAGTAAACCATAGAACTCCCTGCTCATGTGGAGTAACAGTGTACAGATATTTTACATCTGTTGTGATAAAAATGTCATTAGCATTAAAATCAGTTTTATTAATTTTACCAAGAAAGTGCCATGAATCTCTATAAAGGCGGCACTCGTCTGCCAAAAGGTGTTTCAAATTACTGTCCAAAATCTGGCACATGAGCTGATAACCAACTGTCTCCTATTGACAGTTGGTCACATGGGTTGTTTCTGGACATCCTTCTTTACTTGGGTTTTCCAAAAATAGTTGGTAGGGCAATAAATGGCTTGTTCAAAAAGTTATATTCTTCCATCGAGATCCACCCATCAGTAAACATGTCCTATTGCAGAATAGGGGGCATCTCACAGAACAAGAAGAGGATCAGCTGCAGAATGTTAAGCAGAAAATAAGGGATTACCTTGATAATATACATGAGTTTAGAAAGATTGCTGTTGAACAATTGTTTTTTTATAATAACACTAGAGCACAAAAGCTTTTAGCACAATGACTCGGGCAACAGAAAGTAGAAAGGGCTATTGCCAAGCTTAGGGAACCTTTAACAATGAAGGTAACGAGATCCTGTAGAGGTATTAGAGATATTTCGGAAATTCTGTGAAAGTGTATAAAGCAAAGAAATATATAAATCACTAAAAGATACAAGTGGAGATGTTTATGGAAGAATTTAAATATGCCAAGGTTAAAGGTAGATGAGGCTCAATTACTAACATGATAGGAGGAGATGAGATAAAAATGGTTATGTATAACCAGTCTACAAGAAAGTCCCCAGGAATAGATTGTATTGATTCTTCTGGAAGTTTGGAAGCTAGGAGGGGAAAAAAACTGAAAGATGTGGAAGGTTTTGTTTAGCAGTATTTTAAGAGTAGGAGAAGTACCATCATCCTGGAAGAAAGCAGTGGTAGCTGTAATGCCATCAGATCCAGCTTCAAATAGGACCATTTCAATACTAAACCTTTCGGCCACCTAACCTGGACCGAAACGCTAAAGGCGGAGGTATGTCCATATTCATTAAGGATATCCACACCTCCAGGCTAGTTGCTCAGCATAATGCATCTGATATTATCCAAGTGCAACTAACTCTGGACAAGACCTTAATCCAAATTTTAGCTTGCTACAGATCCCCCACCATGCCCAAGGATTCCCACTCCTCATTTCTTGATACACTGGAAAATATTAGGGTAAACCTAACACCCTAATAATGGGCGATTTCAACTACCCCACCATTAACTGGGAAAACTACTTGTGTACCAACTCTTGTGCTCAACGTTTTCTGGAATTCATAAATTCCAACACCTTGGATCAACTTATCCACACCCCCACCAGGGGCAGTAATGTCCCAGACTGGTCATTACCAACATGGGCAACCGTTGTTCCACACCAGAGGTCATTTCCTCGTTGGTCAGATCCAACCACAAGCTAATCACCTTAGACATCCACATCCCACCCCCACCCCCCATTAGGGAAGCCACCGTAAAAAATTTCTCCAAAGCCAACTTCACGCTTCTTAAGACAGAAGTGGCAAACTTCATGACACCCATACTGACGGAAAATAGAGGTACGACTGCTGAATCCTATACAAGTGCACTTTATAAGCACTTACATGAGTGCATGGATCGTGCAATCCCTAACAGAACCAAGATGCTATCCTCCAAAAAAAGGAAGCCAATCTAGTGGTCCCTTGCCATAAGCAAACTGTACAACAGAAGACAGAAACTGTTGCAAAAAAGAGTAAAATCACATGATTGGAGGAACTCCCTGGTCAGTCTCAGTCAGAAGCTGAGATCCCTCATAAAATCCTCCAAATCTAGTTATGAAAACAAAATCGCCACTGATTCTAAAGACAACCACAAAGCATTCTATAATTATGTCAAGAATTTCAATGGCGGGGGCGTGGCCAAGGATGAACACAGGATAGCAGCAGATTTCTTCAGCTCCACCAATTTCATTACACTGACAGGAATTAATTACTTAAAAAATTAATTTTTGAAGTAATTTTCTTTCTAAATATGTTTGTTTTATATAGTTCTTGAACTATATCTAAAAAAGAAAGGAAATCTTAACAATATTCCTGTCAGAAATCACTGTGGAAATTTTCCTGTCAGTTTATCAGTCTGAAATGAGTTCCAGTAAGACAAATTCTCAAGACTCCAGCATCAAGAAAGAACTTCAGTCTCTGATAATTATAATCCAGCAACTTACTGATAAAATGGATAAAATGGATACTAAAATAGACACCTTCATAGAAAAAACTACAAAACAAATAGACCTGTTACATACAGACCTGCAACAACAGAAGAACCAGATGACAGGCATAGAAGAAGCTGTGAATGACATGGAAAATAGAATCCAAGAAGAGGAAATCAACATTGAGTTTCTGCTGAAACAAAATACACATTTACAAACAAAGCTGGATGACCTGGAAAATAGATCTAAGCGCAATAACATTAGGATTTTTGGACTGCCAGAAAATATTGAAGGTAACAATATTACTTCTTTTTTAACAACTTGGCTCCCTAAAACTTTAGACTTACCAGAAGCATTCTCTTTTGGTATCGAAAGAGCACATAGATCTATAGCTAATACTAACTCTAACAAAAAATATCCTAGATCAGTTATAGTTAGATTTCTATCATCTTTTGATAAAGAGATGGTTCTTAAATCTGCTTGGGCTAAAGCTCCTGTTAAGATTAATGAGACAACTGTGCGTTTTGACAATGACTGTTCTTCCATGGTAATAGCTAAAAGAAAAGTTTTTCTGCCACTAATAAGGGAGCTTAAAAAAGCACAGTTTAAAACATACCTTCTGTTTCCTGCCAAGCTTAAAATCTTCCTTCCTGATGGTCCTAAGGTTTTCGATGATTTAGACTCTGCTTTACTGTTTGTCAAAGAAAAAAGGATTTTGGATAAAATAGAAGAAATGGAATGGGCTAGTTCTTCATTAAAGAGATTGGCAACTGAAGCTTCATGGAAGACTTCAGAGAAGAAGAAGAGACTAAAAAACAAATGATTTGTTATATGTTTTTTTTCTCTCTCATCATTTTAGTTCATTATTAATCTTTTTGAATATAGTTCCTGCATTTCCAGAAAGCCACAAATATTTTGGAAAAGATTTAATCAAAGTTATTCTCTATGTGCAAAGAAATGTTTTGTTTCATAACCAGTCAAAATACCTGAAGATTTAATGGCAAGCTGTGATTCAATTTGTTTCTCTTTCTGAAAAGTAAGGTTAGTAATTTGATACATTTTTTTATCTTTACCTTTTTTTCCTTCTCCTTTTATTATTTTCTTTGTTTAAACAATGACATTCTATTTAGATTATGTAGTGGGTAAAGGGTGGGGGAGGGCAGGGAGAGAACAGTAATGAAAATATCATTAATAGAATAATAACATATTTATTCCTTGTAAAGGTTTTTATAAGTTCTTCAAATGCTATTTCTAATTATACTTTCTTGATTATACTGCTTATGCCTGTTTGTAAATAATCTGTTATGCTTTAACTAATAATAATCAGAACTAAATAAGAGTAAATAATATGTTTTATTTTTAACTCTATTAATATAAACAGTAAGTAACATTCCATTGTATATACTTCTTACAGCTTTCTCTTACATTTTTTATTTCTGCCTCACTCCCTTTTATTTTCTACTCTCTTTTCTTTTCTTTATTAATATATAGAAATGCTTTTGATTGTGTGGGCACAGTGAATAATAGGATTTGTATGAAAATTGAGTTGGGAGAAGATTGTTGAGTTTTATTGCTTGTTGGTAATTTTGGGCTTAATTTCACTTACATAGAGGCTGTAATGATCTGTGGAATACATTGTGAAGGTTTTGTCATGTTTAGATGCATTTACACTGCTAAATGAATGTTTGTCACTAGTTTTAATAAGTTTCCCGCCAAAATGTTAAGAGAGACAATCTGAGATGTGGGCTGTCTCATGCACAGTGTTCATGAGTTA
The DNA here is from genome assembly GCF_019279795.1 of Protopterus annectens. Lineage (NCBI taxonomy): Eukaryota > Metazoa > Chordata > Ceratodontiformes > Protopteridae > Protopterus > Protopterus annectens. The sequence goes on along the minus strand of NC_056732.1, from coordinate 20,120,289 downwards.
CTTCAGAAGCTTCAGCTCACAGAATTCTCACAGAGAAACTGAAAGCAGTTAGTATAACCTTTGACATAGTTATCACACTGACACACCACAGATTCAGGAAAATACTCTATTCATAAAATATGCCAGTTATAATGAGTCTAAATGATGTAGTTTCTTGTAGTAAGTAAATGTCTTATTTTAGAAGGCATAGAAAATGAAACATTTATTTAAATGTTTTTGAAAATCTACTTAACAGCAGCATAATAATCTGTGTTAAAAATTTGTGTTCCAAACATATACTTTACTATAACTCATTTAATTCATCTGATTGACAAGCATAAATAATCTTATAACTCTATTCTGGAAGAAATGTCATGTGATATATTTTAAAGCAGTAGGTTAGCATGATTGTAAAATCTGGTTACTAAAATGTGTTTGCTGTGCATTATTTTGTATAAAGCAGACAGATTTATTCTAGGGACAGCAAGTAAGATAGTGCTCAACAAAGACACAACTCAGTGAGATCATGTATATATATATATATATATATATATATATATATATGTGTGTGTGTGTGTGTGTGTATGTATGTGTATGTGTGTGCGCGAGTGTGATGGCTTTTTTTTTATATAATAATGCAAGTGTTTCTGAGAATCTGCATAACTATCCAATATGATTTATAATAATTTCTATGAATACAATATTTTACTTTATTGACAACATGAATGTTTGCCACAAGTTTTAATAAGTTTCCCGCCAAAATGTTAAGGGAGACAATCTGGGATGTGGGCTGTCTCATGCACAGTGTCCATGAGCTACTTCAAAAGCTTCAACTCACAGAATTCTCACAGAGAAACTGAAAGCAGTTAGTATAACCTCTGACCTAGTTATCATACTGACACACCACAGATTCAGGAAAAATACTCTATTCATAAAATGTCAGTTATAATGAGTTTAAATGATGTAGTTTCTTGTAGTAAGTAAATGTCTTATTTTAGAAGGCATAGAAAATGAAACATTTATTTAAATGTTTTTGAAAATCTACTTAACAGCAGCATAATAATCTGTGTTAAAAACTTCTGTTCCAAACATATACTTTATTATAATTCATTTAATTCATCTGATTGACAAGCATAAACAATTTTATAATTCTATTCTGGAAGAAATGTCATGTGATATATTTTAAAGCAGTAGGTTAGCATGATTGTGAAATCTGGTTACTAAAATGTGTTTGCGGTGCATTATTTTCTATAAAGCAGACAGATATATTCTAGGGACAGCAAGTAGGATAGTGCTCAACAAGGACATAACTCAGTGAGATCATATATATATATATATATATATATATATATATGTGTGTGTGTGTGTGTATGTGTGTGTGTCTGTGTGTATGTGTGTGATGGCTTTTTTTTTTTTAATAATGCAAGTGTTTCTGAGAATTTGCATAACTATGCAATATGATTTATAATTTTTTATGAATACAATATTTTACTCCATTGACAATAATGAGTTTAAGTAAATGCTCATATACTAACAATTCAAGATTTTTTTTTGGAAGCTGTTAATAGTATTCACATGACAGAAAATAGATGCATCTTAATATATGTAATGTCTGAATCATATTAGCCAAAGTTTTTGATTTAAATGAATGTTAGAACCTAATTTTCTCTCCTCTTGATTTCTAACATCAAGATTATTTGAATGCTATTTGAATACAAGTGTTATATATTACATAGATCTATATAGTAGTATGAACAGTTTTTTTAAAAAAAAAGTTTATTTTAGTTTATATGATGCTGTTTTACCAAATGTGTAGTTTTGTCTTGATAGATAATTGAATTAAAACTGTTAACCTCAGTTAAATATAACTTGTATTAAATTGATAAGGTGGTAGCTGAGGTACTGCTGCTTAGGGTAGGGGGTTAACTTGAGTAGTAAATACTACTCTAAGTTGGAGTTTTCAACTCCAGGCTGGATGCAAGGTTTAATCCTTACATTATTTTCACTTGTTCATTGTTATATGTATATAGTTTTGACATCCACAATATATTTTGTATACTCATTGTCACTACAAACAAAATTGAATCCTATACAAAATCCCATAAGAGATTTAATAAATACAGCTATATTTAAAGGTACACCTAAAAGAAGAGATGTAACATTATTTATCTTGTTATTTGTTATTTCGATCATAAGATTCTTGAGTTTTAAAAATGCCAAATGACATCTTTAAAAGGAATTTCTTTAAACATTAATGGATTGAATAATCCATGTAAAAGGGCAAGCCTAATAAGATACATTAATTTACACAAGGCCAATCTAGTCTTCCTGCAAGAAACCCATCTCTTGAAAAAAGATATTGATAAACTAGCCACTAATAAGTATACAGTATTGGTTAGTTCAGAGCACACTCAGAAAAAAGAGGAGTGGCTATTTTATGGAATAAAAGTATGCCCATTCCTAAAACCATTAAGTCTTTTCAGGATGACAAAGGAATGTTTTGTATGGTTACAATACAAATTAATGGGAAGACTTACACTTTAATTAATGTATATTGGATACCTGGAATTGGTATTAATACAGTGAAACATCATATTGATAAGATCATATCATTCTCTATAGGGATATTATTTTAGCTGGTGATTTTAATTGTATACTACATGAAAGTGATACTACCACTATAAGGAAAAGAAGAATTACATCTAATGCAAAACATTTAAATGATTTTGCTAATTCTTATCATTTGAATGATATTAATAATCAGATAGATTCAAAATCATTACCATACACCTTTTTCTAACAGATACAAAACTTATTCAAAAATAGATAGGGTCTTTATTTCTAACCAGATGGCAACAGATTTAATTAATTCCAAAATCATTTCATGTCCTATATCTGATCATAACTCAATTGTTTTGAATTCATGATAAAAATACTCATAATGTTCAGATCAAAAGGATACCAGCATACTTAACTCAGCTAAAAGACTATAAAGAATATATACTTTCAGAAGTACAACATTTTCTAGACATAAATAATACTCCTGAAGTCTCCATTGTCTATGTTTGGGATGCCTTAAAATCATATCTATATGGACAAAGTATCAGATGGTATAATAATAAAAGGAAATCTTGGGATAAGGAATTGTTAGATATTCAAAGTAAATTAGACTCTTATAAACATAATAATAAAGAAAATATTATGGACAAGAAAGTTATTGAAGAAATAAACAAACTAAATGAGAAATACAAAGAAATTTTAACTCATAAAGTTAAAATAACTTTAGAGAAATACAAGTTTTGTCTTATTCAATAAGCCCCAAATACTTACATAGACTTAAAAATAAAACAAAAGATTGAATAAACAAAACCATATCAAAGAAATCTTTTCTCTAAGGAAAAAGAAGAATGTTTCTAGTATACCAGAAATACTGGATGAATTTAGAAATCACTTTCACAAGATTAACCATAACAACATTAACATGGAACCTAAAGATAAAATAAAGGAGTTTATAACCACAAACATGAATAAAAAGCTTAATAAACAACAGATTAAACTATTGGACAAGAGTATTTCATATACAGAAGTTATTACACAAATAAATAAGCTTAAATCAAACAAAGCACCGGGTAATGATGGTATTATACCAGAGATATATAAAATCCTTTCTAAAACTACATATTCATTAATACATAAGGTTTTTATTTTGGCCCAAACTGAGTTAATAACCCCCCATCTTGGCAATATACATTTATTTCACCAATTTTAAAACCTAATAAATATCCAACTAGATGTTCTTCATATCGACCCATCTCATTACTTAATGTTGATTATAAAATGTTTAGGAGTATTTTTGCTGATAGATTGAAGACAATCATCCCCGGCATTATAGATATAGATCAGACGGGCTTCATTGTAAATAGAAATACTTTTGATAATATAAGAAGAACTTTAACATTAATTGATTTTGCAAATAGGAAAAAGAAAGATTTAACACTTATTAGTCTTGATATAGGTTCAGCATTTGATTCAGTAAGTTGGGACTATCTGTTTACCTTACTGAAATGCACAAACTTCTCTGATGCATTTGTAAATTTAATTGAGCATTTATACAAAGGAACGCTGGCTTATATTAAGGTGGGAACATATGTTTCACAAAAAATACCCATTCTTAAAGGTACAAAGCAAGGATGTCCACTTTCTCCACTATTATTCACTTTAGTAATGGAGCCTTGAGCTAATTTGATTAGAAACAGTACTGACATAGAGGGTTTTGAAATAGATGGAAATACAACATCAAAAATTCAACTTTTTGCAGATGATGTTCTAATTACATCAGCAGGATCTAATTCTTCTATGCAGTCTTTATTTGATAAAATGATGAATTTTAAAAGTATTTCTGGTTTAATATTCAATGAAGAAAAAACTAAAATACTACCTATATATACACGAAAAAATATTCTCATTAGTGATTTTGCTAAATATGTACCCAATTCAGGTCAGATAACTTATTTAGGTATAATACTATCTAAAGATATTAAATCTATTATATATAATAACTATAATACCTGTTTTCTTAATATACAAAATCTTTTAATACCTGGAATAATATGTTTTTTACTATGGAGGAGAGACTTACAATTATTAAAATGATAATATTCCCCAAGATTTTATACTTAATGCAATCAATAATACTTTCACCTACAAAAATAATTATCAAGAAACTGAATACACTAATGTTAAATTTCTTATGGGCACCTTATAGACCTAGGATTGCATTAAAGAAACATACTAATAGCTGGTCTCAAGGGGGTATTTATTTTCCAGACTTTAATTTATATATTATCTCTTCTATTATTAAAGTTATTACTTTATTACTAGATCAGTCATATATCGCAAAATGGAAAGATTATTGGGAGCTAATTAGTATGCACTTCATGAAAATCTCCTTAACACATAAAAATATGATTGTAAATAACTCCATGTTGTGGTTGCTAAAGGAATTTTGTACTTCACCTATTACACCTAAACATATGGTTTGTTACCCATTAAATATTATTATTAGTTATCGTAACTTTATATTCATGCACCCTAAGTATAGGGAATGGAATTTTATTATATTCCCTATAATGTATACTCAGGGTATGCTTATGTCATCTACTTCTGAAGGAGCTCATTTAGCTATAGATAATGATCTAAAGTACTGGTATCAGCTGATATCTGATAAAGTTAAAAATCTAGATTTCTTAAAACAAGAATTTGATCTAAGAGAAACTTGCTGGTTAGAGGTTCAGATCTTTAGACAACATGTCATTGATAGAATAGATCTAATGTCTATAACAGTTAAAGAATCTATTCCAAAACTGATTGATTACTTGATATTAAATTTACAGCATAAAGTTTCTGATAAAGGTAAACTTTCATATATACATAAAATTATCAGACAAGAAACTTTTTACAGTGTAGATTCATACTGGAATTATTTCACCTCTATTAATGGGGACCCACCAACTCAACAAGATAAACAATATATATTGGAATCTGCTTATAGAACTACATATTCCATTGTCTGGAGACTTTATACATGGAAATTTTTACATAGATCTTTTTATACACCTTTGATGATGAATAAAATAAATAATAAAGATAATCTATGTAAGAGATGTAATGTAGAAATTAATGCTGACTGGGCTCATATGTTTTATGACTGTATGAAGTTGAAAGAATACTGGAAGTCAATTAATGAATTTTTGCAGGCTCTTTTCACAGATAATTTCATTATTTCTAAGTCTCTTATATTATTCAACACACCTGTACCTCAATGTGTTAAAAAGATTAAGCTTCCCTTGTTATGGTCTATCCTAGCAGTGGCCAGGAAAATAATAACTAGAAATTGGATTTCAGATACACCTCCTTCGTTCAATGAATTTAAAAATGTTATGAATATAATGTGCCATATGGAAATAAGCACAATTAGAATGAGAACAACTAGAAAAACATCATATTATATTGTATGGGATAATTTACAAAATTTGTTAAAAAAATTCTAATTTCAATAGCACAGTATTTTAGTTTAATTAATTGATCTGATTGTAGTGGATGTCTTTGTAAATACTTTAGTTGTTTTGTTGAATATTATAATAATACCTATTTTTAATTACTTGTATAAAATTGTTATGATATTTCTCTTACATGTTAAAACAATAAACCTGTTTTGAAAAAAAAAAAAAAAAGAATTTCAATGGCAACACTCTGATCTGCTCTGAGTTACAGCACAATGGCACTAAATATACAGAACCAACTGATATTGCCAACATCCTGGCAGATAGGTTTAGTGCTAACTTTACCCCTCTCTCACCCCCTAAAGGGCCCATCTCTATACCAGAAGAATGCAAAGTTCCTGTAATCACGGCTGCACAGGTAAAAAAAACACTCTCCAAAGCCAAGAACACAGCATCCATGGGGCCTGACAACATCCCAGGCTGCGTTCTACACGAACTACAGAACGAACTGGCACCCCACCTAAATACCATGTTCAATCATAGCCTCACCTCAGGCTTTGTGCCCACTGAATGGCACACAGCAACGGTTGTCCCACTCCACAAAGGAGGAGCCACCACGGTCCCCAGGAACTACTGCCTCATTAGCCTGACAAGCCTGGTCTGCAAGGCTATGAAACGTATCATCATGGAACTTATAAACAATGACATTGGTAATCTCCAAACTCTGGACCCTACCCAGTTCGGGTTTGTAAAAGGCAGATCATGTCTCCTAAACCTGATGGACTTCTTTGAAGCAGTCACCAAAGCCGTAGATGAGGGTAACGTGGTTCACACAGCCTATCTAGATCTCCCCAAGGATTTCAACACCATCCCCCACTCTGGAATTCTAGATAAACTCACTAAACTAGGTATAAATCCCTATGTCACAAGATGGGTTGCCAACTGGCTCACTGGTAGAACCTACACTGTGAAAGTAGCAGACTCTAAGTCCAACTTCAGACCAGTGACAAGTGGAGTACTACAGGGTTCAGTCCTGGGGTCTCTCCTGTTAGCCTGTACTTCAGAGAAGTAGATGCCAAACACAGACGGTCTTTGGCTAACAAAGTTCACAGAAGACTGCAAACTAGGAGCCATAATCAAAACTCCTAACGATGTGGACAATCCTACAAAAGGGCCTCACTGAGACAAATGCCTGGGTGTCAAAGCCATGGCCTCAAGCTCAATGCCAAAAAGTGCATTGTCATCCCTTTTGGTTAAAACTCTGTAATCCATGAACTACCACATAGGCGGTAGTCTACTTAACACCGAAAGTGTGATGAGACCTTGGGACACAGGTGGATAGTAGTCTCTCCTTTGATAATCGCATCACCACAGTAGTCAGGAAATCCTTCTACATGGCACACCTCATCACAAAAGGTTTCTCATCCAGGAAAAAAGAGGTCATTGTTCCCCTCTGCTCATCACTCATTAGACCCATTATAGAGTACAACGTCCCTTTTGGTATGTACCCCACGAGACATCTACAACAACTGGAAAGGCCGCAGAAATACCTCACAAAGAGGATTACTGGCCTCAAACGGATGCCCTATGCAGACCATGTCAAAAAACTGCAGCCTTACTCAGTCACATATCGCCTACTCAGAGGCAATCTCTGCCTAATATACAAAGCTATGTCAAACCCAGAGCTTTTGGACATGCTCCACTTAAAGAAATCCCAATCCCTTCGAGCTACATGCTCTAGGGACCTAAACCTTGTCACCACAATAAACAGAACATGCTGGAGGGATAGATTCCTGTCCCAGAGACTTCCCATACGCTGGAACAAACTACCAATCTATATCGAACAAAGCTCCTCATTAGCACTCTTCAAGAAAATCTTGATTGGATGGGAGATAGGAAATTCACCCCAGGGATCACTTCTGTGGCTCTTTTTGACAGGGGCACAGGAAAATAATTTTCTTGGGTGGCGAAAGCCAGGGTACCATTTGGCTAAGCTTATATAGGCCCTAGGGCCAATAGCCTAGTACCTACCTATGAACCTATTATAAAGTGTTCATCTATATAATGGCTAAAGGAATGCCAAAATTGATAGATATGGATCAGTGTGGTTTTGTGGAGGGAAGGCAAACATTTCACAACATTAACAGAACATTGATGATCCAGAGGGAAGAGAATGTAAGAAAATAGCATTGGTGTTGCTGGGTTGTGATGCAGAGAAAGCATTTGACAGAGTAAGCTGGAACTTTATGAGCAGGGCAATGGAGGCATTTGTATTTCCTGAAAAAATTATAAGGTTGATTAGGAGGATATACGAGGGATCGGAGGTGAAAAAGTGGGCGGGGTCCTCTCTGACAATTTCTGCTTGAGCAGAGGAACCAGGCAGCAGTGTTCTGTTTCCCTTTTGTTATTTGAGTTATGTTTAGAACCACTGGCAAAGAAAATAAGGGACTCCTATAAATTCAGGGATATAATTGATATGGTAGTCAAGAAAAGATGGCTGTATTTGCATATGATAAAATGTTATGCCTGACGAAACCAGAAAGAGACATTAGTGTTTTGGAACATTTTGAGACAGTTTCAGATCTTTTCGGGATACAAAATTAATGAAGCTAAAACAAAGGCAGTAGTGGTAAATTAGGTCCCCATATATGAATTGGTTCAGCAATATCCATATTTATGGGGACATGATAAAATTAAGTATTTAGGAGTTTGGACTAAAAAAATGATTCTGGTGTGGCAGCTAAGAATATGAAGAGACTAAAGAAAAGATTATACAAAAACTGAGAAAATGGAAACTTTGTTGTATGGATGGGGATAGTACGATGCAAGTAGTTGAAATGCATTTAGTCCCGTTAGTCTTGTGCATAGGTGAAGCATATTTTTATCAACCAGTGGAAAATTTGTGGATAGTAATTAATAAAGAGCTGAAGGACTTTATCTGGGAGGGGAAGATGGCAAGAGTCAAGTGGGATCAGCTGATTCTTCACTTTGAAGGGTATTTCAGAGCTACACAGTTAAGGCTGCTATACATAACACAAGCAGAAAACTATATTTAAAAACGAAAAGGGATGATGAAATGGGGGAAGCTCAATAAACAGGGAGAGACTGGGATTTTGGGTGCAGACCTTTAAAGAGAATAACAATAATCATACAGGATATTATATCCATAAAGTAACAAAAAGTATCCTAAGAACTAAGCCAACGTGGGAATGGAGAAGAGATTCTGCCAATAGGGATGTAGACAATAGGCAAGAGGGGGCTGCAATTTATTGGAGAAAACTGGCAAAGGAACCAGGTGTTGGGAGCAAATAACTAGAGAGGGAACGGTAACAGAATGGCAAGACGCCAAGAACTTATTTGGACTGCGAGTTTGAGACTGCCTTCCCTGCTGGGGACTGATGTCAGAGTACTGGCAAAGAGAAAGAAATAGGGGGTCCCAAATGAAAGGCCAGCACTGCCAGAGTTTCTAGTAGAATCTAGAACAGAAGCTGCCATTAAAAAAGGCATAATTAGTAGAGCATATAAAGTATTGCATGATGACTATAGGAATCAATCAGCGGAAGTTAGAAAGGATTGGGAAGAGAGACTGGATAAGCAATTCACAAAGAAACAATAGGAGGATATATGTACGTCTCCCAAATAGCCAACAGAATGTAGAAGATTTAGGGTTTTTGCTTGGAAATGTTTGCATAGATATTTTTATACCACAAGTAGACTCCAGAGAATTTTTCCTCAGATAGACAGCAAATGTTGGAGGTGTGACTGGGAAGAAAGAGGTAATTGGGAACATTTTTTGGGAGTGTGGTGAGTTGGAGCACTTTCCCTGCAGGATGCACTGTTTTAGATGCTGGGTAGGCAGACTGGTGTGATGAGGGAGATGATTTTTCTGAGCTATGATACAGAATCAGAATTGTCTAGACATGGTAATGCCCTGCTGTGTCTAATTCTGGTGGCTGCCAAAAAAGCAATTACTAGAAAATGGAAATCAAAATCTAAACCAACTGTACTAGTATTAGTGAATATAGTAACAGAGATAAAACAACCGGAATTTAAATCTTTAGAAAAATGCAGAGGTAAACTACATAGAAAAAAAATGGGAATTGTGGGAACATACAGACGAGAAGGCAGGACTTAAATGAACTATGTAATGTTTGACTGAAAATGATTGGGTAGATTGTGATGTATAATGTTTGCAACTGGGAATGTCAGTATGGTTTTGTGATGTAAACTGCTTTCAGCTAGGATTGTGTTGGTGTGGTTTGTTTTCATTTATATAAATCTATGATTGACTATGTCGTAAGTGATAAACTTGAAAAATGAAGAAATTGTAGAACAAACTGCAAGTAAATCCACAAAAAAACACAACCAAGGTAAACAGTCCACTCTCGTTTAAGTGCTTTTTGCCCTTCTTAATAGTAAGAACTTCTTCAGATACACACACAGTTACTGTTTAAAAGAAATATGCTTGTTGTCACTTGACATACAACCAACCAATGAAATTTCCTTCCCTCACCAAAGGCAAAGTTAAAATTAACCCTTTCATTCACCTTTTAATCTTGAAAACATACAAGTGCTAACTTTGCCTTTCCAGAGTGGTCTGGTCCAAGTTTTGAATTATACACTAAGGTAGCATGTTTCAGTATGCTTGGGCACATACCTGTCTTGTATCATAAATTCCCCAAATTGACCGAACTTTGCATCAGGCTGGTCTGGAAAGACATGAAGATCCATTAGCAATACATATTTACAGAAATATTTTGTCTTTTGTGAAATTAAGCTGTGGTCTGAGAGCATTATGAGGGTGACTGGCACGCTGCCATAATGAAGGGCAAGTACAGACCTGAATCCTAATACGTCTAGAGATTAGAGATTCCTACATTTGTGCTGTGCCTCAGAATCTGATTTCGGGAGATAGCAGCATGTCCAGTGTTGTCTTATTTTCCTCCTCTGTCATTACCACAGCATTCTGTCTTACATTTTCAGTTCTGCTTTAAGCTATCCTTTGCTTGCATCCTACTGCATTTGCGCATGTACCTGTTGTAGCATGGTTTGTTCAGAAAATGGGTAGTTTGTATTTAAATGCAGGGTAAATAATTGATGTGGGAATAGTCTCACTAAAATTACCGGTATCCCCCATGTATTAGTCAGTAATGAGGGCTTAATTCCCAGTTACCATTGTATAAAAGAAGGGTCACTTTTCAAAGGACTTCACGAAGTTAGTTCCTCATACAGAGAATCAAAAAGAGGTAAGCAGTAGTTTACCTGAAGACCCTGGAAGTGTGGAGTGCATCAGCTCATCCAAGGCTTGTGTAGAGCTGTAACAGGCAGAGCTGGAATCTAGGCCTAAGAGAAGCCATGCAGCCATGGACTTGTGCATCAGCTCATCCAAGGCTTGTGTAGAGGTGTAACAGGCAGAGCTGGAATCTAGGCCTAAGAGAAGCCATGCAGCCATGGACTTGTGCATCAGCTCATCCAAGGCTTGTGTAGAGCTGTAACAGGCAGAGCTGGAATCTAGGCCTAAGAGAAGCCATGCAGCCATGGACTTGTGCATCAGCTCATCCAAGGCTTGTGTAGAGCTGTAACAGGCAGAGCTGGAATCTAGGCCTAAGAGAAGCCATGCAGCCATGGACTTTAAGTGCAACCCGCTAGTGGAAGGGCTATATATTTAAAATATTGAACATACTGCTTTGTTTATTTTAAAGGCCAAGGGAGATGGTGTTTTTGTTTCCTTTATGGATGTATAGAATAGAGTTTTTTCTTGTTTTTTTTTTTTTTTTTCTTTTACTGCTACTGTCCCCGTTGCTTCCTTTAACTTTCCCTGGTGGTGTGTGCACAGTGCCAGCAGGCCAAGGACTTGCCATATGCCGTTCCCCGTAATACCTTCTCTCCCAAGTGCATTACACGTTTGAGCTATGAATCCCTGTGAAACTGCCAGCATTGTGTCCCTCAAGCATAAGCTCCTGCTAGTTGTGTGTTACTACCAACAAGATTTTTTTTTCTGCTGCTGTTTCCTGATGCCAGGCATGGAATACCTATTGGAAATGCAGATTAAATCTAAGAGTTAGACTGGACAGGTGCTGGTACAAATATGTCAGCAGCTGGTTATTCTGATAATATTGCTCCTATTCCCAACAATGTGGGAACCACAAAGAAAGTAAAAAAAAAAAAAAAAAAAAGAGGTATGATATGGAATTGTACCGGAGTGTTATGCAATAGAGCATTTGGGACCGAGCTGACTGGGGAAAAAAGCCTGATATCTCAGCTGGCAGGACAGACATTAAAAACATATATGAACTTGGAGGGAACTGATGACCTCGATGGACTGTGAAAAACTTTAAAAGGAACTTTTGGCTAGGACTGAAATAATCTCTAAAATATAAGAAATGGGTCTATATTAGAACATCAAAACTACAGTTTGTTGAACGCCAAGATGTTGACACAAAAACAGCGAAATCCTAAGCATGAAATTTTTTCACAGGGAAAAACATTGCTTGGCCAACCAACAGCAAAACAAGCTTTCAAACCCTAATCAAGTGAGGGGCTTCACCCCCCCCCCCCACACCCCCCTAACTAAATATAGCAACTCCGAGATCACTCTACAGTGGAGAAAAGGGCAAATTCCTGATAATGGCCAAGTGAATTTTTTCCCTGTGAAAAATTTTGTGGAAATGGCCATTCTTGCTTTATGGATTTCGCTGTTTCCGTGTCAACGTCTTGGTGTTTGACATATTGTAGTTTCAAGGTTCTAATATAGATCCTAAGAAGCAGTCTTTTATAACTGGACTGTTATGCTCATTAACCGGCAAGACTGTCATTGCACTATGACAAGAACCTGAGAGCAACAGTAAATGCAAAACTTTAGAATATTTAGCAGTAGACAGATTTTAAGAGATTTACTTAGTAATGTAAGAAAATTGTCATTGTAAAGTGATCCAGGTACTGTAATGTAACCAGTAGAATGTTAGTTAAAAATCCAAAGAAATTCTAGTCTTCATTAATCATCATCTTTATCCCGGCAATCCTTCAACTCCCACCCCTTTCCCATATCATACTGATAATGAAACTGCCACCCTCCTCAACAACTATTTCATAGAAACAATCCAAAAACTTACACATGATATAATACTTCCCCCACCCCTCCTTCATCCCCCAAACTAACACCTTTCAACACCTTCTCTTTCAAACCTGTACCTACCTCCTTTATCAAATATCTCCTTTTCAAACTGAAACACTGCTCCCCCTCCACTGATCATCTACCTTCCTACTTTCTGAAATTAGCTGCAGAATCCATTGCCTACCCTGTGTCTATACTCCTAAATCTTTGCATTACAGAAGCCTGTGTCCGTGATATTTGGAAATCCTTCTACACAATCCCTCTTCACAAGGGCGGTAACCCTACTGATCCTTCCAGCTTTAGGCCCATTGCCATCCTGTCCCCCATCTTCAAAATACTGGAAAAGTGTATCCATTCTCAACTACTCAGACACCTGCTTGATAATAACCTACTAACGTCCACCCAACATGGCTTTAGACCACACCTCAGCGCTTCCACTGCACTACTCTCCTTCACCCAAACAGTTACAGAGGCCCGGGATAACAACCTGTTACTCTCATGCTTGGAGGCCCAGGATAACAACCTGTTACTCTCATGCTTGTTCCTTGAGCTCTCTAAGGACTTTGACACTGTCTCTCACTCACAATTGTGGAATATTTTCATGAACTAAGCCTGATACTATATTCTTAGGCCTCTTATAACTGTATTGAATTTACCATCAGTACTTAAGGCATTTTTCGCTTATGTGCAAGAAATTTACCATTGTATACAAGGCGCAATAATTGGGATAGGAATATACATTAGCCTTTTTTCCTTCTTTATTCATAGTGACCCTACACCTACAATTGTTAGGTTAGATGAAGTTTATGCTTGTGTAGCCACGCATTACAGTATCTTTTTTTGTCCTCACATTTACCATTGTGTTACTCAGTACATGCTTAGTCAATTTATTATGTAACTATATGATACCAGATTTAGTCATTCACAACTTGGACCATATTTAATATTTAGTGGTGTTATAGCAGGGCATGATTTAACAGTCAGTGAGTGTTTCTTTTTTACATTTACCAATATATATAACTATGGAACAGATGGTATATTCATAATGGATTGGGCTTATTTTCATACTATCTTGCATGTTAATATATAGCAAGTTTTTGAATATATATATCCAAGCCCCACATTTCTTGAACTATACACATTTTGGTGTCTTTTTGAACACTTGGTCCACTATCTTTATAGTGTGAATGAGGATTTATAATTGAATTTGGACACACAAGGAACAATTTTAAAGCACATGTCCTTTTTGTCCATTATATAATCTGGATGTTATTTTACATTTTTATGTTATGCTTCCCATTTGTTCATAATATGACGCATATTTTCCAGGATTAATAATATTTTGTGACCTTTACAATCCAGATTTTGCTGATACATGTTTAATTCCGTTCATATTAATGATTGGCCAACTATTTAACATTTAAGGTTGGTTTCGATAACATCATGTTAACTTAGGTGTTATTAACCAGATCAGTATCAGTGATTTTCATTTAATTAGTGCTTATCAGATATTCTCTTGTTTTATATATCCTGTTTCAGGTATTCTACACATTCCAGACCATTAAGTAGGCGAAGTAAGAACCAGTGAAATTGTTATATTCACTTGTTTTCTAGTTGACTCCAAAAGTGACAACATATTTTATTATACTTAATCACTCTACACCCCTTGGTTTAAAGTGTGTACTATCTGGCTTTGCCTTTTTGTACTAAATCATATTGGTCCTTTCCTGGTGAACCATTGACCCAGGTCATAGACTCCTATCATAGTCTTATAGTTACAGGTTTTGACAGGGTACTAGTTTTTATGGTGTTGCTTTATTGCTGACTTCTCATACGGGTTTTCTGCTTTAAATTTTGTATTGAACTTACCAACACTAATATACAGTTGGACAGTGGGTCTCAGACTGGCCCTGTCCCCCGCCTCCAGGCTGTAGTTCAGAGCCTTGACAGTTCCTGATCTTTATAT
Organism: Protopterus annectens; assembly: GCF_019279795.1. Taxonomy (NCBI): domain Eukaryota; kingdom Metazoa; phylum Chordata; order Ceratodontiformes; family Protopteridae; genus Protopterus; species Protopterus annectens. The sequence goes on along the minus strand of NC_056732.1, from coordinate 20,105,228 downwards.
TTTATTTTTGGACAACATATCCCAAGTCATTCTTAAAATGGAATTAGACAAATTATTGGATGGTTGGTGTGCTGATAGAGAGGACATTGGCATATTCGGTTTAAGCCAAATCTCAAGCAACAACCAGAGTGAAATTAACATGGACAGTGGTGATAGTTGTGAAACGGCATTCCGCAATTTGGAGAAAGGTTTAAAAAATCTTAGAGCCAATATATGGCATCTAAGACTGTTTAAAGCATATTTACATAAGAACCTGGCACCTAGAGGATTGAGAATTAAACTCCATCCTTTAGTCGGCAGATCTGAACAGAGGCTGACGGAGGAATGGGATGAGGCACTTAGAAATGGATCTATGTTTTTTGTAAAGATCCTAACTTCCTACTATGAGAGGATGATTGATGTTTGTGTCTCGGAAACTAAAGAATTAAGTGCAGAATGTAAAAAATTTCAATCCCATCACAACTATCACCAGCGTCTGGATTGGTTGTCCAAAGAATTGACTAATTATGATAAATTGATCAAGGACCGAAAGGTCAAAAAATTTAATAGAGATGTGACTGATTATGCAAAGGGGCAACCCTTTCAAACACAGAGAACTGTCAGGTTTCAGGATTCACGGCCGGGTATGTCCGGGGGCAGGTCCAGAAAGAGACCGAGATCCATATTGAAACACAGAGACCAAACATTTGCGAGCACATCAGGGGAGGAGTCATCCTATACAGATAGTGAGGGTGGATTGTCCACCAACTCCCCTTTAAGAAAGAAGACTACTCATCAGCATCTCCCTTTAGACAGGGTAGGAAATCCAGAGGGGGGAGGAAACACACCCATAGAACTAAGAACAGAATCCATGCCAGGTCTGATCCAAGCTCTATTGAGATAATGAACACACCTTTTGAAAATGTTTTAAACTTGTCAGATGTTGTACTCACTGATGCACAACACAATATCTTGAATAAAGGTTTGGGTTTCGTACCAAGTTTCTTTTCTGATCATTATCTCACTTCTTTGGATGTTATGGAATACTGTAGGAAACTTAACCTTAAGATATTTTTTTCTGAACAGGACACTAGTACATCTCAAAGATCTTCTGAGTTTACTTTTAAAAAATCCACATTTCAGCCACCCATGAACAAGAATGTTGGTATTTTCCAACAAGCAGTGCTCAAAGATTTACACTTTCCTCACTTAGAATGTAACATTGCCCCAGATAATATGACATTAGAAGAGAAACAGGCACTTATGGAGCTCAGAAACAACCGTAATATTGCCATTTTACAAGCTGATAAGGGTGGTGCTGTGGTTATCCAAAACATGCAGGACTATATCCAAGAAGGTCTACGACAACTTTCAGATACTAAATGTTATCAGCATATGGGTATTGACCCAACCAAAAAATTTAAGGAAGAGATTGATATCTTTCTCACTTTGGCCATGGATGAGGGCATTATTAGTCCTAAGACTCTTCAACATCTTCAGGTCAAGGACCCTTCTAAGCAAATTCTTTATTTGCTTCCGAAAATTCACAAATCCATCATTCATCCCCCGGGCAGACCAATCGTCTCTGGCCATGGCTCATTGACAGAACCATTGTCGGAGTTTCTAACCCAATATTTAAAACCTCTATTGATACATGTTAGAGCCAGAATTCAGGACACAACACAGTTTTTGAACATTATTCAGGATACCCAGCTGGACCCAAATTGGATTATGTGCACCTTGGATGTTAAATCTCTCTACACTAGCATACCTCATTGGGGAGGTTTACAGGCTTTGGAATTTTGGTCAACAAAATCTGAAATATATCCACCAGGGTTCAACACACTGCTTATATGCATGTGTGAACATGTTCTCAATAAAAAATCTCTTTTATTTCCAAGGCGAATGTTATTGGCAATTGAGAGGAACAGCTATGGGTGCATCCTTTGCACCCATATATGCTGATCTCTTCATGGCATATCTAGAAGAATATGTGATTTATAATCCTCTACACAACATTTACCTTGTTGAAATGGACATCTGGAGGAGATACTTGGATGATTGCTGGATGGTGTGGCGTGCGGATACTGAATATCTTTTTGAATTTGTGGAATACCTTAACAATAATATATGGGGCATTGAATTTTCCATCACTTTTGATAAAGAACAGATTGATTTTTTGGACGTTACGATTTATCGTAACAAAGACCATACTTTGAATACTAAAACACATCGGAAGTATCCACAATTCATTTCATTACTTCATGCTTCCAGCATGCACCCACGTCACACCATCCGCAACATCCCCAAGTCTCAATTTCTAAGAATGAAACGTATCAACTCCTCCCAAATTGATTATGATACAGCTAAACATGATTTGAGACACAGATTTTTGGACAGAGGTTATTCCAATTTTGATATTGAATCTGCCAGGATATGGACTGATAGACAGCATAGAGATTCATTATTAAAATATAAAAATAAAGATGAATACATCAAAGGTGACACCATTAGATTTATAACTACTTATGGTAGGAACCATCAGATAGTCAGGGAGATTCTGAACCAAAACTGGAATATCCTGTTAGCCAATGACCATTTACGACAAATTTTGGGAAACAAATGTTCCATTACTTACAGGAGAGGCAAAACTCTGAGCACACTGCTCTCACATTTTAAACACAAGGAGAGTGGTGGTGCCCAGTACAAACAACTCACCATTTCTGGGGACGAACTGTTAGGCACATTTCCTTGTGGCCATTGCAGTTCATGTTGTCAGGTAAACAAGCTTAAACAATTCACTAGTGCCAACACCAGTAAAGTTTATGATGTACGTACATTTGGCAATTGTTCATCTAGTTGGGTGATTTATCTAGCTACATGCCACTGCAATGCCTTCTACGTGGGCAAAACTTCTCGCCCACTTAGAACCAGGATAAGTGAACATAGAAGTGAAATACGTAACAAAAAAACTACTAATGCTTTATACCAACATTCTACCAAACATACAACAGCCAATTTTATGTTCATGATCATTGACAAGGTTATGGGAAATAGACATAACCAATTGGGCTGGCAAAGCATACTCAGCCATAAAGAAAAATATTGGACTATCCATTTAGGAGCACTATTTCCACCTGGCCTCAATGAACATCTGGGTTAATAAGAACATTTACGTTTCACATACACAGATTTGTTTTTTTTGTTATCTATTACTGGGTATTACATTGTTATTACATGTATATACCTGTTGGATGGTCATTTTTAGGATTATAAGGCCACCAGTTGATATAGATACCCATTCATCTTTTGCTGTGATAGACGATATTTGAATAACAACTGTGATGATTATATACACCACCACAGTTTGTACTTCATTCTAGATGTTGAAATCACATTCAGTATCAGACCTAACTGTATTTTTTGGATACAGATTGGTCAGGCATATAGTACCGGATCATTTCATATTTTGAACTCTGGCCCTACAATTTGTAGTGTAGTTGACATTTTTGTTGTGCTTTATCTAACTACATACCCATGTGTGTGCCATAAGCATGATATATTATTGATTACAGGTTATTACATGTGTTATTGACAACTCACAGATTTGTCATTGTGTGTCTTTCTGAGCTATGTATTATATATACTTTTCATAAGTATGACACTGTTTTGATACTTTTTTACTTATATGCAAGTTAATTGACAATGTCCCTATATTTTTTTGCATTATACTGAATATACATATCCATTGACATTTGAATGAAACAGTCTGTTTATCAAGATGCATCACACTTTTTTGTTGCCCATTATATATGCACATAAATTATGTGCTTTGATTTTCGATTGGTCCTGCCTCTTTTATAAGCATCCTTGCCTATCAGTGAGCTGCTATTTTGTTTTTCTTCCTCACTGAAGAAGGTTTTATTCCGAAACTAGTATGAGGATCGAGCTGTTACTTTAGTGCTTTTGTTGCACTAGTCTATTTCCAATAAATGTTCAGATTTGGAACTTTCCGTGCTGGCTTTGGCGTTTTTTTGGCCCAGGATAACAACCTGTTACTCTCATGCTTGGAGGCCCGGGATAACAACCTGTTACTCTCATGCTTGTTCCTTGAGCTCTCTAAGGACTTTGACACTGTCTCTCACTCTAAACATCTAACTAAACTCTCCAACCTCTATCCCTCTGGCTCCTCCATAAATTGGTTCTCAAGTTACCTCTCCAACAGGCAACAATCCATTCGCTGGCAAACCTTTTTCTCCCCTTTCCTTCCACTCAACACTGGTATCCCACAAGGATCTGTCTTAGGCCCCCTCCTGTTCAGTATTTTTACTAATAATCTTCAATGTTAGGTAGTCCGATCTCACCTTCATTTTTACATATGGGTTCGCAGCTGATCCTCTGCTCCGACTCGGATGATTTACAAGCTGGAAGACTTCTGGTTGGCTCGTGGCTAAGCAGGTATCCCATGGTGCACCAGTACAATCCCCAGATCTCGTTTGCCACATCGACGAGTTTGGTTGTGCTTCTCTTGGCTCTGGCTAAGTTTTTCAAAATTCTTTATATTCTATCGTATTAAATGCTTTATTAGAACCTTTATTGTATATTTAGTGTTGCTAATATATTAGGCAGTTGTATTGCTTGCCGTTTTTTGAGTGCAACTTAGTTTACTAGTTGTTATTGGTATCCTGTGTGCCAGTTAGTTTTAGGCGCCATTGCACATTTTTTGATTATTAGGTAGAGTTTTTGGCAGTTTTCTGCTCTTAGTCAACAGGGGCTCCTGTTGTCTTGTCTGTAGTTATTCTGACCTTTTTGTGGTCACCTTTGGTAGTTAGTTTCTCCTATTTTGATATTGTTTTTTTTTGACTGGGATCCACTTGTGAATTTACTAGGATTGCAAGTATACTACCTGTTTTTTTTTTAGGAATATAGAAATTTATTGTGTCATTTACGGTTTCTCTTGTGTGCATGTGCTTTCATTTCTGGTCTGTTTAAGTTAGAAGACCTAGTTTCTCTACACCGGGCTAGGCCCGTTTAAGTTAGAGGACCTAGTCCTCGGGTAACTCCTTTAGCTAGCTTTCTCTACACCGGGTTAGGCCCGTTTAAGTTAGAGGACCTAGTCATTGTGTAACTCCTTTAATTAGCTTTCTCTACACTGGGCTAGGCCCATTTAAATTAGAGGACCTAGTCCTCCTTCCTTTTCTCTTTTTTAATCTCTCTGGGTTGTGTGTGTGTAATATGTCTAAGGAAAGTAAGGAGCATAAACCGTTGGGGTTCAAAAAGTGCATGAAATGCTCCCAAAAGATGTCCTTAACGGATGGCCACAGTAGCTGTGTCTACTGCCTAGGGGCCATCCACTTACAGGAGTCATGCTGGTTCTGCCATGCTTTCTCTCCTAGAGTGTTACAGGAGAGAAAGAACAAACTCATACTCAAGGGTCAATTGACACCATGCTTTGAGGAAGCACTATCCAGTTCTTTGGCTTCCTCTAAGTCTGGGAAATCAAAATCCTCAAAAAGGCCTTCTCCAGCACCAGCTGGTGTCTCGGAGCCACCTCCTAAACAGTCGAAACAATCCAAATCTGCGTCCTCGACTCCTCAGCCTTCGGAGCTGAAGGAGAGCATCATGGTGGTGTCAGAGTCGGTTACAGGTGTTTCGGAACTGATCTCTGAACCTATTGATACAGCCATTGACTCTGCTACTCGGAGCCGGTCTGTAAGCTCCGTACCGGTTTCCGTAACAATTAAGTCTCCAGTGCCCCCCAGGTCAAGGTCTCCAACTATGTCTTCCAGGAGCCATTCAGAAGAAGATGTAGAGAGGGTAGTGCTGAGACTCCTGAAGTCCGTCTGCCTTACCAAAATTATTGTTGGCTCCGACCCAGTCTGCTCCGGAGCCACTTGGCCCAGCTTTGCCCTTGTCTGCTATTCCTCCTCCGAGCCATAGTGGCCTTTCGGAGCTGGAGTGCTTGGTGCCAACGGAGGAAATGCCAGCTCCAACTCACCATGTTGCTGCCTTGGAGCCGGGTTCGTCTCCGACACGCTTAATGCCGTCTGTCGTGTCCAGGGGCTGAAGCTCTCCTGTCGGCACCGACAGGAAGGGTTGGAATCGATCTTCTTCGGTTCCAAGCCTTCCTTTCGGTGCTTCAGCCAGGGTGAGCTCGGACCTTGCATCTGTCTCGGAGCCAACAGCTCTGGCTCCGGTGCCGAACTGCGTCTCTTCGGAGCAGGGGAGGTCTTCGTAGCCGGAGAGGTCGACATTTGAGATGATGAGGAGTGTGCTGTCTCATTCTCCAGCGCCCACCAGTGGCACCAGCACTCTTCCTCCGAGAGCACCCACTTCAGTCTCAGCCCCTACTTTCTCTGGAGACAGCAGAGATCCGCAGCCTCAGGAGACATCGGCTGGAGGCCCCCACTCTGCCGAGGCTTCCCCGGAATATCCTTCCGAGGAGCCTCCCCGGAAGAGGTTATGTAAGAGGAAACTTATTGACTCCCAGGATGAGCCTTTGACATCGAACACTGACCTCAAGGAGTCGAAAGGGTCCTCTGATGATTTCTCCTTTGTGGACATTTTAGAGATTCTTAGGCAGAGGTGCGAATGGCCCACTGTTAACCCTTCTGATGAGGAGTCTGTGTACCTGAAGGTTTTCAGGTCTCCACCTTTTGACGAACTGATGGATCTAGTTAGTCGAAAGGTGTGGGATACTCCTGACACCGTGGAGTCAGTCCCTAGGAGACCATATAAGTTCTTGTCTGCCCCTCCTGGTAAAGAGCTCTTGTCCAAGAGTGTTCCTGTAGATGCCATGGTGGTGGCGGTGGCCATGAAGAAGGAGTCAGCGGAGACTTCTTCATCTGTTCATCCGCCAGACAAGGAGTCTCGACAGAGGGACAGATTTGGGAAGCGTATTTTTAGTTCAGTGGCCTTTACCCTTCGATTGCTGAACTATCTCACGCACTTCACGAGGTTGCAGAGGGATCTCCTCAAGGAGTTGGGAGATTCCATACAAGGTGCGTGTACTGAGGGAATTCCTGACAAGATTTCTACTCAGTTGTCCACCTTAAATTCTGTGGTTAACTCCTCCATGCGACTTATCTGTTATGCTGCGGATGGAGCGAGTAGAGCAGCGGGTTCCGGAGTTGCCTTGTGGTGCCACACCTGGGTGCGCTTATGTAATTTTGCGGAACCGTTCAAGTCTACTTTCACCAACGCCCTGTTTGATGGTTCCTCATTGTTTGGTTCCAAGGTGAAGGATACACTCACTCGGTGTGAGCAAGAAGGAAAGACTCTCTCTGCCGTGGGAGTACGTTTTACTGTCCCTTCCAGACCATACCTCAAGGGTAAAAGGGGCGGTAAAATGTGGTTCAAGAAGTCCCAGAGGGTCTTTCCTGACACACAGGGTGAATCCTCCTTCAGAGGCAGAGGAGGAGGAAACGGCAGACGTCGCCCTAGAGGCAGGGGCTGTTTGCAATACCAACAAGGCCTTGATTCCTTTCGAGGACGGCCTTATCAGCGCTCCTGATATGGAGCCCAACTGCACTTCTCTGGGGCCGGTCGGGGGTCGCATTTCTTTGTACCAAGAAGCCTGGCTAAATATCACCCAAGACAAGTGGGTACAAAGAGTTGTTACCAGAGGCTATATCATGCCCTTTTCCCTATCACCATTTGTTCCCAAAAGGATCCCAGATGTACCACCCAATCACAGGGATCAGGCAACTGTGGAGATCAACAAGTTGCTCTTAAAAAGAGTCATCCAGCCCGTCCCAGCAGACCAGATAGGATCCGGAACTTACTCCAGGTTCTTTTTAGTTCCAAAATGAACCGGAGATTGAAGGCCAATGTTGGACCTCAGCAGATTGAACAAATCAGTGAAGAAGGACAAGTTTCGGATGGTTACACTGCAGTCTATACTCCCGTTGTTAGGGAAAGACTTTTGGATGTGCTCTCTGGATCTTCAGGATGCCTACTACCACATAAAAATGGACAAGGCGTCCAGAAGCCATCTACGCTTCCGGCTGGGAGCCAGTCACTATCAGTTTTGCGCTCTGCCCTTTAGTCTCACCACAGCCCCCAGGGTGTTCACCAAATGCATGGCAGTAGTGACAGCTCACCTGAGACGACAGGAATTCCAGATGTTTCCGTATTTGGACAACTGGCTCCTGACCACCCCCACCAGGCATCTACTCCCCCAAAACAGGGACGCCACGATTCAACTTTGTGCTTATTTAGGGATCTCCATAAATTGGAAAAAATCTGCATTATTGCCCTCTCAATCTGTGATTTTATAGGCACAGAGGTAGACACAGTGAACATGACAGCTCGTTTCCCCGCCGAAAGGGCACAGAACTTAATCTCTCAAGTTCAACATTTTCTCCCATTGCTAAAAGTCAAAGTGAAGTGGGTTCTTCAGCTCCTTGGGACTATGGCTTCCACAATTCTATTGGTACCATTAGCCAGGTTGCACATGAGAATTCTCTAGTGGCGTATGTCTTCCCAGTGGTCCTTCCAATCTCTTCCACTGAGTCATCCTATCCTGCTAATGGAATCATGCAAGAAGGACCTTCGTTGGTGGATAGCTCCCAATCAACTGATCACGGGTGCCCCCTTTGTTCCGGCCCAACCCATTGCCACTGTGACCATGGATGCCTCCCAGATCGGGTGGGGGGGCATTATCTCGGCAGGACTGTCCAAGGCACATGGCAAGAACACGAGGCTCACCTGCATATCAATGTTCTGGAGATGAGGGCTGTGCTTCTGGCGTTGCAAGCACTTCAAGACTTTCTTCCTCTAGGGACAATTGCGATACAATCAGATAACATGTCAGTGGTTTGGTATATCAACAAACAGGACGGTACCAGATCTTACCCACTCTGTCGAGAGGCCATGCGAGTTTGGGAATGGGCGATTTCTTCCCAGTGCTTTCTGGTTGCAATGCACATTCCAGGGACGTCCAACGTGATAGCCGACAAGCTCAGCCGGGCAATCCTAATGCCTCACGAGTGGTCTCTGAAACGGGAAACAGTGGATCAGATTTTACGGAAATGGGGACAGCCTTGCTGCAACCTTTTTGCCAGCCCAGTCAATACCAAATGCAGCAGCTATTTTTCCCTCATTCCCCCTCCGGGGGAGTCTCCCAGAGATGTTCTGGCTCACAGTTGGCCCATGGGACTTCTGTATGCCTTTCCTCCAATCCCTCTTATTTCCAAAGTGATTCAGAAAGCCAGTTGGCTGGGAAGCAAGTTGATCCTCATTGCTCCTTACTGGCCTCGTCATGTCTGGTTCCCCTTCCTCGAGCCTCTCCTCCTGGACGATCCTTGGATTCTGGACCCAGCTCCAGATCTATTGACTCACATGTCGAGTTCGCTACACCCCTCAATCCACACCCTCAAATTGACAGCGTGGCTGCTCCAGTTCCATCCATAGTCAGGCTTCATGATGTATCATCCTCAGTGTCACATATTCTTATGTCCTCCCATAAACCTTCAACTAGGAGGCTACGTGGCAGTAAATGGAAAAGATTTTCTATTTGGGCACAGAGAATGAATGTAGATCCATACACTGCTTCTATCCCTGTGATTCTGGATTTTCTTTCTGAGCTTTTTCAGCTAGGATCTACTGCTGCCACTATCAGAGTCCAATTGGCGGCGATTTCTCATTTTTACTTAGGTTTTCCAAATGCCAATTTAATGTCTCATAAGCTATGCAAGACCTTTTTGAAAGGGGCCACTCTTTTGAGACCACCTCTGCAAGAACCAGTGGCTTCTTGGGATTTAAATTTTGTTTTGCCCAAATTGACTTCTCCCACCTTTGAACCTTCTCACTCATCTTCTCTAAAATTTTTGTCTTAGAAGACCTTGTTTTTGGTAGCTATCACATCAGCTAGACTGGTATCGGAGCTACAGGCCTTGTCTATTGAGCCACCGTATTTGATTTTTCACAAAGACAGGGTGTCATTACGTACTAATCCCCTCCTTTTTCCCCACAATCTGTTCTATTGCTACCTTAAACCAATCAATAGAACTCCCAGTTTTCTTCCCTAACCACAGTAATGCAGCTGAGTATCATTTTCATCAGCTAGACGTTCATAGACAACTACGTTTTTATCTACAGTGGACTACGGCTTTCAGGAAATCAGATCAATTATTCATTTCCTTTTCTGAATCTAGATTGGGCTTACCAGTTTCTAAAGTGACACTATCCAATTAGATTTCCAGTTGTATAGCCTTTATCTATAGCTTGGAGGGCAAACCTTTACCCTACAGGATCAAGGCTCATTCTACCAGGTCGCTGTCTACCTCTGCAGCCTTTCAAGCCAGGGTACCACTTGATAATATTTGTGCAGCAGCTACGTGGACTACCATTCACACTTTTATTACACATTACAAATAGGATTTGGCATCCAGGGGTAGAGCATCCTTTGGCTCCACAGTGCTTAAGAGTATTTTCCAATGAGCCACTCAAGAATAAAGTGCTAGGGACGCTGTCCCATATGTAAAAATGAAGGTGAGATCGGACTACCTAACATTAAGAAGTTATGTACTCACCATAACGTTCCATGTTGGTAGTCCATCTCATCCTTTATTTTTATCAACCCGCCCTCCTGCCCCATCCTAGAAGATCTGGAAGTAATAATTTGGTTGCCCTTGGTTGGAGACCCTTTAGTATTGGTTGTTTTTATGGGTGTTATTCTAGTGAGCAGCAGACAAGATCTGGGGATTGTACTGGTGCACCATGGGATACCTGCTTAGCCACGAGCCAACCTGAAGTCTTCCAGTTTGTAAATCGACTGAGTCGGAGCCGAGGATCAGCTCCAAACACATATGTAAAAATGAAGGGTGAGATGGACTACCAACATGGAGCGTTAAGGTGAGTACATAACTTCTTATTCTGTCTGCAATCACTCAACACTTCTACAATATGCTGATGATTCTACACTATTCTCTACTGCCCATAGCATCCCTGATGTTTTATCTGTTACGCAGGATACTTTCCCTTCTGTAGAAACATGGCTCTCCCACAATCAACTTGTCCTTAACCCCCAAAAAACTAAGATCCTTATATTCACTCCTAATTCATCGGCACACCTCAGATCCTCCTTTTTCATCACCACACTCAGCAGTTCCATCATTAAGCCCAAACCCATGCCAGACTTCTTGGCATCATTATTGACGATGAACTGAAATATGGTATTCATATCCAACAATGTGTATAAAAAAAGTACCAGAAACTTGGCCTCCTTTGTCATAACCAGAGATTCCTTACACCATTCTCTAAACTCTCCCTAGCTCAGTCTCTTCTGCTACCCTGTCTACTGTATGCAGCCCCTATCCTCACTAACATCCAATCAACTCTACTCTGCCAACTTGAACAAACATACAATAAAATCGCCAGATTTGCCACTAATCTCCCTTACTCCCTGACTAAAGTCCCATCACTGTCTCACCCTTAAGACACTCCAATGGCCTGAATTCCCCACCTAACTTCTACTACAGTAATTACGTATCACCCACTCCATCCTGAGCATTCCTCCTTCTTGCCTGTCTGTCTCTAACCTTGTATCCTATTACACCCCCTGCCGTCACCTTTGTACATCCGACAAACCCCTCCTTTATATCTACAAACCCAACAAAAGTATTGGTAAGTCCCTTTGTAAATATCTTTAGCACATGTCTGGAACTCACTTCCCCCTAAATACAAGAAGCTTCTCCCAAAGGCACCTGTTTAAACGTGAACTTAAACACTACCTACAAATCACTTAGTCCTGCCAGTGTCAAACCCCCCACATTATAACTACCCCCAGCTACACTTCATTTATTCCTTTTCCTTATATAGGTTGCACTTAAATTTAATACTCAACCCAGTAATTCACTTGTCAGATACCATGCACATAGCTCATATACAGTATACAATTGTAACCATATTTCTTTTTTTTTTTTTACTTTCTTTTTATATAGTTTAAGTATTTTTGCATTTCTTGAAATGGAATGATGTAATCTGCTACTTTTATATCTCATATATGTTTTATATTTTATCTCCTGTTCATTGTTGTTTTACTTAAAAGTTTGAAATAATCTGGAGCTTTTCTCCTCAGGTTTCCACTGAAAATGGGCCCCTGACTCCGTTGCACTAACCTGGTTAACAAATGTCAAATAAAGTGATAAACTGTTTAAATCTGAGTTGTCTGCTTCTAAGCCTAAAGTTTGAATAAAATGTGACTTCTTGGAAATAATAATACGCGGGCAACTTGTTATTTTGTATCAAATGTGAGGAGAGAGGTCACATTTATATGTTCTGTGCTGCTGCTACTGAATGGAATGCTAGTAGTAGAAATGTAATCTCTTTCTCTTCACATTTGACACAAAATAAAAAGTTAATAGCTTAGGTTTTGTTTCAGTAACATATTCCTTCTTCTTGGAAATAAAAATAAAGTATGTCAAATGTGAGGAGAACGGCTGCATTTTTAAATGTTTTGCTTGTTATTACTGAAGGGAATGCTAGTAATAGAAACTGAAATGCATGCTACAAATGAAGTTCGTATAGAGTGGGACAAGACTATACCTGAAATTGAGTCAGTGTTGTGTTACAAGTAAGCTGGTGAGTGGCACTGCATTTCTAGAGGGAAGGGAAGCATTGTCAAAGATCCCCTGGTATGTAAGTATATGATTAGTAACTAAAATGTTGAAAGAATGTGCTTTCTTGGTAACAGAAAATTTCCCATCACACATGTAGAAATTCAGACAGTTCAAGGAAAACTGTTGTGCCCTGTAGATGTTCTTCGTGTTTCACTGTTGCAGTCATCACATTTGGGTTATCTGCTTGCAGTAGCCCTCAGGCAGCCTGATTATCAAAGTCTTGGGTCCTGCGTCGGTTGCTGTCTCATCTTCCGTGACGTCAGGTCGTCAGGGGTATAAAGCATGCAGCCAACACCATTACATCAGTCTTTCTTGCCGTGCGGTGCCCAAAGCAGAAGCAGTTTGCAAGTGCCGGTCGGCCGACTCCTGAAATTTTTGTTTTCGAGTTTCAGAACCAAAGTCTTCAACTAGAGCTAAGAACCCCATTGGGGAAACTTTGTCTTGCTCTTTACCGATGTCAGTAAAAGTTAATAATTGCATTTCTTGTGGAAAGCAAATACCTCATAAAGAGTTTCATTTGTACTATATTCCTTGCCTAGGCCCTGACCATGAAGTACCTCGCTGTCGGTTTTGTTCCTTATTTAACCAACAAACTATCTGTCGTCGGTATATTTACGCTTCTAAATATTTCAGTTCTCGGTTCAATTATCCAGATATGTTTTCAGTAAGCAAACCGACTACCAACATTCCGAAAAAACGCAAAGATAAAGACAGAGACAGGCCGCCTAGGTCCAAAGCTGCCGACGATGCTTCTCCTAAGCCATTCGCCAGTTCGCCAGTACTCAGTGAGGCGCTTTTGCAGCCCCTGATACCCGCTACTTCAGATTCGCAGGCCTCTAATGAGACCCATTCGGAGTCTGGTATGCCACGAGATGCTTCAACTGTGGAACCTGCGGATGTCTCTACCTTGGATGGGCTGTGCAGGCACCAGCGTCTGAGGGTGTATTCAGGCCTACTGACTTGAATATTAAACCGACGCCACCTTCTTCTTTAAGGCCTAAAACTCAAACCATGCCTAGAAAACCGACGCCCAGGCCGCATGCTCAGGCCTCTATGCCTAATAAACAAATGATAAGAATGGCTGAATATCTTATTACTTTAATCAGGGGAAGCCAACCTTCCCCTTATAAGAGACCTAGGACTGAATTTGCTTATGTTTCTTCTGACAAGGATTCTGATATTTCTGTTTCTTCTGATGACCAGGATTTACCCTTATCTACCTATGAGTATTCTGATGCAGAGGACTCTATTCCCTCTGTTTCCCCTCCAGAGGATTTCTCTTTTGATGAAACCTTACATACTCTTAGGGAGCATTTCCGCTGGGAAAGCCAGGATTACTCTGATTCTAAAAAGAGGCTTAGGGATTTCTTACTCCTGCCTCAACACAGGCCTTTAGCGATCCCTCCTGTACTAGACATTGTTGATGATGCCTTTTTGGAATCTAGTTTGGCCCCTGGTTCTTTACCTCCTGCTCCCAGAAAACCTGATAGATATTACAGGGTTCCTAACTCTCACAAGTTCCTTTTTAAAAATCCTACTGCAGATCTTGAGACCATTTCACAGGGGCCCAAGGACATTAAGGCTACTACTGCCAAAATTCCTACCCCCTCTGATAGAGACTCCAAGGCGCTGGATAGATGGGGTAAGAAGGTATACACTTCTGCATCCTTGGATATTAGGGCCTTAAATTGCCAGTTTCATATGTTAAAGTATCAGCTGCATATTTTTGGATTGCTTAAACAGAAAATGATGTTGATTCCTGATTGTGCTGAAAATAAGGATTTACAGGATTTAATGCATTCTGCTGAACAGGTTGGAAAACATACATTGCAATGTGGTTTTGATTCATTAGATGCATCTTGCAGGGCTGCTGTCACTGGTTCTGTACTTAGAAGGCGTGCTTGGCTTAAGGAGCAATCTTTGCCAGATCATGTTAAAGCTAAATTGTTGGATGCTCCCTTAAATCAGGACCACCTGTTTGACAACAAAGCAGAAGAAGTTCTTAAAAAAATGCTCGAGGAAAAAGCTAAATCTATGCAAACTGTTGAGGATTTTCTACAACTACAGCCTCCAAGATTTAGTAGGCATTGGCTCTCTAAGAATTGTCCCTTTCCTGCCTCTTCCAGGCCTTCTCAGTCCAAACCCAGAACCAGCAGAACCCCCAGGTTTCAGTCCCAGGGTACGCACAGGACTAAGCAGTGGGGGTTTCTGCTTCCAAATCAGTGAGTACTAGGACTCCCCCCTATGATAAGCTGTCTCAATGACTTAACTTTAAAACTTCCAAGCATTTCTCAACTGATTGCTCCTTTAGGGGGGGAAAGACTGCTCTGCAGGCCAAAAACTGGGAACTCATTACCCAGGACAAATGGGTTTTAAATATAGTTTCCCAAGGATACAGATTTCACTTCCACACGTTACCAACCCCAAACGGTGGGCCAGATCTACCCCCAAGCCAGTAGGCAGAGGCTCAAAAGCTAGTACTCTCTCTCTTAAGCATAAAGACTATTCAATCTGTACCAGAAGAGGAAAAGAGACAAGGTTGCTACTCAAGACTTTTCCTGGTACCCAGAAAAGTCAATTCATGATGTCCTATCCTGGACCTCTCCATCTTAGACACTTTTTGGTAATTCCAAAATTCAAGATGCTAACTCTTCACCAGTTGCTTCCTATGCTAGGCAAAGATACCTGGTTGGCAACACTGGACTTGAAGGAAACCTACCTGCACATCCCAATCAGAGAATCTTGCAGAAGATACCTACGCTTCAGAGCAGGCTACATGCACTATCAGTTCTCTGCACTGCCCTTTGGCTTATCTACTGCGCCCAGGGTATTTACAAAGTGCCTAGCTCCAGTCATTGCATTTTGCAGGCAAAGAAAAATTCAAATATACCCATACCTGGACGATTGTCTAATTCAGGCAGAAAGCCAGGACATACTTTTGAATCATCTGGCTTTTGTACAAAAGGTGCTAACTTGTCTGGGGTACACCATAAACGAAAAGAAATCACATCTGGTACCCTGTCAACAAATTATATTCATGGGAGCAAGCTGGAACACAACTTCCCAGATGGCTTTCCTCACGCCAGAGAAACAAATTCATTTGACAACTTAATTCAAACTAATGGCCATAAAGACTCTGCTATCTGCAAGGCAAATACTACAAGTCTTGGGGTTCATGGCCTCCTGCATTCTGCTAATTCCATATTCAAGACTGCATATGAGGAAACTACAATGATATCTAAAAAGCCTATGGTGTCAACATTTTCAGGATCTAGAAGCAATGATTCCTATCATACCTTGCCTACGGTTAGAATTCCTTTGATGGGCAGAGGCCTGCCACCTAAACAAGGGACTGACATTCACTCTACCCCCTGCCGCCCAAACCCTAACAACAGATGCATCAGACTATGCATGGGGGGCTCACTTGGCAGGGAATTGCATTCAGGGCAAATGGAGCCCAAGTCAAATGCACCTACATATCAATCAAAAAGAAATGTTAGCTGTACAGAACGCGCTGACAGCCTTCAAGGACCACATTCTTCCAGGACAATTAATGGTAAAGACGAACAACACCACTGTTATGTGGCACATAAACACGCAAGAGGGTACCCATTCCTACCCCCTCTGCAGACTAGCCATGGCTCTGTGGAACACAGCCTTGAGCTACCAAGTGCATCTACAGGCTTAGGTCCTGCCAGGAAAACTAAATACACTGGCAGACGAACTTAGCAGAAATCTCATGGACCCACACAAGTGGAAACTGGAACCAAAGACTTTCAACATGTTGATAAACAAACGGGGGAGCCCAGATGTAGACCTGTTTGCCTCTCCCCAGAACTACCAATTAGACAAATTCTGCACAAGGACTCCCCATAAACTAGCTTGAAAAGTGGATGCTCTATCCTTCAGCTGGAAAAATCTATCAGTTTATGCCTTTCCTCTCTGCCTGTCCTCTCGAAAGTACTACTAAAGATCAAACTGGATAAACCAAGGATGATATTGATTGCACCAGACTGGCCACTCCAACACTGGTACCCCCTCTTGTGCAGTGTGTCATTGCTGGCTCCATGGCACCTGCCTCAGACCCCTACCCTGCTGTCTTAGCAGGACAGCCAGATTCTGCACCCTCAGCTTCAAAGCCTGAACCTGACAGCCTGGCTAATTATCTAATTTCTCCATTACCATCCCTCAGTAAACAAGTGTTGGATGGCATTTTGGAGGCAAAGAGGCCTAGTACTAGAAAATCTTATGCTGAAAAATGGAAAAGATTCTGTGCCTGGAACGAAACTCAAGGGATAGCCACAGCAGCGCCCAACTTACCTCAGATTCTCCAATACTTAACTGAGATGCTTCACAAGGGCCTTTCTTTTTCCTCCATCAAAATTCACGCCTCAGCCATTTCAGCTCATTACAACAAAGAACCACTCCTCTTCTCAAGCAGTTCCTCAGAGGGGCCAAAAACTTAAGACCACCCAGGAGAGCCCCAACTCCAGCCTGGGACCTTAACTTTGTATTGGAAAAACTCACTCTTCCTCCTTTTGAGCCGGCTGAAAGTGCAGAGTTGAAATTATTTTCTTGGAAAACAGTCTTCCTTTTAGCAATCACTTCAGCAAGAAGGGTATCTGAATTACAGGCCCTTATGGCAGTGGAGCCTTTCATCATCTTTCATGCGGACAGTGTGTCCCTTAGGAAAAATCCCTCCTTCATGCCCAAGGTGGTTTCCAGTGTGGCTCTTAATCAGTCCATTCATTTGCCAACCTTCTTTTCTAATCCACAGATAAAAGGGGAATGTATACTGCACTCCTTAGATGTGCACAGACAACTGAGATTTTACTTGGACTAAACCTCAAAGGAAATCTGAACAACTGCTGGTGGCATTTGCTGCAGGGGCAGAGGGGAAGGCTATTTCAAAGCAAACCATTTCTAAATGAATAGGCCATTGCATTAATTTCTGCTATAACCACCATGGAAAACCTATCCCACAGGGGATTAGACCCCATTTACCCAGGGCTGCATCTACCTCCATAGCCTTTCTCAGAGGTGTCCCTACCAGGGACATCCTAGAAGCTGCGACCTGGAGTTCTGTACATACTTTCACCAAGCATTACCATTTGCCTATTTTCTCTAAATCCAGAGCTGACTTTGCCACTGAAGTCTTGCAAAGCCTTATAGCTGGTCCTAAGGTTATCTAATTTCCTCCTCCCATCCTTAGCTTTGGGAATCCACCCAAATGTGATGACTGCAACAGTGAAACACGAAGAACTTAGTACTGTTGTGTACACTTACCATAAATGTAGATGTTCGAGTGTATTCACTGTTGCAGTCCTGGTTATCTTCCCTCCAGCCCCCTGACTTCTTTTGGGTATAACTCTACTCTCCTTTACTATGCTTAAAAGCTTTTTGGTGTATTTGCTTTTTTGTTGGAGGTATACCATTGTAGATATATATATATATATATATATATAATATATATATATATATATATATATATATATCTGTGTATATATATATATATATATATATATATATAATATATATATATATATATATATATATATATCTGTGTATATATATATATATATATAAATTCCTTCCCATTAGGGGGGCACCTGACATCTAGGGCAAGAAAAACTCATGTAATAGCATCGGCTGCATGTTTTATATCCCTGACTACCTGACGTCACGGAAGATGAGACAGCAACCGACGCAGGATCCAAGATTTTGATAATCAGGCTGACTGAGGGCTACTGCAACCAGATAACCCAATTGTGATGACTGTAACAGTGAATACACTCGAACAGCTTATAATATTCTAGCATGTCGAGTGGTAGATTGCTAGCATCTTCTCCTGCTCAGCTGGTTAATCTGGGAATCTTGAGACAATGCTATAATTGTCTCATGTACACAGACAACCCTCTCCTCCTCCCAACAAACACAAATACATGTGAGAGATGCAACTATATAGCCAAACTGGAGGCTGAACTCTCTCAATTCAGGACTGGCAAGACCAGACAGGAGGAGAAGGTAACCACACACACAACAAACCCAGTCACACATAGACCTACCCCAACTGGAAATCAAGCACATAATAACACAAAAACATACTCGGAGGCTCTATTAAAAAACTTACCAAAACAACAGAGGCTCCCAAAGCAGACACCCAAAAATCCACCACCTCAAAACATAACACATGCAACACATACTTCAGTAAATCGGTGTGTCAATAAATCACAGCCCTTAAGGCCAAACACTATGCCTGATACACTAGTGATAGGTGACTCTCTAGTCAGACACACTGACATCCCACTTACCAGGCTGAGCAAGGAGAGGGTAATGGTAAGCTGCCTATCGGGGGCTAGGATCCGCCATATAACACACGCACTCAGGTCACTCAAAAGCACGTACAAATATGACTCCGTCATTGTCCATCCCGGCAAGAATGACCTGAGACGTACCTCCTTGGACTACATGAAAAGAGACATTGAGGACCTCTCTGATTATGTAGCCCAGGCTGGTATGACCCTGACCCTGAGCAGCATCCTGCCCTCACCAAGAATGATGCCATAATACAAAGGCAAGATGATCAGCTTTAATAATTGGCTCAATTACTGGTGTCATTCTAGGGGGATCCAATGTCTGTCTGCTTGGGATGACATGCTGGACAAGCCACGCTGCTTCGCAAGGGACGGCTTGCACCTGTCACCACTGGGCTTCCGGATATTGGCTAAGACTCTTGCCACCCCCATAGTGCCTTTTTTAGGCAAGGCTCAAAAGACGAACCCACCTCCTTAGAAAACAAAAATGGAAAAAAATTAAGGGTAATGCTGCTCAACGCCAGAAGTCTAAATCTCAAGATGCAGGCTATCGAAGCACTCCTCAGTATGGAGAACATCGATGTCTGCGCTGTAACCGAGACCTGGTTCAAGGCTCCTGAGAGCACCCCAGCGCTACCAGGCTTTACCTCGTATCATGCTTTTCGGCCCCAAAACCCAGGCCGAACCACAAAGGGAGGGGGAGTGTCCATATTCATCAAGGATACCCACACCTCTAGGTTAGTGGCAACTCATGAAGCATCGGATACCATCCAGGTGCAGCTAACCGTAGGCAAAACTGCTATACAACTGGTTGCATGTTACAGACCACCCTCCCAATCTCAAGAACCCCACTCAGCCTTCCTGAAGACATTGGAAGATATGAATGTCTCACCAAATACCATCATATTGGGAGACTTCAACTACCCTAACATAGACTGGGTGCACTATTCTAGCCCTAACACCCTAGCCCACAGGTTCCTGGAATTCATAAACTCAAATGCAATGGAACAGCTAGTCACCTCTCCCACAAGGGGGGATAATATACTAGACCTGATCATCACAAACATGGAGACAAAATGCTCCACACCGGAAGTATTGCCCTCACTGGTGAGATCTGACCACAAACTAATCACCCTGGATATACATTTACCACCTCCACCCCCAGCACAAAAGACTACATGGAGAAACTTCTCAAAAGCCGACGTTACACTTCTCAAGACTGAGATGGTATCATTTAAGCCCTCAGGGCCAATGGAAACCGCATCCCACAATGCTGAATCCTACACAAATGCTTTCTACGGACATCTCCAAGAATGCATGGATCGTGCAATCCCAAATAAAACCAAGACCCTGTCCACCAAAGGAAAGCGTCCTGTCTGGTGGACCCCAGCCATAAACAAATTGTATAACAAAAGAAGGAAGCTACTGCAAGACAGAGCAAAATCCCATAAAGGGAAGGCATCTCTGATCAGCACTAGTAGAAAGCTACGTTCTCTCATAAAAATATCCAAGGCCAACTTTGAGAGAAAAATCGCCAAGGACACTAAAGATAAGCACAAGGCATTCTTCAGTTATGTTAGAAACCTGGGCGGAAACACTCAGATATGCTCAGAGTTAGTACACAACGACAAAAATTTACCGAACCCACAGATATTGCCAACATTCTGGCAGACAGGTTCAGTGCAAATTTCTCCCCTCCCTCACCTCCAAAAAAAGAAATACTCATCCCAGCTGAATGTAACCTCCCTGTCATCTCTGATGTCCAGGTGAGAACTGCCCACAACAAAGCAAAAAACACAGCATCTATGGGACCTGATGGTATCCCCGGCTGCGTGATACGTGAACTCCAAGAGGAGCTAAACCCGCATATAAAAATGTTATTTAACCTTAGCCTTACTACAGGATATGTACCCGAACACTGGCGTACAGCAACAGTGGTACCACTCCACAAGGGAGGCTCCATTACAGACCCTGGGAACTACCGCCCCATAAGCTTGACCAGCCTGGTTTGCAAAGCTATGGAAAGAATTATTATGGAACTCATAAACAACGACATTGGGGACCTACAGACACTTGATCCCACCCAGTTCGGCTTTGTAAAAGGCAGATCCTGCCTTTTGAACCTGGTTGACTTTTTCGAAACAGTCACTAGAGCCATTGATGAGGGCAAGGCAGTCCATACAGCCTACCTGGACTTGGCTAAAGCCTTCGACACAATACCCCACTCGGGGATCATAGAAAAGTTAAACAGCTTAAAAGTAAATCCATATGTCACAAGATGGGTTGCAAACTGGCTAAAGAACATAACCCATAAAGTCAAGATTGCGGGAGCCATGTCAGACTCAAAGCCAGTCACAAGTGGTGTCCCACAGGGCTCTGTCCTGGGACCCCTCTTGTTCGGCATTTACTTCTCAGATGTGAAAGCAAACATGGGAGGGTTGTGGCTGACAAAGTTCGCAGATGACTGCAAACTAGGCGCCATAGTCGATACACCAGCTGACACATACATCCTACAGAAAGGCCTCACCGAAACGGACAACTGGTGCCGGAATCACGGCCTTAAACTGAATGCCAAGAAAAGTATAGTCATCCCCTTTGGGAAAAACAAAATACTCACAAATTATCACATAGACAGTAACCCACTGAGTACTGAAAAAGTAATCAGAGACCTGGGGACCCAAGTTGATAGTGACCTCTCATTTGACACCCACGTTGCCAAAGTGGTTAGAAAGACTTTCTACCTTGCCCACCTTATCATGAAGGGGTTCACATCCAGATCAAAGGAGGTCATCGTGCCCCTGTACTCCTCCCTTATCAGGCCCATGATTGAGTACAATGCCCCATTTGGTATGTACCTCACCCGGCACTTACAACAGCTGGAGAGACCCCAGAAGTACCTCACCAAGAGGATCAAGGGTTTCCAACATATGTCATATGCTGCCAGGCTAAAGAAACTCCAGCTCTATTCAATAGCATACCGCCTGCTCAGAGGTGATCTGTGCCTGACACACAAGGCCATGTCCAACCAGGAATTGATGGACATGCTCCACCTCAAAAAATCAAAATCCATAAGAACCACGAGAGCCAAAGATTTAAACCTCAGTACAAACATAAATAGAACATGCTGGAGGGACAGATTCATAACTCAGAGGCTTCCCATACTCTGGAACAAAATCCCAGTCCATGTTAGGCAGAGCCCCTCACTGACTCTCTTCAAGAGAAATCTTGACGAGTGGATGGGAGATCGTAGGTTTACCCCGGGGGTCACCCCTGTATCGCTACTTAACAGAGGCACAGTAAACTAATTTTAATAAGTAAGGGGGTCTTAAATGTGTCACTGCTAGACAAAGGCACAGTATTCTAAATTTATACACCTTAGTACCACTACATGGGGTGGCGAAAGCCACATCTCTAGGGCTAGGCTTTCAAATGCCTCAGGGCAGATAGCCTAGTACTAAACTATGAAACTATAAAACATCTACATTTATGGTAAGTGTACACAACTGTACTTTCTAATCTCAGTTTAACTCATGAAATAATATTAGGAAAATATTCTCCTTTTCTTAAAGCACTGCAAAATGTGGAAGGTGGTTGAATAGGTAGTCATAGTGTGGCAAGGAGCTACATGTAACAAGAAACATGTAGAGCAGTAGCTTGAGTCACCTATTCTGTATGAGCTTTGTAGAAGGAGAACGAGGCAGTGACTGTTGTACAGCGATCTAGAATCAAAACCAGCAGTTGGCATAGAAGCTACAAAAGGGAGGGAGGTGATTGTAGTTAGAAAGTAAAAAGAATCCTCTTATCAGTTGTCTGCCCAAGGAGAGGGCAAGAAAAACGCAAAACTGTAAAAGGAATCCATATGAAGACCTCAGGTAAACTGCCAGAAGACCGAGAAGTAGGTCAGTACAAGACAAAAGCCCAGGCAGAGAGGAAAATGATAGAAGAAGGTGGGCAATTAAATAAGATCTCACACAATAAAGTAAGCACTAAAAGCCAGGTAGGTAGGAAAATGCAGAGTTCTGAACCAGCTCCTGTTAACATCAAGCAGAAAACTCAACTAAATGCATACAAGCAACCAGTGTCTATAAATAAAGAAAAAAACTGAACATATTTTTTCTAAAGTGCCCTTTGCAGAGAGAGAATATAGCATAGAGATGGAAAAATAAGTGAAAAGGTGAGGTCGGCTCACACTAAGACAGAGGTTCAACAACTTAAAGTACAGAACCAATGACAGCGGTAGAGATAACTGAACGTAAAGCAGATCGTGAGTTTTGTTTCGAATTAACTCTTTGTACTGGTAGACACAGTCTTCTGCGTGGAGACATGCATGAATGGGCGTAACTTCGTTGAAGGTTGTGAGTCAGAGCTGGTAACTCGGCACGTAAAAATCAACTACCAATCATTAGCGGACCAGAATTCCGCTGTGGCGACCCCTAACCGGGAAAAGCCGAAAGACACAACAACAACTGGAAGACACAGAAGAAGTAGAGATAACTGTGAACGTAAAGCAGATGGTGAGTTTTGTTTCAAATTAACTCTGTACTAGAAGACACAGAAGAAGTATAGATAACTGTGAACGTAAAGCAGATGGTGAGTTTTGTTTCGAATTAACTCTTTGTACTGGAAGACACAGAAGAAGTAGAGATAACTGTAAAAATAAAGATAAAGCAGATGGTGAGTTTTGTTTCGAATTACTCTTTGTACTGGAAGACACAGAAGAAGTACAGATAACTGTGAACATAAAGCAGATGGTGAGTTTTGTTTCGAATTAACTCTGTACTAGAAGACACAGAAGAAGTATAGATAACTGTGAACGTAAAGCAGATGGTGAGTTTTGTTTTGAATTAACTCTTTGTACTAGAAGACAGAAGAAGCTGCAGTGTCCATTTTGTTGGAGAACGGAAGCTGCTCTTTCTATCTTAAGACATCTGCCGAAGAAGGTAACCCTGGGCTAATGCACTTATAAGTAATGCACATAAACTTTAAAAAGCTCAATGGAAAGGTGATGATTTTAAATAGGGCAAGAGAGGATAAAATGACGGTTGTTCGGGAGGAGAGTTAAAAGACGACATTGTGTAGAATGTCTTTTCTTTACATTACATTAATTATTAGTGCCAGAACCACATTAACAATGAAGCTAGCTCATAGATTACTGGTGCCAGAACCACACTAACAATGAAGCTAGCTCATAGATTACTAGTGCCAGAACCACACTAACAATGAAGCTCGCTCATAGATTACTGGTGCCAGAACCACACTAACAATGAAGCTCGCTCATAGATTACTGGTGCCAGAACCACACTAACAATGAAGCCAGCTCATAGATTACTGGTGCCAGAACCACACTAACAATGAAGCCAGCTCATAGATTACTGGTGCCAGAACCACACTAACAATGAAGCCAGCTCATAGATTACTGGTGCCAGAACCACACTAACAATGAAGCCAGCTCATAGATTACTGGTGCCAGAACCACACTAACAATGAAGCCAGCTCATAGATTACTGGTGCCAGAACCACACTAACAATGAAGCCAGCTCATAGATTACTGGTGCCAGAACCACACTAACAATGAAGCCAGCTCATAGATTACTGGTGCCAGAACCACACTAACAATGAAGCCAGCTCATAGATTACTGGTGCCAGAACCACACTAACAATGAAGCCAGCTCATAGATTATTAGTGCCAGAACCACACTAACAATGAAGCCAGCTCATAGATTATTAGTGCCAGAACCACACTAACAATGAAGCTAGCTCATAGATTACTGGTGCCAGAACCACACTAACAATGAAGCTAGCTCATAGATTACTGGTGCCAGAACCACGCTAACAATGAAGCTAGCTCATAGATTACTGGTGCCAGAACCACGCTAACAATGAAGCTAGCTCATAGATTACTGGTGCCAGAACCACGCTAACAATGAAGCCAGCTCATAGATTACTGGTGCCAGAACCACGCTAACAATGAAGCCAGCTCATAGATTACTGGTGCCAGAACCACGCTAACAATGAAGCCAGCTCATAGATTACTGGTGCCAGAACCACGCTAACAATGAAGCCAGCTCATAGATTACTGGTGCCAGAACCACGCTAACAATGAAGCCAGCTCATAGATTACTGGTGCCAGAACCACGCTAACAATGAAGCCAGCTCATAGATTACTGGTGCCAGAACCACGCTAACAATGAAGCCATCTCATAGATTACTGGTGCCAGAACCACGCTAACAATGAAGCTAGCTTATAGATTACTGGTGCCTGAGCCACACTAACAATGAAGCTAGCTCATAGATTACTGGTGCCTGAGCCACACTAACAATGAAGCTAGCTCATAGATTACTGGTGCCAGAACCACACTAACAATGAAGCTAGCTCATAGATCACTAGTGCCAGAACCACACTAACAATGAAGCTAGCTCATAGATCACTAGTGCCAGAACCACACTAACAATGAAGCTAGCTCATAGATCACTAATGCCAGAACCACACTAACAATGAAGCTAGCTCATAGATCACTAGTGCCAAAGCCACACTAACAATGAAGCTAGCTCATAGCTGCATGTTAGGAGGTCACTTGGGGACACACAAAACTAAGGCAAGACTACTGGCTACACATACTGAGAACTTCTGTGCTTTATGTCCAGAGTTCTGGAAAAGTTGCATCCATACTAGACTTGAGTCTGTTGATCTGAAAGCCTATTATAGAAGTGCCGTTTGAGTATTTTGGTATGGGCATTGTGGAGCCCCTAATAAAATCTAGCAATGGATATCAGTATGTACTGATAATAGACTGTGCTACAAAGTTTTCAGAAGTAAAACCATTACACAAAGTTAAACTGAAGGCTATTTGCCAGAGAACTGGTACTGCTATCCTCCAGGGTGGCTAAGTTATCTACCAGAGAACCGGTACTGCTATTCTCCAGGGCGGCTAAGGTATCTACCAGAGAACCGGTACTGCTATTCTCCAGGGCGGCTAAGTTATCTGCCAGAGAACTGGTACTGTTATTCTCCAGGGAGGCTAAGCTATCTGCCAGAGAACTGGTACTGCTATTCTCCAGGGCGGCTAAGGTATCTGCCAGAGAACCGGTACTGCTATTCTCCAGGGCAGCTAAGTTATCTGCCAGAGAACTGGTACTGTTATCCTCCAGGGCGGCTAAGCTGTCTGCCAGAGAACTGGTACTGTTATCCTCCAGGGCGGCTAAGCTGTCTGCCAGCGAACTGGTACTGCTATCCTCCAGTGTGGCTAAGCTATCTGCCGGAGAACTGGTACTGCTATTCTCCAGGTGGGCTAAGCTATCTGCCAGAGAACTGGTACTGCTATTCTCCAGGGCGGCTAAGCTATCTTCCAGAGAACTGGTACTGCTATTCTGCAGGGCGGCTAAGCTATCTTCCAGAGAACTGGAACTGCTATCCTCCAGGGCAGCTAGCCCTAAAGAAATACTGACCAATGCAGTCTGTGCCAAGAGTATTGGATCAGATGTCCTTCAAGGATGCATCTGCAGTCCTTACAAATGGGTTGTCCTGTCGTCAGGCAGCCCCTCGGTCGGCCGGATTCCAAAGTCTGGGTCTGGCCTCGGCTGGTGTCGCACTTCACCCGACGTCATAGCTGCAGTTATTCGGGTATAAAGGCATCAGCCGACGCCATTTTCCTCAGTCTTTCTTGCTGCGTGGCGCCCGAAGCAGAAGCTGTTCAAGTGCCGGTTGGTCAGAACCAGAGATTACTACTACCGAATACTACTTCGAAGACTTCTACAAAGCTAAGTACCCCGTTAGGGACTCTTTCTTGCCTCAGCCGATGTCAGAAAAAGTGAATAACTGTTTAACTTGTGGGAAACAAATACCTCATAAAGATTTCCACTCTTACTGCTTACCTTGTTTAGGCCCAGACCACGACGTAGCAGCTTGTCAAGCCTGTGGTTCTTTTAACCGACGGACGCTTAGACGTCGGTCGGAATTTGCAGAACAGTTTTTCGGCTCTGATTTTGCTTATATTATGCCGTCGGATCTTCCGACTTCACAAATTTCCAAAAAACGCAAGGAAAAGGACCGACACTCTCGGTCCGCGGTTTCGGCCGAAACCGCGGTTAAGCCAACCGCGAGTGTCTCGGTTTCGGCTGAAACCGAGCAAGCGGTTCTTCCTTCAGCCGAAAACATGCCTTCTACCGAGGCCTCTTCTATCCTGGTGGAATCGGCATCTGAAATCCAACCTGCAGTTGCGGTTTCTCAGGAATTATCTGACACTATTCCCTTGGATATTTCCACCCCTGCACGTGGAGCTGCTAGGCTGCCTGCAGCCATGTCCATTAAGGCCTTTGCCAGGGCTAAAGCAGCTAAAGCTACAAAAACTGTGCCTGTTAAGACCCCCTCTCACAGGCCCAGCTCCAGTACCCAAATGCTTTCTCTGGCAGAGGATCTCATTTCTTTAATCCGGGGATCCCAGCCTCATCCAGACAGGGCCTCTCATCCACCTCCAGAGAAGAGACCTAGAGCAGAGCCCCCTGAGCCAGTGTCCACAGATGATTCCTCTGATGATACAGATAATACAGACCCTCCAGAGGCTCCTTACTCCCCTTACGAAGACTCTGATGCTGAAGAGTCCATTCCTTCTGCCTCTCCACCTGAGGAATTTTCCTTTGGGGAAACCTTGCATGCTATGAGGGAACAATTTCAGTGGCAGGGCCAAGATTTCTCAGACTCCAGGAAAAGGCTTTGAACCTTTCTGCATTTACCACAACATAGGCCTTTAGCTATACCTCCAGTTCTTTCTGTTGTAGATGATGCATTTAATGATGCTTGTACTGCTCCTGATTCATTACCTCTGGCCCCTGCTAAGCCCGATAGGTTCTACAGGGTCCCGGACACACATTACCATCTATACAAGGCTCCTCTTGCAGATCCCGAGACTATCTCCCAGGGGCCTAAGGCTGTAGCAACTACCTCTACTAAAAATCCCCTGCCCTCCGAAAGGGAATCCAGGTCCTTAGAGAGATGGGGTAAAAAAGTTTACACTTCTGCTACTCTGTCAGCTAGGGCCTTGAACTGTCATTTTCATATGATCCAATATCAAGAATTTATGCTAGACCAGTTAACTAAAAAACTGTCCTTTGGTGACTTTTTCGAAACAGTCACCAAAGCCATTGATGAGGGAAAGGCAGTCCATACAGCCTACCTCGATCTGGCTAAGGCCTTCGATACAATACCCCATTCGGGTATCATTGAAAAACTCATCAGCTTAAATGTCAACCCATACATCACAAGATGGGTTGCAAACTGGCTGAGTGACAGAACCCACAGGGTCAGAGCTGCTGGCGCCATGTCAGACTCAAAGCCTGTCACAAGTGGTGTCCCACAGGGCTCAGTCCTGGGCCCACTCTTGTTTGGCATCTACTTTTCCGAAGTACAAGCAAACACAGGAGGGTTATGGCTGACAAAGTTTGCAGATGACTGCAAACTGGGCCATAGTAGAAAACACATCTGACACAGATATCCTTCAGAAGGGTCTCACAGAAACGGATAACTGGTGCCAGAGCCACGGCCTAAAGTTAAATGCCAAAAATGCATAGTCATACCCTTCGGAAAAACAAGGTTACCCTAGCTACCAAATAGGTGGCAATCCACTGAGCACAGAAGAAGTTATCAGGGACCTGGGGACCCAGGTTGATAGTAGTCTGTCATTCGACACCCATGTAGCTAAAGTAGTTAGGAAGACCTTCTACATTGCCCACCTTATCATGAAGGGATTCTCATCTAGATCAAGGGAGGTCATAGTCTCCCTTTACTCATCACTCATCAGACCAATGATTGAGTACAATGCCCCATTCGGAATGTATCTGACCCGACACTTGCAGCAGCTGGAGAGGCCACAAAGTTCCTCACCAAAAGGATAAAGGGTCTCAAAATCTGTCCTATGCTGCCCGACTGAAAGAACTCCAGCTCTATTCAGTAAACACCGCTTGCTCAGAGGTGACCTTTGCCTAACATACAAGGCCATGTCAAACCCAGATTTGATGAATATGCTTCACCTCAAAAATCTAGATCCATCAGAGCCACAAGGGCGGAGACTTAAACCTTGACACGGCTATTAATAGGACGTGCTGGAGGGATAGATTCATCACCCAAAGACTCCCTATGCTGTGGAACAAAATCCCGGTACATGTGAGGCAGAGCACCTCGCTGGCCTTGTTCAAGAGAAATCTTGACCAATGGATGGGAGATCGCAGATATACCCCAGGGATTACCTCAGTGTCACTGCTCGACAGAGG
Source organism: Protopterus annectens (assembly GCF_019279795.1). Lineage (NCBI taxonomy): Eukaryota > Metazoa > Chordata > Ceratodontiformes > Protopteridae > Protopterus > Protopterus annectens. The sequence goes on along the minus strand of NC_056732.1, from coordinate 20,076,049 downwards.
CACAGAAAAATAATGGGTATAGTTCCCCATACTAAAGGGGTGGCCTAAGCCACAAAACGATGGGCTAGGCTTGTAAATGCCCTCGGGCAGATAGCCTAGTATGAACCTATGAACCTATGAAGTATGTTCAGGAAATGGTACATAACATTCAGCAAGTTAGTAACCATTCTTTAAAATGCGGCTATGATGCACTGGAGGCTTCCTTTAGATCAGCCATGACTGGCACAGTTATCAGAAGGCATGCATGGTTGAAAGAGCAGGACTTACCGGACCATGTCAAATCAAAACTATTAGATGCCCCCATGGACAAGGCCAATTTATTTGGTTCTCCTGCACAACAGGTACTGAAGAAAATGGAAGAGAAGGCAAAATCTGTACAAACAGTGAAAGATTTCTTACAGGTCCAGCCTCCAAGGTTTAGCAGGAATTGGCCCTCCAAAAACTGGTCCTTTCCAGACTCCTCTAAAGCACAGAGAGGCAGGAATAGGTGTTCAAGAGGCAGAAACCAATCCAGGGGTGCCTACAGGGGACGCCAGTGGCTGGGTAACAACCAGTGAGGCACAGACGCAGCCACCACCACTGCAACAGGACAATCACAGTGACTTGGCTCTGGCACAGCCTACCAGGGAACAACTAGAAGCACCCTTAGGCGAAAAACTAACTTTATTTTCAAAAAACTGGCATTACATCACAAGGGACAAGTGGATTTTGCAAACTATACACCACGGTTACAGGTTTCATTTCCATACTCTACCAGGAAAGAGAGGAATGCCAAACCTACCTCCGAATCAAAAGGCAGAAGCTCTACAACAAGTAAACCGATTATTAAAGATGAGAGCTGTGGAAAAGGTACCATCTATGGAACAAGGAAAGGGATTTTACTCCAGACTCTTCCTGGTACCAAGAAAGGAGAGCAAATGGAGGCCTATTCTCGACCTGTCCGCATTAAACACATTCCTCATTGTTCCAAAATTCAAAATGTTGACTCTACAGCAGCTTCTTCCCATGCTGGGCAAGGAGTCTTGGCTGGTAACTCTAGATTTCAAGGAGGCATACCTGCACGTCCCCATACGACCAATTTGCAGAAGATACCTCAGATTTCTTGCAGGATCAGAGCATTATCAATTCTCAGCATTGCCCTTTGGCTTATCTACTGCGCCCAGAGTGTTCACGAAATGCCTGGCATCAGTAATTGCGCATTGCAGGCTTCAGGGAATCCAAATTTACCCCTACCTGGACGACTGCCTGATACAAGCGGACAACAAAAACAAACTCACAGAAGACTTACAAAGAGTCATTTACCTGTTACAATCCCTGGGATATACAGTCAATATAAAAAAGTCAAGGCTGATACCATCCCAAAGAATAACCTTTTTGGGTGCAGATCTGGACACATCAAAACAAATGGCATTCCTAACTGCACAAAAACAAGAGCAACTACCTCTCTACTTCTTGGCATTAACAAAGCAGAACCATCTAACAGCAAGAAAAGTACTGCAAGCCCTGGTCTTCATGGCATCCTGCATAATACTGGTCCCTCATGCCAGACTACATATGAGAAAGCTACAGTGGTACCTAAAGAATTTATGGTCTCAACACAAGCACAGCCTAGAAACCAAAATTCCAATAATACCATGCCTGAAGCAAGAGTTCCTATGGTGGGCGCAGGCCTGTCAATCAAACACAGGATTGCCCTTCCACAGCATTCAACCAAGCCAAACCATCACGACGGATGCCTCAGACCTCGGTTGGGGGGCCCACATGCTGGACAAGTGCATACAAGGTTTATGGACTCAAGACCAGCTGCACCTGCACATAAATCTAAAGGAAATGCTGGCAGTAAAAATGGCAATCCAGACATTCAGACCATTTCTCCTAGAAGGTCAATTGATGATAAGGACGGACAACACCACAGTTATGTGGTACATCAACAAACAGGGAGGCACACATTCATACCCTCTATGCCGGATGGCACTGGACCTATGGAATGTGGCTCTGAGCTACAACATTCAGTTACAAGCAATTTTTGTACCGGGAAAAGAAAACATTCTAGCAGACATATTAAGCAGGACTTCCACGGATGCCCACGAATGGATGCTGCATCCGGACATCTTCAAAGCCATTACAAGGAAATGGGGACTGCCAGAAATAGACTTATTTGCATCCCCACACAACCACCAGCTAAAGAAATTCTGCACAAGGACGTACCACCCACTTGCTTGGAAGGTGGACTCCCTATCTTTCAGTTGGAAAAGCCTATGCATTCCCACCACTTCCTTTGATGCACAAGGTGCTTTTGAAGATCAAAGAGGACCGTCCAAGGATCATTCTGATAGCTCCAGACTGGCCAAGGCAACATTGGTACCCATTACTAAGGAGCATGTCTCGGGAACAAATATGGACACTACCCCTGGTTCCACTGCTATTAACACAGAACAACTACAACATCCTGCATCCAAACCTGAAAACTCTGCAGCTGACTGCCTGGAACATTACATAAGATCAATTAACCCAAATTTATCCCAAAGGGTTAAAGACATTATCCTTGAGGCTCGCAGACCCTCAACAAGAAAGAATTATGCAGCAAAATGGAAAAGATATCTCATTTGGAGTACTGCAAAGGGAGAAGATGTGTCACTGGTAAACATAGCCAACATCCTAGAATACTTGGCATAGCTCTTCCACACAGGCCTGTCCTATTCTTCCATCAAGATACATGCATCAGCTATTTCAGCAGAATACAGAGTGGATCCTCCTGTCTTCTCACATCCTCTGCTCAGGCAGTTTCTGAGAGGAATTAAAAATGTAAAACCTCCTAGGAAACCACCATTGCCAGCATGGGACTTGAACTTTGTGCTAGAAAAATTGACACTTCCTCCTTTCGAACCAGCAGCAACAGCAGGCTTGCAATACTTATCATGGAAGACTGCTTTCCTGCTGGCAATCACTTCAGCAAGAAGGGTATCTGAACTACAGGCATTAATGGCAGTGCAACCCTTCCTGATCTTCCATCAAGATAGAGTGTCCATGAGAACAAATCCTACATTTATGCCTAAGGTGGTATCCAGAGTGTCTTTAAATCAGGCTATCCACCTACCTACTTTCTTCCCCAACCCACAGAACAGGGGAGAAAGGCTGTTGCATACCTTGGATGTACATAGACAGTTACGCTACTACCTGGACAGGACCAAGGGCAATAGAACAATTGACCAGCTACTGGTAGCATATGCAACAGGAAGGGAAGGAAAAGCAATTTCAAAACAGACAATCTCCAAGTGGATAGGAAATTGCATTAGATTTTGTTACTCCTATCATGGAAAGAAAACTCCAGAGAACATCAGGCCTCACTCTACAAGGGCTACAGCCACTACCACAGCTTTCTTACGAGGAGTGGCTACCAAAGACATTATAGAGGCTGCTACTTGGACCTCCGTGCATACATTTGCCAAGCATTATAATTTACCTTTATATTCTAGGTCCCGAGCAGGTTTTGCCACTGCTGTTTTGCAAGGGATCCTAACTACACCATAATTTCTTCTTCCTCCTCCCCTAGTTTGGCTATGGTATTCTACCCATTTGTAAGGACTGCAGATGCATCCTTGAAGGACATAGTACAGTTTTGTACCTACCATAAATGTAGATGTCCGATAGGAATGCATCTGCAGTCAGGATTACCCACCCACCTTCCCCTCTGTGGTACTCCTAGGGTATTTACCCAACTTATAGCTAGCTGGGGGGGGAATCTATTATGGTGTATTTGTTTGTATATATGTACATACATGCTTATTTTTTGTGTTTGCTCTCTACTATTTGGAAACATTGGCATTTATCCAAATTTAGACTTCCAAGAGGGCACCTGGCATCTGGGGCAAGAAACACTGAGGAAAATGGCGTCGGCTGATGCCTTTATACCCGAATAACTGCAGCTATGACGTCGGGTGAAGTGCGACACCAGCCGAGGCCAGACCCAGACTTTGGAATCCGGCCGACCGAGGGGCTGCCTGACGACAGGACAACCCATTTGTAAGGACTGCAGATGCATTCCTATCGGACATCTACATTTATGGTAGTTACAAAACTGTACTTTATGCCAGTGCTTTAAAGGCAAACACTTTAAATGATGTCAAGGTTTTCTATCTATGTCTTCAAGGTGTGACAGAACACTTCATGTGTTTGCAGAATAGATTAAAGCTGGTTACGTCTGTAGTAAAGGAGCAGGAGCAGAAAGACCAGGAGGTGCAACAGCAGGTTTATAATAAAATGCCTCACATTTAGAGAATTTAACTTGTAAGGACAGGTAGTGGCACTAGTGCCACACTTAATTTTTTGTCTGAGTGACAGGGTCTCAGTGATGGGATGAAAGAGTAAATGCAGTGAACTGTAAAGTTAGACAGCCAGCTCTGTTAGAAATGCTACATCTAAATAAATCCCAAACCCTCTGCACCACACGCTTTAGAGACCTCAACCTCATTACCACAAACAACAGAACGTGCTGGAGGGACAGGTTCATAACCCAGAGACTGCCCATGCATGCGAAGCAGAGCACCTCACAGGCCCTCTTCAAGAGAAATCTTGATGAGTGGATGGGAAATAGAAAGTTCACCCCGGGGATCACTCCAGTGGCTTTATTTGATAGAGACACTGGGAACTAACGTCGGGCGGCACGATGCCAGGGCACCTCTATGGGCTTGTAAAGGCTCCAGGGCCATTAGCCTAGTACACACCTATGAACCTGTAAAATAATACAAGTCAAACAGAGCAAATGTAATGCATTAATGTATTGAAGCCATGGAAGGATGTGAAAAGTTACAGGAAAGACCAGCGAATCTCTACCCAAAGTACAGTTGTAGGAGTCCATGTTCAAGCACAATGTTTTCAGGCATTCCTGAAAAAAACTAAACTGATAGAACATTAACACAAATACAACACTGGGATTGAAGGTTAGACTGAGAACTTACAGCATACTAGTCACAAAAAAGTAAAATAGTAGTTCAAAAGATGTTCAAGGTAGGATTGTTAAGAGAATGAGTGAATGGAGCTGCCCATTTGTGCTCGTTTCTGATCCGTATGGAAATATTAGATTTTGTAATGACTAGGACACTGAATAACATTTCAAAGCTTGATAACTCTCCAGTGTCCAAAGCTGACAAGCTGATAGAGAACCTAGAAAAGGCCAGATACTTGTCAACATTAGGCTTGAAGAAGGGATGCTGGCAGCTACCAATTCTCTCCTCTACACAAGAACAAAAAAGCTTTTGTAACACCTAGGGTCTGTTTCAGTGTACACTGTTACGTTTTGGCCTTGAAGTTGATGATTAAAATATTGAAGTTTTACTACTGATATGTTAAGTTGAAATACCTGCACAATATTTAGCAGTTCAAGGCATAGAAGGCCCATTTTATTGTTAGTCTTTCAGGGGCTGAGTATTGTACACAGGGGGATCCTAATCTTGTCTGTCTTGTGATGACATACCTTGATATGGAAATTCAGTCAGAGGACTGGGAGTCACACTTACCAAAAATGTAGTCTGTGTTAAAATCCTTAAGATACAGACTTGAATATAAATGCTAAGAAAATAAATCTGTCCATGCAGGAAGCCAAGTATTTTTACTACTTTATGATGGAGGGTTTAAGGCCACAACTAGAAAAATTAGAGGTCATAAAAATGGCCTCTACGCTTCACTAAAAGATAGGTGATGGCTTTTCTTGGACTAGTGAAGTACTGCAGAAAGTTTGTGTCTAGTTTTGTGACTGTTGCCTGCCTTTTGACAGATCTCAAAAAAGGGACAAGCTCCTGAAGGTCTAATGGTCTCTTGAGAGAGAGAGAGAGAGAGAGAGAGAGAGAGAGAGAGAGCATTTAATGAACTAAAAAGCATCCTGTGTCCTGAACCAATGTTAGTGACTCCTGATTTTTCTAATGAGCTTACCCATATACAGATGTCATAGGCGGTTTTAGGAATAATGCTATCCCAAGATTTTCAAGGGTGAAGGATCACCCTGTGTGCTATAACAAGAAGTTGAATAATTCAAAAAGGAAGTCCACAGCCAACGAAAGACTGTTTAGCAGTAAAGTGGGCCTTCTGTACCTTGGAGTACTATTTCTTTGACAGGTATTTCTCCTTAGTAACTTGACTATGGCCCTCTGCAATGACCAAGTAAGCAGATCAGATGGATAACAACACTAAGTTGTGCCAATGGGCACAGTCCCCACAATTTTTCCAGTTTACAGCAGCCCACAGGCCTGAACTAGCTAATTTGATTCTTGATGGTTTGTCCAGGTCCAAGAACTGTTTGTGCCAAGTCCAAAACCCCTTGGGAGGGGGTATTTAGTGTGCCTTTAAGTGCAGGGCAAAGTAAGTGATGTGGGAATAGTCTCACAAAAGACTTGTCATTGTTTACAAAGTCTAATTTCTGAAGTCTTGGTAAAGTTACATACATAAATCTAAGGCAGAATAGTGGAATCTACAAGCTACATGATTTGCTAAGCAAGTGCATTGAAATGGTCAGCCGAGGATGCACAGGTCTGCAGTTAAAGTAAATAAACAGATATGTATTAAAAATCTAATAAGATTTTTTCACATTTGCATTAATAATGTAAAAACTGCATTATGATGGTAAAGTCAAGTATACAAATGGTAAAATATTACATTAAAACACGGTGGGTAATGTGATGACATTCTGCAAGAGAAATGATTTTTTAATAGAGCAGTTACGAATGTTACTTATGTTAATTTCATAAATGCTATGTGACTTATAGGTGAACAGATGATGCCATATTCAAAAAAATAAAGTACACAGTATTGGCACACACATTCCCGTCTAACTGGCATTGTTTTATGCACAAACTCAGTAGTAGCATGAACCAGTGGTCTGCTACTTCCTCTTGTCATATGTTATTGAAAGCTCTTGAACAGGCCAACAGTTCTCCCACTGATGTATTGGATCGATTTTGTATGCGTACAGAGATAATATCCCTTTGTCTGACATAGCACTACCAGTTTTTATCAAACAAAATCATTTTTGTTCCACAAGTCTCGATATAAAGTCAGCATCCACAGACAGACCTGTGATACTAACACCAATGTGTAACCCTTACCTGAAGAAGAGCTTTCATACATTGTATATCGTGATGTTTAACTAATATGACGGATCTTAAGTGAGCTTTCATACATTGTAAATCGTGTTGTTTACCTAATATTATGGATCTTAAGTGTGGTTTCAGAAGAGGATTTTGGAGTCTCTGCTTCTCAGGAAGCAAGTGGCTTCCTGGCGCAGAAGATTTCAGGAAGCAAAGGAATTAAGTAACATTGTGATGCACAAGATCGAATGAGTTAATGGGCAGTAAAATGAAGGTCTTGGTTCAAAAGACTCTTAGCAAGTTAACCCTACATTCAGTAGATCACAAAGTGTTAAGCAGAAGCTGGCCTGAAATGCTTGCAGACAAGGGGGTATGTCAGCTTATCTGGGGATGTGTGTGGTGGTGCATTAGTTGGAGCTACCTACCACTCAGAGCTGCAATCTGGGTTAGGAGAAGCTTTGGACTTTGATTTTAAATGCAGCCCATTGCTGGAAGGGCTAAGTATACTATGCATATATATTGTGGAGAAAACCTTAAAGAGACTTTTTTCTTCAAGCCAAGCGAGCTGTTTTGTTTGCTTCTCCCTGTGGATGTGCATAATAAATTATGTACTTGAACTTGTACTGCATAGTACAGTTACATTGCTGGAGCTGATTGGATGTGTTGTGTAGCCAGTCTGGGAAACCATAAAGCTAGCATGTCCAACAAAAGCTTTCATATTGTTGTAGACTAGCTTCACAAACAAAATGTCCATGGTTTGAGAAGGGTGTAAAGGTCAATGGCAGGTCACCACAATGTGAGACAATAATATCGTTGACATACATTTTTTGATTGAGACTCTTAAATGATGTACATTTGAATAATGTTAATATAGTGTATTTGATGTGGGTGCATAGCCTTTAGGTCTATCACCTCATGTCCTTGTGGAACCTAGCAATCATAGGTTCATAGCTGTGTACTTGGCTAACAACTACAAGGGCCCTTACAAGCCTAGCTATGCAACCCAGGTGTGACCCACAAATTTGATTTAGATAGGTGGTGATTACTGACTGTCTCTGTCCATTAGAGACATAGGAGCCAGACCAGGGGTGAATTTCCAATTCCCCATTCAGTGACCCCAAGTTGTGTGTGAAAAGGGATAGGGAGGAACTCTGCTTCTCATCCTGTAGTTGAATTTCCCAAGGTGATGCAACTGCAATATGAAGAGTAGGTCTCAGCATTTTTAAAGCATTTATTTTATTTTTTTGGCAAAAATATTCATTTCTGTATTTGTTGGCTTTTCTAGTTCTGTTTACCTCTTAATTGCCTTGCAAAGGGCGAACTAGTCAGGGACTTAGTTATTTGGTAGCTTGTTTAATCTGCACTCCAGAGCTGCTTTTGCTGTGCTTTTACATTAAGAAATTCCGGGATCATCCATTTTCTGGCAGAAAGTCTTTACCTGGTCTCTCTGAGTTGGGAAGCACACCACAGAGCTCATTGTGGTTGTTCATTGGCTAGAGGGCGAGGACATAGGAGACAGCTTTTAAGCATTTCTTCCTACTGTAAATCAGGCAAGTTGCTTTAAGCTGCCCATTGAGCAGCAGTGGTTAGCAGTGCTCTGGTAGCAAACACCTAGACAGCAAAATCTCCCTATAAATTTATAATTAGTTGCGAAACCTGTTAAACAGTGTGGCATTGTGCAGAATTCAGTTGAGCAGCTAACTTACACATCGAATAGTACTACTATAGCCTAGCACTATAAAACATCTTGCCATTACCCCAGAACTACCTTAAGAGGCCCCTCTTAAAACCCAGTCCTTAATCCTAAACAACCCGTTGTATTCCAGGTCGAGAGAACATGGTAATGCAATTTCCAAATGCATCTTGTAGGCAGTTTTGGTAGACTAAGGCAGTGTAGCAATTGTCTCATGTTCTCAGGCAACCAGGTAACCATTAAAGAAAATAACAGGGTATACAAGTGGTGTAAATACTTAACTTCCTTGGAGGAGGATATCTCCCATTCTGGCAAGGTTGTCAGGAATACCCACACTACATCCCCCTTACATTCAGCTTACCACTCACACACACACACACACACACACACACACACACACACTGTCTGATGCTGAGGCACTTAAAAGAAGTCTTTCCAAATCTCAAGGACCGTTAAAGCCATTTAATGGTAATACTTCTCCTCAGCATTCACTTAAACACACATCAAAAGCAACACCAAACTTCTACATATGCCTACACCCAGTGCCCCCCCCCCCCCTCAAGACCAAAGCCCATAAGGCAAGCATGTACTTTACCTTGTACTCTTTTCAGTGAAGACTGCATTGTGTATCGCACAGACACCCAGCTCACCAGGTTAGATAAGGCGAAGATAAAGGGTAGTTCCTATCTGGAGTCACCATTGTGTATCGCACAGACACCCAACTCACCAGGTTAGATAAGGCGAAGGTAATGGGTAGCTCCTATCTGGGGTCACCATTGTGTATCACACAGACACCCAACTCACCAGGTTAGATAAGGCGAAGGTAATGGGTAGCTCCTATCTGGGGTCACCATTGTGTATCACACAGACACCCAACTCACCAGGTTAGATAAGGCGAAGGTAATGGGTAGCTGCCTATCTGGGGTCACGATCCACAATATCACACACTCACTAAAGTTACTGGACCTCAGGTACCAATATGAGTGTCATAGTCCGTGCGGGTGTAAGTGACCTGAGACATACCTCACTGGACTATATGAAAAGAGACAATGGATATCTTGGAGCATGTGACACACAGAGGTATGAGCCTTGCATTGAGCAGCATGCTACCTGCACCTAGGATGATTCAACAGTATGATCATTAAATGATTGATTTTAATAATTAGTTACTAGTGTTACTCCAGGGGAATCCAGTATCTGTCAGAAAGGGAGAACATGGTCAAAATACCATGCCGTTTGTCTCAGTCTACGTTCACAATAAAAGTACCTGCAGGTTGATTAAACAGGATATCATGGTGCTCACCCACATGTAAGTCACCTTAGATAAGGTCCTTCACTGTATCATGGCTAGCTACAGGTCACATCCATGTCCCTAGAGTCTCATGAGTCTTACCTAAACCCAAGTAGAGGTGCTCACCAGCCAGCCAAACACCCTGTTCATGGGTAACTTTAACTATCCTTCTGTAGACTAGGAAATGTAAACTGCCTAAAACTCACAGGCACAGTGCTTCATGGACTTTAACACAGACACCCTGAAACAGGTAGCGCCTGCTCCAACCAACATGGGAGGGCATTAGCCCCCCCCCCCCAAATGTCCTCACAAGTGAGGTCAGATCACATAACTGTCTCCTTTGAAGTAACTGTAACCCAGAGACTACAGCTACCTATGCAGAATTCTTCAGAGTCCCTATACAGACATGTTAATGTCTGCATAGAGGCTACTGTACCTACTAGAAATATACCTAAAACAAACCCCACTGGTGGAATCCTCACCCAAACAGGGTACCTAATAAAACAGTAAAACTTGTGGCCAAAGTCAGGAAGAGCAACTCCCTTAAAGACAAGTGCTGTCTTGTACAGCTAAATAAGAAATTAAGAGGTCTAATGCAGTCCAACAAGCCCAGCTTTGAGGCTAGGATAGCCTTCCAGGTTAAGGGCACTCACAAGGTCGCCTTCAGCTATGTCTGGAACCTTAAAGATAGTACACAGCAGTGTGCCAAACTGGTGGTGAAAGGTACTACCTTCACCGATAAGGGTGACATAGCAAATCTTCTGACTGATGAACCCCCCCAAACACTCCACCCCCCCTCCCCCAGCTCCACCAGGTGAAATCCTCTCTAACATACTTCCCCAACTGTTAGCAGGGACCAGGTGCTGGCAGCACTCGCTAAAGCCAAGAACACAGCCTCAGTGGGTCCTGACACCATCCCAGGTTGCCTCCTGAACAGTCTAAAGTATGACAACATGAGGCACATTTTAACTACAATCCTAAAACAGGCTGTGTTCCAAGTGAATGGAGAACCACAACAGTCATTCCCCTCCAAAAGAACGGACCATCATCTGACCCATGGCACTACAGTCCCATCATTCTAACAAGTCTAATATACAAAGTCAGGGACTGAATTGTCATGGAAGTGGTAAACGACATTGGGGTTGGGTATTGGTGTAATGGTTAATGTGTTTACCTCACAGTCAAAAGGTACTGTGTTTGAGTCTCACCTTTGAAAGGAGTTAGCTAGGCTTAAAATGGCCCACAAGGGTAGCTAGCGCCTACCTATGCTGGGCTTGTTCCTCTTTGTTATCTACTTCTCGGAAGTCGAAGCTAATGTTCAAGGCCTCTGGCTCACCAATTTTGCAGATGACTGTAAATTGGGAGCAATTACAGATTCCCTCCAAGGCACCAATATCTTGCAAGAGGGTTTAACACAGACAGATGACTGTTGCCAGACCATGGCCTAAATCTTAATGCTGAAAAGCGTGTCATAATGCTCTTTGGGAGGCTGTCAATGCAAGTTAATTAATCGGTTGATAAAACACCCCTAAGAGTTGAGCCAGTAGTAAGGGGTCTGGTAACATGTAGACAGCAGTATGGCCTTTGATCGTCATCTAACTACATAATAAGAAAATCATTCATGTCGCAGTGCTTTTAGGTAAGGGCATTCAGGTCCTAGGAAGTTATAGTACCACTCTGCTTGGCACTTATCAGACCTGTCATTGAATACAGAACCACCTTTGGTGTGCATCTAATCAGAGACGTGCAGCAATTGGAACGCCCACAAAGGTTCCTCACCAGGAGAATTCAGAGCATGAATACTCTGTCCTACAGTGATCACGTAAAGGCTCTGTCACTGTATTTGGTCTCTTACAGGCTGCTGAGGGGGATCTTTGCCTGGCTGACAGAGCTTACTCTGACCCAGCCCTTATGAATCTGTTGCACATGCTCAAAACGAACACCACTAGAAACATTAGATCCCGGGATCTGAACTTTGCTTGTGACATAAGCAGAATATTCTGGAGGGACAGGTGTGTCCCAAAGGGTCCACACACTACGGACAGAGGCTGTTGATACGAATAGTTTTATTCACACTAACCTCCTCCCCTTTACAAATCTTTAGTCATCTCCCAGATAACATGCCCCTGCACCTTACAGATGTCTGTTTTACTCTGGGACCCAAATAGTTTAAGGTGCGCTGCTAGGCTTGTTAAGGCCGTAGTGGTCTTTAGCCTAGTAACAACCTATGAACCTATGAAATCACCATCAGAAATTAGGTTTCCCTTCACGAGACCAAGAATATAAACAAAATAGATATCACTTCATGTACTTTAGAGTAGTTTTAAATATATTTCACATTTTTATAACACTGGGAAACATCATTATAAATAGAATATAGTAGTCGGTGCTTGACTGTTCAAAGGAATCCTAAAACGTGGTGTATGCATACAGGATTTTTGAATCCGAATAGCAGCCCTTCAACTTTTGGGTTTCTCTAACAGAGAAAGAACGCCATATAAGATAATTAAGACTAGTATGTTTTTATGCTCCTTTTGGCGTAAATGTGCATCCTCAAAGTACGCTATCAAGGACCCGAGTAATTAAGATGCTGAGATAGGTGGTGATTTTGACTGGACTACTATAACCATTGATGATCTTTAGACCTGTCTATGATAGCCAGCATGCATGCAGTTATATAGTGCCCTGCTTGATTCCCATCTGCGTGATACTGGCTTGGGTTTTCTTAAGTGCAGTTCGTGCCCAGCATGCATGTAGTTATATAGCGCCCTGCTTGATTCCCATCTGCGTGATACTGGCTTGGGTTTTCTTAAGTGCAGTTTGTGCCCAGCATGCATGCAGTTATATAGCGCCCTGCTTGATTCCCCATCTGCTTGATACTGGCTTGGGTTTTCTTAAGTGCAGTTTGTGCTACATTGTTTTCTTGTAGTTGTTTGTGTGTTGCTTTCTATAGTGATACATGTGGGCTTGAAACACATTGGTTTCTGTGGACTCCAAGAGCACAGATATCTGAGAACAAGGCAAACATTTTGCTTTTGGTATATAAGTAGGGTGGATTTGTATTGTTATGTTAGTGCTGGAACCAGACTTACCTTAGATTTGCATGTCTTAAATAATTTGTGTACTCTTGCTGGTAATTTTATGCAGCTGCAGCTGAGCAAGTATGTTTACAGCTGTTGGATTTCAGTTAGATAGGGTCATCTCCATCCTGCCAGCTGACCACTGGATTTCAGTTACATATGGTCATCTCCATCCGGCCAGCTGACTATTGGATTTCACTTAGATATGGTCATCTCCATCCTGCCAGCTGACTATTGGATTTCAGTTAGATATGGTCATCTCCATCCTGCCAGCTGACTATTGGATTTCAGTTAGATATGGCCATCTCCATCCTGCGAGCTGATCATTGGATTTCAGTTAGATATGGTCATCTCCATCCTGCCAGCTGACCACTGAGTTTCTTTGACACTTTATAGAAAGTGCAATTCCATAAATTTCCTGTGTCCTAGCATTTTGTTGATCAGATGTCTCATCTCTGTGCCATTAAATTCAACGTTAAGAAATTAACTGCTGAAGTGAAAACAAACCTTGCACAAACTGTGTCCACCCCATAAAGCTTCAATTTTGATGCAGAAGGTTTCTGCTGTCCCTTTGTGCCCATAACATAACCTTTTGTCCTAGCTCCTGGGTTATAGGCCAGACTAGCATTCTCCATTGGCATGAAGGTTGGAGGCATCAGTCCAGACAAAAGAATCTATCCAAGGCCTCTGTCTGTCTGTCAGTCATGAATTGCCATTCAAGCATTATCCTGAGAAAATGGTCAGGGCACCATGTAACACAATATTTATTGAAGAGGAGGCAATATCTGGCCTCTGCATCCCTACCTCCACTCCGACAACCTGTAATCTCTGAATGAATGCTGATTTGTTGCTACTGGAGTTGGAACCATGTCAGGCTTTCTGGTAGCTGGCATGGAGCACTGCCATTAAGAAGAAAGGAAGGATGCCTTTTGGAATGAAGGCAGCATGAGGTTGTTATTGGAGGAATGCTTGGGAAAGTCTTTCCTAAAGAATTGGGAAACTCATGGTTAAGAAGATTGAAGATGAGTGAGCTGAGTAATTTCTTTGTGCAATTCGAAGCCTTCACTTTTCCTGGGATGTGAGAATGGTGTTCAGTTTTTGGTGAGGGAGTAGTGAATCAACATACATTGTTTGCTGTAAGTTGTAGAGCTGCAGAGTTATTTTTTTCTTGAGGCTGAGACTAATATGGATAGGTCATATTCATGTTTGCCACTGTCAGGTATTTCCCTTTGGTGCTGGAAGACCAGAAGGCTGTTGGTAATATTCTCACTCCACATGACTGGATTGCTGACACTGCAGCACTGGGGGTGGAGTGCTGCACTTTTGAGTGTGTCATTCTTCAGATGAAATGTTAAACTGAGGTCCCATCAGCATGAGTTAGTGCAATCTCAGCTGGATGTAAATGATTCCACAAAATACTGCAAAGAGTAGGAGTTCTTTATTTACATAATTCATAACTATTTTACACAGTCACATAAATTATTTACATTAGTACTTACATTCTATATACATATTTTCAGCTGGTTTTTATTTATTTATTTTTATTTAACATTTGTTTACCAGGAAAGTCCGACTTGGAACAAAGCCAATTTTCAGCAGAAGCCCGGGGAGAAATGCTCCAGATGCATGTCTTTGTAATGTGGGAAGAAACCCACACGAACGCAGGGAGGACATGCAGCATCTGCACAGAAGGCACCCCAGCCGAGAATCGAAGCACAGAACCTCTTGCTGTAAGTCAACATTACTGCTGCACCACTGCGCCATCCTGTATATATATATATATATATATATATATATATATATATATATATATATATATTTGTAAATCACATCTTCCTTTTTCATTTTATTTCATCATATGTAACACATACTTATTACTTTTTTGATCACCACTCCAGTTTCTAAAAGCAAAACCTTACTTTTCAACATCATTGCTAAGTTCCATTTTTCATTAAACATAATTTCCTTAACACTCTAATTCCAGATTAGGCATAAAAAGGCAAACGTTTTTTTATTGAATTTGACACCTCTTTTTTGTCTTTATATCTATAGTATCCAAATTCAATCATGTCCATATTTAAATTGCTTATGTGTTTAAATCATTTACATATTTTCTTTCTGTAATTATTTCCTTTAACATTTTACGTTTACATTGTATTAAAACATGTTCACCTGTTTCAAATTCACCACAATATAGACAAACTGTTATTTATACTTTTATATAGCATATTCACCTTCAGTGGTAGCTTTTGTATAGACAGTTTGCATAGAAAATCTTGACCATCTATATGTTTTTACACCTCTTCTTTCTTGCAGCAGTAGCATTCCTTCTCTCATTGTTTAATTCCTTCCAGTGATATATCCTGTAATAATTTTCCATAATCTTTTAATACCATTTTTTCTATCACCTTCAATTTCTTTCACATTATTTTTCCAGAGGATAATCTTATCTTCATACTTTTCCATTTCTGTATTACAGCAGCTCCTCCTTTTTTAAAACTACAAAAAGTCAACAATTCTGTTTTATACTTCACAGTTAATATTTTTGTTATTAGCATATCCTCATCATCTTTGAAACGCTTTATTACTGTGTATAAATTTAAGGATGAGATACACACTATAGGGTTTGTTAACTCTAACCCTTCTTTTTCATTATGCACATATAACACTCCTCTTTTTACAGGGTTTAACCTTGATCCCGATATAATGGCAAATATTATATTGTATGCATTCTTCTCTAAATTTAAAAGAACACTAAAGACATTAGTTAAGTAATGTTTGCTTACAGAACTGAATTTATTAAATATACTTTCTTTTTAAAGGAAAGTCTAAAAGACTTAAAAACAAAGACATTTTTTTAATTCCTCTATTTTCTCGTTCTATACAGAATTTATCATTTCTTGCTTCCCAGTGTTTATTCCCAAGATCTTATTTTTTTTCTTTATTAAATTCAACTCCACCAATCTTTCCTTCAAAACCTAAGCCTTGACTTTTATTTTTATTTAATACTAGCCCAAACACCTTAATATTTTCTTTTAACTGCTTTATTACTACATTTATGCTTACTTCATTTTAGTTGTAATGATAATGTCATCTGCATAACACAATATGGGGATTTTTATCTCTTCCTTAGAAATATAACTATTAGCATCCATCTACTTATTCATGCACGGTGATATTGCATTCATTGCTTGTGTGAATAATGTACCACTCAGTGGACGTCCTTGCCTGATACCCTTTAACTTTATATCATCACTCAACCATCCATTTATCATAATTTTTACTATATCATACTTGTATGCTGACATGCTCACATTTTTAATCCCCTGACTTGTATATTATACATATGAAATATATCCCGTAATACTAAATGACGTGTTGAATCAAATGCTTTACTTTAGTCTCCTACCATCACTTTTGCATGAGCATTTCTAACTACTATATCTACTAATTCCTTAATTATTAATAATAAATCTTTGCCTTTTATACCAAAGACATAATCATTTGCAACTTTACCTACTTTTCCTTCCATCCTTTTGTATAATATTTTCATAAAAATCTTATAATTCATATTATTTAATACAGTTTGTTTTCAAGAATGAATTTCTTCCTTCTCTCCTTTTTTCCATATCAGTCTGATGATACTTTCACAGAAGTCTTTATACAAAAAAACTTTCTCTAACCACTGGTTTAATACTTTTATGAACCTTTTTCTCTCCAAAGAAGTCATATTTTTACACATCTTATGTCTAGTCCTGCTACAGAATCTAAATTCATTCATTTTATTACTTCTTCTAGTTCGTTTATTTCTGTCTCTTTTCCTAAATCAAGTAAAAAACGTGTAGAAGAATGAACAATAAATAAGATTTAATTTAACAAATAAAACAGGTTAAATAAAGCGCTTTTTGTCGCCTTGATTAAGGCAACTTCTTCAGATTTACACATTACGTTCACAAGACCATTTAAATAACAAGGAGAACCATCATGTGGTCAAGTTTTGACTAATCAGATGCGTTCATGTGTAGGTTTCAAAGGTTTTTTAAAGACATACTAAAAGTGTTAAAAATATATCCCAACATTCTCAATATGTCTCTAACAACTAATCTACTGACTTTTTGTAAAAATGTCATCAAAAGACCCACTTTTACATGTGTAACAAATGAAACATATATATACATAAAAAATATATATGAAAAACATATATATATGTTAAATTAAAATAGCAAAAACCGTGTGTCTAAATTCATTGTTGTAACAAATTTCTAAACAGTAGTCAAAGATATCAATTATATTAGTTAAAAATATTAATAATAATTCTTCTACACGTTTTTTACTTCCGTTGGATTGATGTGCCAGGAGGCTTTTGTTGTCCATTAGTCTACAATTTATCTAGTTCGTTTTTGTCTTTTCCTAAATCCTTATTCTCCATATCTGAAAAAGTATGTATCTTCTGTTTCTTCCGTGTCTTACTTTCTGTTCTTTAAATACCATCCTAATATATTATTTTACTATATTGATAATCTCCTGTTGTGTGCTACCTATCTTACCTGATGAATGTTTCATTTCCCTCATTCTGCTAATATTCTCTTTGATTTTTTTTTACTTTAAGGTGCAATTTCTTGTTTTCTTCCTTTCAAAAAAACTTTCTTTATACAGTAAATGCTCTATTTTTCTTATTCATTTCATATATTTTCTGTTCTTTACTAAATAAATTGTCGTCATTCTTCTCCATACACTCAATCATATTATTACTTAAGTTCTTAAAATTCCTCTTTCCCTTGTATATTTTCTCTTTCTCCCATGTCATAAAATGTTTGTTATATTTTAGTTTAAAATTTAACCATCATTCTGAGCAATTTTTGTAAAATTCTCTCATTTCTACATGATGTTGCCATAATATCATGACCTCTTTTTCCCTTTTATACTCCCATTTTACTTAATTTATTCTTTTTATGCCTTTCTCTATTTTTACGTACTTGTTTCCTTTTACCATAATCCATATTACCCTACGATCTGAAAACCCTGTCGGTAATACTCCTTGTGCAAGTGCTATTAAACTTTCTGATAATAAAAAATGATAATTTGTTGTTGTTTTCTTCCCTCTCCTATACATCCACATTTTAACTGTCCGTGTTTTATAATGTCCTTGACTACTTTAATGTCATAAGCCTTTTTGTTAGCTTGTCTTCCCTACTACAGTTATCGCCATAGTAACTGCTCCATGTTATCTTTCCTCTTCTTTTTTATAACAAGCATGTAATGCAGCAGTTCTTATAACATGTTCTCCGTCTTATGTCCATTATCTTTATAAAATACAAATGCATTCCTGAACAGCTCTCTTTCCCAAAATTCCGTATTGTGTTTTTCCTCACCACACTTTATCTTTCTGTTTTTGACAAAAATCTAATATTTTCTAGTATTATGGCATCACCATCTAACTTTTTACATCACTAAAGAATTACTGTTCTTCTTTCCAACTTTTTAAAACTGTTCACATTTACTGACAAAACTTCACATGCAACTCTATTTTAAATAATAGTATGTATTCACTCTTTCCATTTCTTTTTATTTTTTGTCTTCTATATTTTTCTTTTCCTTTCTCTTACTCTCTTTCCAACTAAGTTTCTTTTTTGTCTAACTATATTCCATTTAGCATCATCATTCTCACTTAAACGTGACTTTTCATCTTCAACATTTACTGTATTTAACTCATCTTTCTCTTTATTGTTTGAGTTACTTACTTGTTCCATATTGGTACTGCTGCTATCTTTTTGTCCCATTTTTTTCTCTTCTGTATTCTTTTCCATGGCTGTATCCTTATTTCCTTTTTCTATTACATTCTTTTTGTCTCATTTTTTTCTCTTCTGTATTCTTTTCCATGGCTGTATCCTTATTTCCTTGTTCTGTTACATTCTTTGTTATATCTGATACTACTGCATTTTTTCTTCACACCCCTCAAATGTCCCACTTTTTTACATTTGTAACATTTAGGTTCACAATCTTTTGCATCATGTAAACCCCCACATATAAAACATTTTTTTCACATTAGTTAATTAAGTGATCTATTTTTCCACACAATAAAAATGTCCTTGGCTGTCTCCAGTGTCTCACCAAACCTCTGTCTCCTTCAACATTTAATAACACTTGGAATATGTACAATAGAATAATTTTCCAGTTTCAGTATCACATTGCAATCCCATGCCCCAGTTCATAAACCTCTGTTATCATATACTTTCAATAAATTCAGCACATCATTGCATAGATTTAGTAAGTGCTTTTTAAACTCTTTCAGCCTCAGTTCAGAATTGAATATTATTTTTTTTTGTAATTTCCCTAAAATAGGGCTCAAGTCCATATAAGTTCCGCTGTGTGCAGTTTTTCTTTTTTTTTCATATCTCTGTATAAAGTTTTCCATTATCTGTCCAGTCTCAAAAATAATGTCATACAAGGTCTCTTTATTAATATGTATAAATGCCCTTACCTTGTTTGTTTTAATCCCAAGCATCTTAATAACTTTGTACCACACCGTGTATCTGTCCATTGGAACATCTTCCTTCTTTTCAATTGAAAACAACAGGGCACAAGCAGAGCAAGAGACCACAATATTAAGCAGAAATCGTTCATTCCTCACAAAAAATCCACAGTCGAGCTGCTGATGCACAGATAAAGCCATTAAAATCACAGTCAGATAAGCACTTTCGTCTCTGCTAATTTAGAGACTTCTTCAGATAACAAATAATTATTTATTATTATTTATTTTACATTTGTTGACCGGGCTAGTCTAACTGGATATATGTCCATTTTCAGTAGAGGCCCGGGGAGATGAGCTCCAAGAGAGAACAATGAAAACAATACATAACAAATAAACAACAGTAAACAAGAGTCATATTTACAATGCATATTACAGGTTAACACAGAATATTCAGTGAGGACAACAACCTAGCAGTACAGAATGCAGGTATAATACAGCATACGGGTACAATACATAATATTCTAGAGGGAGATAGTAGTTATGGTCAATAAGGAAGGTATAACAGTTCATGAGTAGTATGGGGTAGGTAGAGCCAGGTTTGAAGAGTCAGATGACTAGTCAGGTTTAGTACAGGGACATAACCAGTGTGTTCTGAGGAACAGTTTCAATTTGTTTCTGAAGAGTGATAATGAGGGAAGTGAGGAAAAGTCACTGGGGAGAAGATTCCAGGCTTTTCCAATAGCGTTAGAGAAGAGAGAATTGCCAGCCTTGTTGCTAGGTTTAGAGGTATGTACTAGAAGTTTGTGAGATGACCTTAAGGACTTCAGATTTTTATAGGGGATGATGAGGTTGGATAGAATAGGAGTATTGGAAGGTTTATAAAGAGTGTTATGGGCTATGGATAGTTGGTGGAATTTAATCAGGTTTTGTAGTTCAAGCCATCCAAACTGCTTTATATTAATGCAATGGTGGGTTCAAAATGGGTTACCTGTAGCAAATCTGGCAATGTTATTGTAGGACATTTCCAATTTGCTGAGGTTATTTTTAGATAGCTTAGTAAAACTGGGTGAGGCATAAAGGAGTGAAGAGATTAGATGAGTGTGAGCTATAGTTGTTTTAGCTGTAGGTGAAAGGAAGGGTTTAATCCTATAGAGAGAGCCAAGTTTTTTTGTTGACAGTTTTTATAGTATTGTTGATATGGATATCAAAGTTCAGATTGTTGTCAGTGGTGATACCCAGTAGTTTGGTGATTGGGTCTGGTGATATAATAGTTTCATTGGTGAATATAACTGAGAAATCAAAAGGAGAGGACTTGTGAGCAGGAGTGAAGAGGAGGAGTTTAGTTTTGGGGGGTTTAGGAGAAGGCAACACTGTGTGAACCATTGTTCAACTGTGTTAAATACTTTCTGGGTAAGAGAGTGAAGTTCAGAAGAGGAAGTGGCTGAACATAGTGTGGAGTCATCAATGTATTATTGTATGCATGTGGCTTGGGGGATGGCTAGATGAAGGTCATTAATAAATATGGAGAAAAGTAGAGGTCTTAGGATGGACTCTTGAGGGATACCAAGGGTAACGGGCAGGAGGGTAGATAGAGACTTGTGCCATAGTACAGCCTGTTGTCTTTTATCTAGGTAGGACTGGAACCACTTTATGGAAGATGTATCTAATGACAGGAATTTAAGTATTTTTATGAGAATCTGGTGATTTACCATGTCAAATGCTTTAGACAGGTCAATAAATAGTGCTGAAGAAAGATTGTTAAGGTTGCGGTTTTTATTAATACAATCAGTGAAGGAAAGAAGGGCAGTGATAGTGCTATGTGAAGGTCTGAATCCATGTTGACAGTTGGAAAGTAAGTTATTTTGTGTTAAGTGGTCCAGTACCTATGGATGCATTTCCCCAGGATCTTTGCCAAAGGAGAGAGAAGGGCAATGGGACGGTAGTTAGAGAGTTCAGTGGAGTGTCCACCTTTATGGAGGGGGATAATATGGGAGATTTTCCATAAGCTAGGGATATAACTTTCGGTAATAGTTCTGTTGATCAGAATGGAAATGGGATAAGCGATAACTTT
Organism: Protopterus annectens; assembly: GCF_019279795.1. Taxonomy (NCBI): domain Eukaryota; kingdom Metazoa; phylum Chordata; order Ceratodontiformes; family Protopteridae; genus Protopterus; species Protopterus annectens. The sequence continues at coordinate 20,054,363 of NC_056732.1, read as the reverse complement.
GGCTGATTGCTGTAGAAATTCAGCAGGTAGTTGGTCTGCTGAGGGAGAGCATGGTTTTAGTTTCTGTAGTAGGGTTAGAATATATGTTGTTGGGACGGGTTGAATATGAAAAGGAGGGGGTGATGTTGATTTATAGGGAGGTAAAGTGATAGCTGACTAGCTAGTGTTTGGATAGCATTAGTAAAAAAGGTATTGAAGGTATTGGCTGTATTCATAGGATTTTTGTGGTCAGTATTTTGAGGGTTTGGTGTAGTGGATTGACCTGGATGGAGTAGTTGGTTAATGCTAGCCCAGCATTTTTGTGGGTTGTTTTGGTTAGCTTGTTGAGATTGTAGGTGGTAGTTTCTTTTATCAGAAAGTGTAGCTTTCTTGCTATCATTTCTAAGCGGTCTAAAGGTTTGTTGGTCTACAGGGTTTTTAGTAATTCTCCATTTGGCCCAAAATTTATTTCTAAGATGTATATTGTGTTTGGTTTATTTTGACAGCCATGGGGCAGAGTTGGTTTTAATTCTAATTAATCTGGTTGGAGCATGGTAGTTAAGAATGGCAAGGAAGTTAGAGTTAAAGTAATTAACGGCTTCTTCTAAACGGAGGTGTTGTAAGGGAGACCAGTTGCTAGCTCTTAGTTCCATTTGGAGTAGATCAGGATTAAAGTTCTTTTTAGATCTGATATTTCTGACAGATGTTGGAATGGGGGTATTGGTTTTATGCCTGATGATGTAGGTAAGTAAGTGGTCACATATCATCAGGGAGGGTTCCAAAATTATAAATGTGAGGATGATGGTTTATAAGAATCCAGTCTAGTAAGCTTACTTTCTTGTTAGATTTGTTTATCCTGGTGGGGGGGGGGGGTAATGGTTTGCGAAAACCCATATAGGTTAATGTGGGTGGTAGGGAGGCTGCTACAGTAGCAGTTCCAATCAATGTTTATATCGCCTAGGATTATGGTTTCTTGGGGCAGGTGTTGGGATAGCCAACAAGGGATATTTTCCATGGTGGCATTGTTATTACCAGGTGGTAGATACATACGGATAATATAGATGGATTTGGCATTGTTAAGATAAAGTTTGGAGATGAGAATTTCTGCATTGGAATCTAGAGGTAGTTTACAGTCGTATGCGGTTAACTGTAAGCTAGATTTATATAGAATAGCAACCCCACCGCCCTTCTTGGCTACTCGGTCAAGTCTCAGGATATTATATCCAGGTGGGATGATTTCATTGTCTTTGGTTACAGGTTTTAACCATGTTTCTGTTCAGCAGAGAACATTAAAGGAGTAGACGTCAACTAGAGCTTGGAGTTGAGTTACTTTATTGTTAATGCTACGTATATTAAGATGAGTTACTAAGAGGGAGTGAGATGGTTTAGTAAGGGAATGACTAGGTGATTGTTTGTGGTTATGGAGAGTGATAGGAGTTGTTGTTGGGCCTGGGTTAGGGTGGATGTCACCATCCTTTAATGAGAGTAGTGGACCTAGATAGTTTGGGTTAGGGTATCTGCTGTATACAGGTAGGTCTTTCCGGGAATTTAGATTGTTATATCTAATGTGTAGTATTTTATGATGCTTTGCAAGTAGGTAGTTGGGTGAAGATGTTATATTTGCATGGATAAAAAGGAGAGGAAGGGATGGAGAGTTGGTTTCCTTATTATGGTAGTGAGGGTGTGAACATAGTGGGTGTTCAAAGGAGGTGAGTAAATAGGTGAAGATTAAAGGAGGTAGTAGGGAGAGTGTGAATAAAAGTAGGACATAAGATGGGGTGGGTGGTTTATACATTGGAAGAATTAAGTATTGGTTGTCTGTAAGTAGAATATAGAAGTATAAAGGGTGAGGATGGAAGGAAGGGAGAAGGGTGTAGTAAGATTGAAAGGGAGTGGAGAGAAAGTAGATATGAGAGAAGATGGCTAATGGTAGAGTGTTAAGAGAGTAATGGTAAGAGGAAGAGGTGTGGTTAGAGAGTAATGGTGAGAGGAAGAGGTGTGGTTAGAGAGTAATGGTAAGACGAAGAGGTGTGGTTAGAGAGTAATGGTGAGAGGAAGAGGTGTGGTTAGAGAGTAATGGTGAGAGGAAGAGGTGTGGTTAGAGAGTAATGGTAAGGGGAAGAGGTGTGTTTAGAGAGTAATAGTGAGAGGAAGAGGTGTGGTTAGTAAGTATAAGGGTAGGGCCCCTGGGGGTGGGAATTGGGGGTAGGGAGGGGAGCGGAGTGAGCCCGTAGGGTGAATGGAGTGGGTAGCGACAGATACTGAAGCAGTTAGAGAAATCAATCAGCAGGACTGACTCCAGGTGGTAGGTTGGAATAGTATTGAGTCTAGAAAGGTGGATGTAGACAGTAGAAGTGGAGGGTAAACATGAGAGGACTAAATAGCAATTCAGGGACAACAGAATTTAAGAAATTAAGGTAAGTAGCTGGCCATAAGAGAATGGTAAGAAGGAGATTATAGCTGGAATAAGGGTGCCACCTAGTGGACAGTTCAAGTATTGCAGGCTGATATGAGAGAGAGTAAGTTGGTGGACAACAAGGAACAGTGGGTGTAAGACAAAAGGGGTATCTATACAGGTTGGAGGAGAGAGGGTGTGAAGGTACAGAAGAGGGGGAAGGTAGAGGCTGCTGGCTGTCCTAGCTCAGACCTGGCTTTAACACCTGTATTAATGGTACAATAATAGAAAGTCTTTCTGGCAGGAATTATTCAACAGACATATTTATTTTTATTTTACATTTGTTAACCGGGATGGTCCGACTGGATACATGTCCTTTTTCAGCGGAGGCCCGGGGAGAAAAGCTCCAACAGAGTTACATTGATAATTAGGTACAGTAAATGAGCTGAAAGAACTTAACAAAAACATAGGCTATTTACATACAAGTACAAGACTGCCATTACTATTTCTGAGATTACTACAAATGTAACATTAATAACATATTAGCAAGGACGGTAGGCAGTATAATGACAGAGTTAGACAGGATACATATTTCTTTATCACAGTATACAAAGTACTTATCATCTTAGCTAGTTGTTTATGTTTTAGTTAATGGCACAGAGCTAGTCTGGGTTTGAGCAAGGACATAGCCAGTGTGACTTGAAGTGGAGTTTTAGACTGTTTTTGAATTGACTTAGCGAAGTTGCAAGCGTGATGTTATTTGGGAGAGAGTTCCATATTTTACCAGTGGTGTTGGCAAATAGCGTCACCACCTAGGTTGAGAGATTTAGTTGTTTGGACAAGGAGTCTGTTTGCTGAGCGAAGGCAGCTTAGATTGGAGTAGGGAGTCATTAAGTTTTTTAGTGCTGGGGTATTCTCAGGTTGTTTAAGGATTTTGAAGGCCTCTATGAGTTGGGACTGGTGAAGAAGGTGTGGGAATTCTATCCATCCAAGCTTTTTCAGGTTAGTACAGTGGTGTGTTCTGTAGGGTAGGCCTGTACGAACCTGGCAATGTGATTATAGCAGGATGAGAGCTTGGCCAGATCAGATTTGTTAAGGTGAGTGAGGACAGGAGAGGCATATAGTAGGGTAGAGAAGGTGTGAACGGGCTGTGGCTGACCTGGCATTCGGGGTAAGGAAGGCTTTAATTCTATATAGGGTCCCAAGTTTCTTGTTGACTGACTTAATGGCTTGGTTTATATGTATATCAAATCTGAGTTTATTGTCAATGTTTACTCCTAATAGCTTTGTATAGGTGTCTGGGGAGATGATGGTTCCATTATTGGATTTTATAGTGAAGTTTTCAGTCGGAGATCTATTGGTTGGGTAGAAGACAAGTAACTTGGTTTTGTTTGGATTTAAGATCAGGAGATGGTTGGCAAGCCAGTTTTCGACTTTGGTGAAGCTATGTTGGGTGGTAGTTAGTAGATTTGCAAGAGAGGCATTGGAACATATTATAGTCGAGTCATCTGCATATTGAATGCAGGTGGCTTCAGGGATGACTGTTTGGATGTCGTTTATGAAGACTGAAAAGAGGAGAGGTCCTAATATGGAACCTTGAGGAACTCCTATGGTATTTGGTAGTAGGCAGGAGAGCTTGTTTTGCCACATTACTGCTTGTTGTCTCCCAGTGAGGTAAGCTTGAAACCAGTCAAGGGCTGGAGTATCTAGATACAGGGTTTTAAAGTATATAGAAGTAACTGATGGTTTACCATATCGAAGGCTTTCGATAGGTCCAGGAAGAGAGCGGAGGATATTTTTTTATTATTCCGGTTAAGATTAATGTTTTCAGTAAAAGAGAGGAGGGCAGTGGCTGTACTATGATGGGGTCTGAATCCATGTTGAGAGTCTGCGAGTAGTTTATTTTGGGTTAGATAGAGCATTAGTTGGTTGTGCATGCACTTTTCCATAATTTTGGCAAGTGGTGATAGTATGGCTATAGGTCTATAGTTGGATAGTTCCGTGGATGAACCTCCTTTGTGGAGTGGAATAACATAGGATATTTTCCAAATTGAGGGGATTGAGGCCTCGGTTATGGTTCTGTTAATTAGGATTGAGATAGGGTAGGCTACGACATCTGCAGCAATTTGCAGGTATTCAGCCGGCAGAAGATCGGCTGAAAGGGTGGTTGGCTTCAGGTTTTTCAAAAGGGATCTGATAAAGGATGTGGACACTGGCTGGAAGTTAAAAGAGAGTGGTGAGTCGGGTATAGTGTTTATAGAAGTGTGGGGAGGAGAAAGTTGGTTAGCTAATGACTGGATGGTTTCTGTGAAGAAAGTATTGAATGAATTGGCTATATCTTCTTGGCTCTTGTCAGATAATGTTCCTGGGGTCGGAGTAGTGGATTTGCCTGGTTGGAGAAGTTTATTTATGCCTGCCCAGTACATTTGAGGGTTATTCTGATGTTTATGTTGCAGATTGTAGAAGTAATTTTTCTTATCTAGTATGATGGCTTTTTAGTCTCATTTCTAAGTTGTTGGAAATTGATACGATCTAGGGGTAGTTTGGTAGTCGCCATTTATCCCACGCTTTGTCTCTAGTTGTTATTTTGGTTTTGGTGTCTGTTGTTAGCCAGGGTGCTAGTTGAGTTTTAATTCTTATTGAGCATTTAGGGGCATGCGAGTCAAGTATAGTAAGGAATGAATTGTTAAATGATGACACTGCCTCATCAAGGGGAAGGAACTTTAGTTTTGTCCAGTTACATGATTTGAGTTCAAGTTGAAATTTAGTTGGGTCAAAGTTTTTCTTGGATCTGATAGACCTATAAATAGGTAAGCTTGTACAATTAATTTTGTCTTTCATTATGTATGTGAGCAGGTGATCACTAAGATCATTAGGGAGAGGTCCAGACATATAGTTCTGGGGATGAATGTTGGTGAGTATCCAGTCTAGTATACTCTCTTTTTGGTTATTGTTACCTGTACGTGTGGTAGATGATATTATCTGAGAGAATCCATGTAGGTTAACAGGGATGGGGTTGGACTGTGCTGTGCATTGGTTCCAGTCAATATTAACATCGCCCAGGACAATGGTTTCTTGAGGGTAGTTGTTGGCTATCCAATGTAGAATGACCTTTAGTGTTTCTACATTGTTCCCAGGGGGACTATAGGTGACAATTAGGTTAATGCCCTTATGATTATTTAGTAGAATTTTTAGAGCTAGTATTTCAACGTTAGAGACCTGGGGTGGTTGTATAGGGTTAGTTATGATGTTAAGTGTGCTATTATATAAGACGGCTATTCCACCTCCTCTTTTCTTTACTCTATCTGCCCTAAGTATATTGTAACCAGGAGGCAGGATCTCATTGACTTTGGTTGATGGCCGGAGCCATGTTTCAGATAGACACATTATGTTGGGGAGGTATGCGGCTAGTACAGCATGCAGGCTATGTATCTTATTGTTTAGGCTTCTAATGTTTAAGTGGCATATTAGGAGGGAGTTGACCAGTCGGTGGGAGAGTGGTGGGCTGGTAGGATTTTGAGTTAAGGTTTGGCCTGGATTAGGATGGATGTCCCCATCTTTGGTTATGTTTTTTCTTAGATACGCTAGTAGTCTAATAACTTTGAATAGTAGTTTTAGTTCATATTTGGATTTTGGTGTTGATTGGAGTGGTTTTTTAGAAGCAAGTGGTTGGAATTTATAATTTTTGGGGTAGTGTAGTAGTGGGCAAGTTCCAGTCAGTGGAGGTAGGGGGTCTTGGTTTGGCATTTTGGATAAGAGAAACCTACGAATGTGAGATTTTCATAGCTAGTAAGAAAGTATGGCAGAATTAAGAGTGGTAAGATAAGAGGAAGGAGTTTATAATTATTTATAGACATGTTATATGTCATCAATGGGTGGGGTCAATGTGCTTCAGAGGAATAGTAGTGGTTAAACAGTAAAGTGGTGGGGGGGAGGAAATTGGAGAGGAAGTTGTGTAGGTTGGAGAGGAAGTAGGGGTGTGGCCTAGTGGCTATAAATATAGACACAGTGGAGGTGGGTGGGATAAGGGGGCAGGGAGTGGAGCGAAGCGAGCCCGAGCATAGCGAGGGCTAACCCAGTCCCAGTTTTTGGTCCTATGAGTGGGGTAAATAGTCTGATAGTGTAAGTAAGCAGATTGGAGTACAGGCTTGAAATTCAACATAAACATATACAGTTGTAAAATGTCTAATACAATTCAACATAAATAGGCATTTACAGTTGTAAAACACTTACTGGAGAGACACCGAGCCTTCATGGGGCCTATAGCAGAGTGGATTGTAGTTTTACAAATGGTGCCTGCCACAGGTAATATTTATTAACTCTGGGATTGTCTTAAGGTAATAAACAGGGAAGGGGAGGGAAGAACAAGGGTGTGAACAGGCAGTTCTTTGTACTGCTGCTAATGAGCCAAAGCAAGACAAGTATGTGTTAAGAACAATCACAATTGACCAAGGACTGCTCTGAAACTGTAAGTCTTGTCTTAATTTCTCAGGTGGAAAACCAGGATAACCTTGTATCAGTAGGCTACTGTGGTATAGTTTAAATAAACACACACACAGTATAGATCAGTTATTGATACTATTTGCTAACAGAAGGGAATAAGAGAAAGTGGAAGATGTGTGTGTGTGTGTGGTGGTGGTGGTGGTGGTGGGGGGCTGCTTACAGCCAAAGCACAGTGCTCTCCAGGGGAAAATGAAGATTGGCTCAAACAGTTAGACACATACTCAAAGTTAACTGTAGCTGTTTGCAGACAGTTCAGACCCGGACTGGTGTCCTTGAGAGAGGGATTGTAGGGTAGTTATGCAGTGAGGTGACCCGCCAATATTTGGAGAGGGTCCTTTAGATTCCTACAGACTAGTACTGAAAGCACAGGATGAGCAGGGTAACTTTGGAAGCACAGGATGAGCAGGGTAACTTAAGGAGGCAAGAGAGACAAGGCAGAGATGAGAAACAAGAGTTAGCACAAAGCAAGGTATGAATACTCAGAATAACACTAATCATTCCCAGAGACAAATATATCGATATCAAGTGTACATTTCCAAAAACCTAAACATTTGAACTTAGACTAATCATTCACAGAGACAGTATTTATAGGTAGCAGTGAAACATTTCTAAATCCTTGGTAGCAGCAATGCAAAACTCTATAATGCAATAGTTATATGCCCCTTTGTAGTAGCAGTAAAAACATTCCTGCCTACTTAACTGCAGCATTAGGAAAACAAGTGAAGCAGTTTCTGTTTGTACATTGCTAGAACAGGACATGACGTGAGGGTACAGTGGGACTACACTTTACAATGTGGGGTAATGTATCATAGTGCAGTACAGAGAGAAAGTATTCTACATTTCATAGCACAGTTACTGCAATTAGTTTTAGGGGTTCTATGCGGCAGCCCTAAGGGACTGCTACCCTAGGGTGCACGTAAGCGATTCAGCTTCAGTACGGCGTATCAGTAAAACTATCAGTGTTAAGCACTGCTGGAGGGAGGTACTTTTAGCCCTGGCCCTTTAAGAGTCTCCACGTGGATGGCGTACTTTCTAAAGCCGTTTACTGGCTTTTAACAGCAGAGTTTGAAATATAAAATAATCCACTGCAGATGGTAGGTCAGTGGAGAGGATTTAGGCTACAGGGTAAACGCATTTGGTGGCCCTTTCAAAGGTCAATTGCAGGCTACAGTTAACCTTGCTCAGAGAAGGGTCAGTATGAGTTGCATGCATGTAATTTAGCCGCTATCGGCTTACTAATACATTAAAGGCAGAGACTACAAGAGACAGCTAGGCAGGATATTAATCACAAGTCCCTAAATAGTCTTCCCAAGGATGGCGTTCTTTCCAAAGCTGTTTATAGGCTTCAAACACCTGTGATTGAAACACATACAGCACAGGATTCGTGTGTGGAGACGATTTTCAGCGTAAGGGTAAGCTCTAAGGTGGCACTCACAAAGCTTTTTACCAGTTTCAAATGTTCAAAAAAGAACAGGCACACTCAGAGAAGGTCCCTATGAGTGGGGGGGTTTTGGCAATTTAGCCGATGTCCGCTTGCTAATTCTCCAAAGGCAGAACCTCTAGCGCTACAAAAATTCACACTGTGAGCAAGTACAGCTGGTAGCTCTAAATAGCTTTACATACCCTAATGGAAGCTCGTGAGTGTGGCGTAATTCATTGAGCCATGTCTAGGTTAAAGAACTAGCAATACATTGAAGGCATGGTTAGTTATGGTTTAGCAAGGCTGTTTGTGTACAAATCCGTCACTCTCGGCTTTCAAACGCCAGGAAAATATGTTCCGCGTACATTAAGCCTTTAGAGCACAAGCATACAATATGGGTTGTTCAGAAAGGTGCGAAAAAGACACCTTATCAGTATTAAACCACAGATTAATACAACCACAGTAGTCTACACTAGTTTAAAAATACACGCTTACAAGAAAAATCTTGGCAGCAACAGGTACAGAAAAGGTTATTTGGCACACAGATCCAAAAAAGAAAAAAAAAAACATAGAAAAAACATTTGGTATGATAAGCAGCAAACAAGTAAATTAATTACATACCACAGAGGTTAGACGCTGGGCGAGGAGCAGACAGCAGCCAGAGCTTATCCCAATTCCTAAAGATGGCACCCCACTAAACCCAGGGTATTTATGTGAGTTCAGAGGAGTAAGGAGTGGAGGGCAGTAGGGGGAAGAGTATGTACAGGTAGGAGGGGCAAGAGGTAGACAACTTCAGATGAGACAATCTGACATTTTACAGTACATAGTAAAGGTGGGGTATGACAGAGAGGTAGGAATCGTATGGATTAAGACAGATAGAAAAATAGAGGGCAGGGAGAGTGACAGGCAGTGGTGAGTTGAGAAGGAAATAAGGACTGGAGCAGAAGACAGATACTGAAGCAGTTAGAGAAATCAATCAGCAGGACTGACTCCAGGTGGTAGGTTGGAATAGTATTGAGCCTAGAAGGGTGGATGTAGACAGTAGAAGTGGAGGGTAAACATGAGAGGACTAAATAGCAATTCAGGGACAACAGAATTTAAGAAATTAAGGTAAGTAGCTGGCCATAAGAGAATGGTAAGAAGGAGATTATAGCTGGAATAAGGATGCCACCTAGTGGACAGTTCAAGTATTGCAGGCTGATATGAGAGAGAGTAAGTTCATAGGTTCATACTAGGCTATCTGCCCAAGGGCATTTATAAGCCTAGCCCAGAGTTTTGTTGCTTTCGCCACCCCTTTAGTTTGAAGGATACTATGCCCATTATTTTGCTGTGCCTCTGTCAAGCAGTGACACTGAGGTAATCCCTGGGGTATATCTGCGATCTCCCATCCATTGGTCAAGATTTCTCTTGAATAAAGCCAGCGAGGTGCTCTGCCTCACATGTACCGGGATTTTGTTCCACAGCATAGGGAGTCTCTGGGTGATGAATCTGTCCCTCCAGCATGTTCTATTAATAACCGTGTCAAGGTTTAAGTCTCCCGCCCTTGTAGTTCTGAGGGATCTAGATTTTTTGAGGTGAAGCATGTTCATCAATTCCGGGTTAGACATGGCCTTGTATGTCGGGCACAGGTCACCTCTGAGCAGACGGTAAGCGACTGAATAGAGCTGGAGTTCTTTCATTCGGGCAGCATAAGACATATTTTTGAGACCCTTTATCCTTTTGGTGAGGAACTTTTGGGGCCTTTCCAGTTGCTGCAGGTGTCGGGTCAGATACATTCCGAATGGGGCATTGTACTCAATCATTGGTCTGATGAGTGATGAGTACAGGGGGACGATGACCTCCCTTGATCTAGATGTGAATCCCTTCATGATCAGGTGGGCAATGTAGAAGTTCTTCCTAACTACTTTGGCTACGTGAGTGTCAAACGAAAGGTTACTGTCAACCTGGGTCCCCAGATCCCTGATAACCTCTTCTGTGCTTAGTGGATTGCCACCTATATGGTAGCTAGGGGTAACCTTGTTTTTCCCGAAGGGTATGACTATGCATTTTTTGGCATTTAACTTTAGGCCATGGCTCTGGCACCAGTTATCCGTTTCTATGAGACCCTTCTGAAGGATATCTGTGTCAGATGTGTTCTCGACTATGGCGCCCAGTTTGCAGTCATCTGCAAACTGTCAGCCATAACCCTCCTGTGTTTGCTTGTACTTCTGAAAAGTAGATGCCGAACAAGAGTGGGCCCAGGACTGAACCCTGTGGGACACCACTTGTGACAGGCTTTGAGTCTGACATGGCGCCAGCAACTCTGACCCTGTGGGTTCTGTCACTTAGCCAGTTTGCAACCCATCTTGTGACGTATGGGTTTACATTTAAGCTGATGAGTTTTTCAATGATATCTGAGTGGGGTATTGTGTCGAAAGCCTTTGCCAGGTCGAGGTAGGCTGTGTGGACTGCCTTTCCCTCATCAATGGCCTTGGTGACTGTTTCGAAAAAGTCAACCAAGTTTAAAAGGCATGATCTGCCTTTGACAAAGCCAAACTGGGTTGGATCCAAAGTCTGCAAGTCCCCTATGTCTTTATTTATGAGTTCCATTATGATCCTCTCCATAGCTTTGCAGATCAGGCTTGTCAAGCTGATGGGACGGTAATTACCAGGGTCGGTGGAGGCACCGCCTTTGTGAAGTGGGACCACAGTTGCAGTACGCCACTCCTTGGGTACGTATCCTGAGGTGAGGCTAAGATTAAACAGCTGTCCTAACTGCGGGTTTAATTCCTCATTGAGTTCGTGGAGCACACAACCGGGGACACCATCTGATCCCATGGATGCTGTGTTTTTCGACTTGGAGAGAGCAGTTCTCACCTGAGCGTTAGAGATGTTTGGGGGGCTACAATCCTCTGGTATAGATATCTCTCCTTTTGGGGGTGGGGGGGAGAGAAGTTTGCACTGAACCTGTCAGCCAGTATGTTGGCAATGTCTGTAGGTTCAGTGATTTTTACATCATTTTGAACTAATTCTGAGCATATCTGGGAGTTTCCTCCCAGGTTTCTAACATAGCTAAAGAAGGCCTTATGATTGTCTTTTGAGTCCTTAGCGACTTTTCCTCTCAAAATTTGCCTTGGATGATTTTATGAGAGATCTTAGTTTTTTACTTATAATGATCAAAGGTGTCTTCCCTTTTAAGGATTTTGCTCTATCTTGTAGTAGCTTCCTCCTTTTGTTGTAGAGCTTGTTTATGGCTGGGGTCCACCAGACTGGACGCTTGCCTTTGGTACAAAGAGTCTTTGTTTTGTTTGGGATTGCCTGATCCATGCAGTCCTGTAGGTGCTGGTAGAAGGCATTTGTAAGTGATTCAGCGGCTTGAGTAATGGTTTCCAGAGCTCGGGGGCCTTAAAAGAGACCACACTAGTCTTTAGAAGTGTGAAGTCGGCTTTTGAGAAGTTCTTCACTGTGGTCTTTTTTATCTCGGGTGGGGGCGGGATGTGGACTTCCAGTGAGATTAGTTTATGATCTGATCTCACCAGTGAGGGGTATACTTCCGGTGTTGAACATTGTGACCCCATGTTCGTGATGATGAGATCTAGTATGTTTTCTCCTCTTGTGGGGATGGTGACTAGTTGTTCCATGGCATTTGAGTTTATGAACTCTAGGAACCTTTGGGCTAGAGTGTTGGGGCTTGAGTAGTGATCCCAGTCTATATTCGGGTAGTTGAAGTCACCTAGTATGATGGTGTTTGGAGATACATTTATCCCCTCCAGTGTTTTCAGGAAAGCTATGTGAGGTTCCTGAGTTTGAGAGGGTGGCCTGTAACATGCTACAAATTGCAGAGCAGTCTTGCCTATGGTTAATTGCACCTGGATGGTCTCCGATGCATCGTGCGACGCCACCAACCTTGAGGTGTGGGTGTCCTTGATGAATATGGACACCCCCCCTCCTTTCTTGGTGGTGTCCGGATTTTAGGGCCGGAACGCATGATATGAGGTAAAACCTGATAGTGCCAGGGTGCTCTCAGGAGCCTTGAACCAGGTTTCAGTCACAGCACAGACATCGATGTTCTCCATACTGAGAAGGGCCTCGAGTGCGTGCATCTTGAGATTGAGACTTCTGGCATTGAGCAGCATTACCCTTAGTTTTTTTCCTTTTTTGTGTGGGTGGTAGGTTTAGAATTTGAGCCTTGCCTAAAAAAGGCACTATGGGGGTGGCAAGAGCCTTTGCCAATATCCGGAAGCCCAGGGGTGACAGGTTGGTGGACAACAAGGAACAGTGGGTGTAAGACAGGGTTGTCAGACGTCCCTATTTGGGCGGGACTGCCCCGAGATCAGCAGCCTGATCCCGAGTCCCGCCCTGCCGGTTTAAATCCCGGCCAGCCTCCGCTTTGTTTTTTTTTTTTTGTTTGTTTTTTGTTTTTTTGATTGGCCCGTATACCTGGCATACAGGCCAGTCAAAAATCGCTAAACATGGAGCTTCTTGTGTTCTGCATTAAACAGAAGTAGCTCTGTGTTTAACGATTTTTGATTGGCCGTATGCGATATCTGAGCTAATCAAATAAACACGGAGCTACTTCTGTTGAATGCGAAACTGCAATGTTCCGCATTAAACACGAGAAGCTCCGTGTTTAGCGATTTTTGATTGGCCCGTATGCCGGTAAACGGGCCAATCAAAAATCGCTAAACACGGAGCTACTTGTGTTGAATGCAGAACTGCAATGCATTAAACACTAGAAGCTCCGTATTTTTTTTTTTGTAGTCCCTACCTGGCTGGTTGGAAATCTGGCAACCCTGGTGTAAGACAAAAGGGGTATCTATACAGGTTGGAGGAGAGAGGGTGTGAAGGTACAGAAGAGGGGGAGGTGGACGCTGCTGGCTGTCCTAGCTCAGGACTGGCTTTAACACCTGTATTAGTGGTACAATAATAGAAAGTCTTTCTGGCAGGAATTATTCAACAGACATATCTTACTGGTGTCCTTGAGAGAGGGATTGTAGGGTAGTTATGCAGTGAGGTGACCCGCCGATATTTGGAGAGGGTCCTTTAGATTCCTACAGACTAGTGCTGGAAGCACAGGATGAGCAGGATAACACAGAGGTTAGCCGCTGGGCGAGGAGCAGACAGCAGCCAGGGCTTATCCCAATTCCTAAAGGAGTAATGACCTACTTAAATCTAAATCAGTTCAACTATGTCATAAGTACAATGCCCCTAATTAATAAAACACGCCCACCAGCACACTAAATTCATTACAAGACTTCATGTAGCTATAAATATAATATGTTAAAATAAATATAATATTAAAAAATAAATTTTAAGAGATAGTATAATATGTGTCATAAAAACAGGGATAATAAATATTTTAAATAAATGAACATTAGTTAAAACATACAAAGTGTAACAAAAAATTTCATGTAAAAACACTTAATACAATAAATTCATCTTTCTAATGCTTTCAACTTCAGAAAGCAAGATAGTGAGAATGCATCATTTAGCAGTGGCCATTGTGTGGCATTTGCTTTCAATTGCCGTATAACTTCATGTTTTTCCAAAATAAGTGCCCATGGACCACCTCTTGTGTCAGGGATAAGGGCCTCAATGATTATAAATTTGAAGTTATGGTCAACATATTCAAGGCAATGTTTCGCCAATGCATTTTTTATATTTTTATTCCTTATGTCCCTAAGGTGTTTGTATATATGGTTCCTGAATTTCCTTTCCATCTTGCCAATATAGAAACAAGGACACTTTGAACAGAGGGCACAATACACCACTTTCTCAGTGTTACATGAACACTTCTGATTTAACCTCACATTAATATTATTTATATTAAAATTACATCCTTCTTTAATGTATAGACAATATTTACAGCTGCCACACTTAAACTCCTACTTATACGTCCCTTAGTCCTAGTATCCAAAATGGTTTTTAAGCATTTATCCTTTCTATAAACAATACAGGGTTTCTTCCCAACATGTTCCCTAATGTCCTTATTGTTCACTGTTACCAACCAGTTCTTAGACAGTATATCAGCGATATTCATACTCGACTATTAAACGTAGTCACAAATGCAGTGTTGAAATTATTCTGTGCCTTAGACTCATCACAGTACAGGTTGTTGGAATTGCCATTATTATGTG
>NC_056732.1:19372450-19434950 GCF_019279795.1 Protopterus annectens | reverse complement strand
AGGCATACGGTGTAGGAGGATTTGTTTCCTAACAGCCCCAGGCTCAGGAGAAAAAGAATGCCTTTGAAAAACTCCTATCTTGGTGTGAGAGGATTTGTCTCCTCACAGCCCTGGGTGTACATTGGTGTGGGAGGCTTTGCCTCCCCAGAGCCCCAGGCATACATTGGTGTGCGAGGATTCATCTCCTCACAGCCTCGGGTGTATTTTGATATGGGAGGATTCTTCTCACAGCCTCAGTCATATGTTGGTGTGGGAGGATTCTTCTTCTCACAGCCCTGGACATACATTGTTGTCGGAGGATTTGTCTCCTCACAGCCCGTGGCATACATTGGTGTGGGAGTATTCATCTCCTCACAGCTCCAGCCATACGTTTGTGGGAGGATTAGTTTCCTCAAAGCCTTGGGCATATGTTGGTGTGGGAAGATTAGTCTCCACACAGCCCCATGCATATGTTTGTGGGAGGATTCGTCTTCTCAAAGCCTCAGGCATATGGTGGTCTGGGAGCATTCGTCTCCTCAAAGCCTTAGGCATATGGTGGTGTGGGAGGATTCATCTCCTCACAGCCCCAGGCGTATGTTGGGGCATTACTGTGCAGTACATTCCACACTGCTTTTCTGTTCTGTCACAAGACACATTTTAACTGCTTGTTGCCCTTATTCAGATCAAGTCAAATACCAGTAAAGAAACATTTTATTTTCATTATATTATTTCACTGATAAGTAGTTTGTTGACGCATGTTGTTAATTATTGATATTTTTTACTCCCTTATAGGAACAGAAATAGGGAATGTGTGCTGGGGAGCCACCTACCATGCAGCTTATGACCTGCTTATCTCCTGTTGTGTTATAAAGGAGCACTTTGGCTGAGAATATAAAAATGGCAACTATCACTAACTTGTCTTCCAGTCCTTGGCCAGCTGCCCCCTTTCTAAACATAGCCCCCCCCCCCCAAAAGAAAAATAATATGATCCGATGTTGTTAGTCTTTATTCATTCCTTACTGATGGGTTATACTTTAAAGTTTTTCAAACCGTTTCTTTTATTATTCTCCTACCCTGTTTGCATCCTTACAACTCTCTCCCTTTAGTCTATTTCTCTTTTATTACCCTTTTTCTTACCTTTGAGGTAATTCTTCATTACCATCGTTGGTAATCCTTCTTCCTTCTCTCTTCTTTCCCTTTTGAGTAGCTTTTCCTGTTCTTTTTGATACTGTTCTTCTCCACATCATTATGTCGGATAAGAAAAGTAGTGTTGGTTTTAAGGATTGCGGCTGTAAGTTACCGCTTTCCGATGGCCATGACTTATGTGTCTGTTGCCTGAATGTCTCCCACATTACTGTGGATCCCCCATGTGGGATTTGTCGAAATTTTTCGACCAGGACTCTTAATGAGAGAAAGAACAAATTAATCTTGAAAGGTCCTCTCAAATCTCCTTTCTGTGAGGCTATTTCTGGGTCAGAGGGCTCACCCCCTCCGGCTAAACACCATAAGAGGCGTTCTTCCCCTTCCTCATCGAGGAGATCATAGGGAGTCAGCTCATAAGATTGTGAAATTGACTACTACTTCGGTGCTGCCACCTGTGACCCTGTCGGCTCCAGGCTCGGCACCACCCCAGCTGATTCTGGCTCCAGCCATGTCCTCGTTATCAACACTGGCACTGTACTTCCCAGTGCAGACAATTACTGCTCAGACATTTCCGTCGCAGCCCTTACTGGCACCGTCCATGCAGGTACAGTCCCCTTTGGCACCGTTGGTACAATCCCCTTCAGCATTCCTCCTTGGGCGGGCCGGCCTTCCAGACCATGGAGAGGGCGATTGTCTTCGCTGGCAAACCCCATATGTCAGAGTCCTCTCCCCCCTCTGTGCCGCAACTCTCACAAGCCACAACCACCGGACACTGAACGTAAGGGCCTCAGGTTTCTCCTCCTCAGGAGACCCCCTCTTTGCAGTCTTCCCAGAACCTCCCACTGAGGAAGTACCACGCAAAGCGTCCTGCAAGAGGAAGCACATGGACTCCACTGAGGAGTCGTTATACAGACTTTGATGATGGGGAAGGGTCCCCACGGTCACCCTCTGATGTGTCCTTTGGTGACATCCTCGAGATCCTTAGACAAAGGGGTGACTGGAATTCCTCTAAACCTTCCTCTGAGGTATCCGTATTTCTGCAAGCCTTTCGTGCCCATCCCCCTACCTCCTGGGTTACCCCGCCGGCCGATGAGCTAAGTCCAGCTAATCGTCCAGTGCACATGGAAGGCTCCTGACACCCTGGAATCGATACCACGGAGGCCTGATAAAATCTTATCTCCCCCAGCTGAGCATCCCCATTGGTCACAATGTCTTCCAGTAGATGCCATGGTGGTGGCAGCTGCAGCTAAGAAGGATTTGGCAGAAGAGAGCCAAACTGTCCATCCACCCAACAAGGAGTCCCGGGCGATAGACAAACTAGGGAAATGTGTGTTTGCTTCATCGACCTTCGCCGTGAGGTCTATTTGGCACACTTTATCAGGCTTCAGAGGGATCCTATCAATTAACTCTCTGAAACCTTGGCAGGAGCTGTTACTGACTAGGTCCGTGACAACGTGGCTTCTCAGCCACCCTACAGTCCATTTCCAGTTCTTCCATGCGTCTTATTTCTCACGCAACGGAAGGAGCGGCTAAAGCAGCAGGTGCGGGTATAGTCACCAGACATGCCTGGATGTGCCTTTGCAACTTTGCGGACTCCTTTAAGGCTTCCTTCATGAATGCGCCCCCATCAAGGTCGTTTCTTTGTTTGGCCCTAAAGTTAAAGATACGCTGGCAAGGTGCGAATAAGATGGCAAGACCCTATCTGCCATTGGTGTCAGATACTCCACTCCTCAATGATTCTACTCCAGAAATCAAAGGAGCGGGAAGTTGAGGCGCAGGAAATCACAGGGCTTTTTCCGTGACGCACGTGCCGAGTTCTCCTCTAGAGGCAGAGGGGGAAACTCCAATGGAAGACGCCCATTTCAGAGCAGAGGAGGTCCGCAAAACTGGGTTTCTAGAGATTCTTTCTCTGGCCAACCCTATCAGCGCTCCTGAAGCGTCGCCCGACTGCTCACCTCTGGAAGCGGTCGGGGCTCAGTTTTCCTTGTACCCTGCTGCCTAGCGAAATATAACCACTGAGTCTTGGGTACAATGGATAATATCCAGAGGCTATCGCATCCCCTTCCATCTTTGTCCAGTCTCATCCAGAGTATTACCCGACATTCCACCCAGTCAAAGGGAATCAGCAGCACACGAAAAGCTGCTACAAAAAAAGAATCATCCAGACAGTCCCCCCAGACCAGATAGGATCCGATTTTTACTCAAGGTTCTTTTTAGTGCCAAAAAAAACAGGGGACTGGAGACCAATTCTGGATCTCAGCACACTGAACAAATTTGTAAAAACAGAGAAATTCCAGATGGTCATGGCTCAGTCTATCCTTCCTCTCCTGGAAGAAGATGATTGGATGTGCTCTGTAGATCTTCAAGATGCGTATTACCACATAAAAATGGACAAACGCTCAAGATACCTCCACTTCCGCATAGGAGCCAGTAATTACCAATTTCAAGCTCGGCCCTTCTGTCTCTCTACATCCCCCAGAGTGTTCGACAAATGCATGGCAGTGGTTATCGCTCACTTGCGACTTCAAGGATTCCAGGCGTTTCCATATCTAAACAACTGGCTCCTCACCACCCCCACCAAGCATCTACTGGAAGAAGCCCTGCACTACACTGTCTTCCAAGCACAACTCCTGGGAATCACTATAAACTGGGAGAAGTCCAACACGACCCCAGCTCAGTCTTTGGCATTCATAGGGGTACTGTTGGACACGAGAAATTGCACAGCATCTCTTCTGGACCACAGGCTTCAAAGAATAAGGCAACAGGTTCATCCGCTGCTCTGTCACCACAAATCTCCCGCTCAGTCGATACTCCAACTCTTGGTTTAATGGCAGTCTTGATCACCATTGTTCCTCTAGCCAGATTCCACACGAGGCTCCTTCAGTGGCTGCTTCTTACTCAGTGGTACCCTCTACAACATCCTTTGTCTTTTCAGATAAGTGTAACTCAGAGATGCAAGCAAGATTTACTCTGCTGGATGTCTCGAAATCCCCAACAATGGTCTCGCCCCTTCAGCCCCCATCAACTGAAAGCCACTGTGACCATGGATGCCTCCCTGATGGGGTGGGGGGGCTATGTCGTGAAAACTCAGTCCAAGGCACCTGGTCAGAGCCCTTTCGCATATCGATGTCCTGGAACTGAGAGCGGTGCTACAAGCGTTGCAAGCATTTCATTCCATCCTTCTGTCAGAGACTATTGCGATCCAGTCAGACAGCATGTCAGTGGTCTGGTACATCAACAGGCAAGGGGGCACCAGATCTTACCGTTGTGCCAAGAGACCTTGAGAATATGGCAATGGGCGATAGCTTCTAATTGCAACGCACATTCCCGGGAGCTCCACTGTGGTAGCGGACAATTGAGCAGGTGCATTCTACAACCTCATGAGTGGTCCCTCAACCCTATGATAGCGGCAAGAATCTTCAACCACTGGGGCCAGCATTGCTGCGACCTACTCACCTCCCAAACCAACTACAAGTGCAGCAACTATTTTGCCCTGATCCCCCCCTCAGAGACAGTCACTGAGAGACGCTCTAGTCCACGCTTGGCCCTCGGGTCTACTTTATGCTTATCCTCCTCTTCCCCTCATTTCCTAATTTCTGAAGAAAGCATGACAGTTGAAAAGCAAAGTGATCCTCATCGACAAGTCTGGTACCCCTTCCTCTGGCCTCACCTGCTAGATCAACTGTGGATACTCAATCTATCCCCAACATTGATCTCCCATCCGCAGGGTCTGACTCACCCCAATCTAACAACCCTGAGACTGACAGCTCGGTTTGTCCACTTCCAGTGATTGCCAGGCAGGAAAACCTCTCATCCCCTGTGCGCAATATTCTTATTGCATCTCATAAATCGTCCACCTGACTAATCTATCTCAATAAATGGAAAATGTTTTCTCTATAAGCAGTGAATAAACACATAGACAACTTGTCAGCCCCAGTTTCGGTGGTTTTGGATTACTTATCACATCTTTTCCACTCTGGGGTGTCTGCCTCTACTATTTGTGTGCATTTAGCTGCCATTTAAAATTTCAACATTGGTTTTCAGGATTCTTCGCTTATGTCACATAGACTCTCTAAAACTTTCTTGAAGGGGGTAGAGAACCGGTACAACCTTGGCATTGGTTCTGCAAGCTCTAACAGCTCCCCCCTTTGAACCTCCGTCTTCATGTGATGTAAAATATTTCTCTCAGAAAATTTTGTTTCTGATTGCAATCACATTGGCCAGATGCTTGTCTTCCATAAGGATAGGGTATCACTGAGAACTAATTCTTCCTTTTTACCAAAAGTGGTGTCAGAGCAGTCTGTCAACCAATCTATTGACCTTGCAGTGTTCTTTCCTAACCACTCTAACAAGGGAGAGTATTGCCTGCACTCCTTGGATGTTCATAGGCAAATACATTTTCTATCTGGACAGAACAAAATCTACCTGTAAATTCGACCAACTCTTTCTGGCTTTTTCTGGAGCTAGACGAGGTCAGCCTGTCTCAAAAGTTACATTGGCTTTGTGGCTGAGAAATTGTATTACCTTCATCTACAACAAGAACAACGTCACCTTGCCTCACAGAGTGAAAACACATTCTACAAGGTCTGTGGCAACTTCAGCAGCTTTCCATGCTAAGGCTTCCCTCAATGATATTTGCTCAGCTGTGACTTGGGCCAAACCTCATACCTTTATTCTTCACTATAAATTGGACTTGGCTTCCTGAGGTAGAGCTTCTTTTGGCTCCATGGTGCTCAGGAATATCCTTACATGAGGGCCACCCAGGGATACAGGTATCTGGGGACTCTGTCCCATCAGTAATGGATGTACGATGATTAACAACATCAGATAAAGAAGTTATGTCTGGCCATAATGTTCCATCTGTGTTGTTGATCTTCGTTCATTCATTACTTCCCCCCCTCTGTCCCCCTTTGGAGGTTCCTGGTTGATCTCATATACTCCTTTATTGTAGGTCTGTTATGACCAGAGGTAGCCTCTACTTTTGTCTATCAACTTGCAAACTCGATCTGAGGTAACAAGGAGCAGAGCTTTCTGGGTAGGACCTTGGCTCGAGAGTTTTTAGCTGATGCAAGATTGATATTTGGCCGGCTCAGTTCCGAGGACGGAACCGATAACCCATCAGTAATGACTGAATGAAGATCAACAACACAGATGGAACGTTATGGTAAGACATAACTTCTTTTTTTAGTCTGTTTATGGCACAGCCTTCCAGTCACCATTTGAAGAGGTGTGAGCATTTCTGTATTTCACCACTATCTCACATTTCTTCATTTGGCCTCTGGCAGTAAAGGTGCGTTGTGGGTTCTGACAGTTGTATACCTGGGTGTGTTAACTTCCTCACAAGCACACACATGGACCACTTCTGTTGACGTGGTAGTCGGGTAAATATCAGTGTTTTTTTTCCTGTCATTTTTTTTACATTATATTTTATTTTTCATTATTTTGTACATCTTTTTTAGTAAAGCAGTAAATATATATTAGCTGAGAAGAAGCAACTTTCAGGATTTAAGAAGACAAGTCTGTATTTGTTCATGACCCTCATTTTTGTACCCTGTCACCAGTTTTGCAGAATGGGAGCATATGCAGTTTGTTCACTGTTTCAGGATTTGTTGCCCATAACCTTATCCTTTTAATCATTCAGAGTTCCTCAGATTATATTATTACTTAAATTGCTGCTGTTTAGCTAGATAGCTAAAAACACGTTCATACCTTGTAACTCCTTACTTTCCCTTACTTCCTTACTTCTATCAAGTTCTTTTCCCTGATTTTCTCTCTAAATGTACCATAAGCCTGTGATCCCTCACTTCATATTGCAGTTCCTGTTTGTATTATACTAAGTTACCTTTAATTTCTCTACAAAATATCTAAAAATTCTCTAAATATTAAATGATCGTCGTACAACTTGTATCGGTTCTTAACCAATGTTTTTATATTGTGTCTAATTTATTATAATTATTTAAACTGCAAATGTTTTTGTTTTATTTTTGAAGATTTGTAAAATTATTGTTCTTAAAATGTTTTGTAATAATTTGGAGCTTTTCTCTCTGGGCCTGCACTGAAAATGGGTTTCTACCCAGTTGGACTTTCCCAGTAATCAAGTGTCGGTAAACAGACAAACAATATGTAAATAAACAGATCTTCGTTTTTTAAAGCATTGTTTGCTGCAATCTCTGTCTCACCACTATACCCTGTGTGCCACTGTCATGCATCAGTTGCCCTCTTGTTGACCTGTGAAAGACTGCCTAGAACTAGGAATCTAATGTTGAGGACCCTCCTGAGCTGGTCTTTAGTTGGGTAATTCTTTTCTGCCATTCAGAATTTGATACTTCTGTGAAATCCCACAGTTGGGGATGTCCATACACCCATACACCCATACCGTGACATATTTCACCACTACGCAAACATGCATATCCAGAGACCTCACCACTTCTTTCTTGCTATTCTCACAGTTAGGATTGTATGATTTCTTGAGCTGCTGCCTTCCACTAAGGGGGCAGTTAGGATTGTAATCCTTGCTTTCATCAGTAAATATCATGTAACCATTATTTCCGATGTTGTCTGTTTGATCTTCCTCATTTGCTGGATATATTGGAGCTGACTGGAACCAAAGCTGGCACCTTTAAGACTTTTGGATGCAAGACTCAGGCTCCTCCCTTCTACATGTACTTTCCCTCCACCCTCTCAGTTTCTCAGATTATTCTCATCACAGTCCCAGGCTCTGTGTGACTCCAACAGTGTCCCTTACCCATTTGACTCCAACAGCTTTGGATCTGAGGAAACGGGTGGTCTCAGCTGCAAGTGGTCAGCATGAGGATTGGGGTAGACTCCAAGGCTGTCAGATATTTCACATTATCCATTGGTGCTAGGCAGCTCAGTTCTGGTGTTTGCTTCAGAGGTGAGCTAGGTCAAGTCTTGTGGATGTCCTTTGTCAGGTTCTTTGGTGCCCAGAGGGGTGGCTTCGGGAATGGTTTTGGCATTCGCCTTTGAAGTATTTGAAGGAGTTTTAAGTCAAGAGAAGAGGTATTCCATCAGCACTCAGATCCATTCTGATCTTTTCTGACATCGACAGATCCTCTTCTTCTTCATACTCTCAGGGGCAGCCATGCCTTTTAGGCCTCTACAATACTCACAGAGCATGATACCCCTCAGCTTGGGAGTTTTCCCTGGCCCCCTGTGGAAGAACATAGAAAGTATTCATGTTACTGGAGGCGTTTTCAGCAGTCCCTCACCTTAGGATACTGATTACCTGGAAGGGAAGGATTCCCCATGATCTTCCCTGGAAGACTTCTCCTTTGGAGACATCCTCACGTTTCTGTAGCAAATGGGGGAGGGGATGATCTGCCGACACCCCCTCCTAAAAGGAATTAGTATTTCTCAAGACCTCTGAAACTGGCCCATCTACTTCTTGGGTGGTTTCCCCCAGCTGATGAATTTATTAATCTGGTCTCACAATGAACATGGAAGGAGCCAGGCGTGGTCAAGCCCATACCCAAAATCCTGACAAGATAGTGGTTTCTGCATGTGACAGACCGCACTGGAATAAGGGGCCCACAGTACATGCTGTTGTGGTGGCACTGTCCACAAAAAAGGAGGTATCCACCCCAGTTCAGGACACTGGACAGATTTGGAAAGTAGACATGTGCACTTTGGCATTGTTCCCATTACATGCGTTGAACTATCTAGCTCACTTGACCTTGACAAAGATTTTAGAGAGACTTGACCAAGGAATTGTCCAAGTCCCTTTTGCGAACCTTGACTGCATAGTCCCATAAGACTGTAGATTCATAGTTGGCTACCATTCAGTCCATATCTAACGTGTCCATGTGTCCATTTTCCAGTGGGGCGGATGTCACTTGTAGAGCAGCAGGCACCGGCATTGCTGTACTCCAACAGTACGCCAACATCCCTGGATGTGTCTCTGTAATTTTGAAGAGGACTTCAAGATGTCCTTTTTTAAAAAATGCCCATTTTGATGAGTTCACCCTCTTTGTGCCCAAAGTGAAAGACATGCTCACTAGAAGTGAACAAGATAGTAAAACTCTTGTCTGCCATTGGCATCCATTTCCCAACCCCTCAAAGGACCTGCCTGTTAGGAGACTATGGTTTCATAAATCTCAGGGCTCTGCACATGACACTTCTAGAGATGGATCCCTTAGGGCCAGAAGGGGTAAGAGTAACAACGGACATCATCCTTGTGGCAGAGGTGGTCAACAGAGTCCGGGTTTTGAGGACTTTTCCGCCAATGAACAGTGTTCCTGAAGGGTTGCCGGGCTACTACATTCTGGAGAAAGTTGAGGGTGCTTGTCTCTGCACTTTTCAATCCTAGTTTGCAACCACTTGAAACTTATGGGTGCAGAGAGTAATAGTCAGAGGTTGTATAATTTGCAGTGTTTCACAACCACTAAAATCACAAAGAATACTTCCCAATATTCTGCCCCCTTAGTGGAAGGCAGCAGCTCAAGAAATCATACAGCTGCTAGACAAACAAGTCATCCAGGAGGTCCCACCAGACCAGCAATATCTGGGGTCTACTTGAGGTTCTTTTTGGTTCTGAAGAAAAGGAAGGACTTTAGGCCCATTCTGGACCTCAGTCACCAAAACCAGTTTGTAAAACAGAAAAAAATCTGGATGGTCACATTTCAGACAATTTTGCCTCTGCTGAGGAAAGAAGTCTGGATGTGCTTATTGGACTTGTAGGAACCCTACTATCACATAAAGATAGCCAGGCAGTCCAGGAGGTCCCACCTCTTTCATCTGGGAGTAAGCCATTTTCAGTTCAGAGCACTGCCCTTTGGTCTCATGACAACCCCCCAGGTGTTCACCAGATGTATGGCAGTGGTTGAATCACATCTCGGACTGCAGGGATTCTGGCTGTTCTTGTGTTTAGATGACTGGCTCTTAACTGCTGCCATGAGGGATCTACTAATCTGAGTCTGGGACTCCTTGCTCCAGTTAAGCCTTCACTTAGGAATCGCAGTCAAGATGGAAAAGTCCAAATTGTATCCTGTTCAGACAATAGAATTCAACACATGCCACCTGGAATACCGCCGTACAAATAGTCAGACTCCCAGAATCCAGAATCATTACTCTACATGAGCAAGCCTGTATGGTTCTCTCTCTCCCAAATCCCCTGGCAAGATCCATTCTTTGTATTTTTGGCTCTATGGCAGCCTCCATAACTCTCATTCCTCATGCAAGATTTTACATGATGATGATACAGTGGACCCTCTTAGTTCAGTGGTCTTTGCTGTATTAACTCATGCACTTGCCGGTCAGTCTCATGAGAATCTGTAGACAGCATAATCCCCCATGGACACTATTAACCACAAATGTTTCCCTTGTGGGGTGGGGGAGGCATTTCAAGGGGAAGATGGTCCAAGATATGTGGAGATTGGTAGAAGCCAGTTCTCGCATCAGTGTACTGGCATTGTAGACATTCTCCCTAGCGTTCAGACCTTTCAGGAGTTCCTCCCCAGAGTGTGATTACGATTCAGACGGACAGTGTATCAGTGGTCTGGAATATGAACAAACAAGGAGGAACCCATCCATATCCTGTATGTCTGGAAGCCATGAGTGTTTAGCAATGAGTAATGACTACTCAACGTTTCTGGTTGCAATACTTATCCCAAAGAAATCCAGTGAGCAGACATTATTTTAACAAATGTTTAAATAAGTAAATAAATAACTTAAAATTTTCATTCATTCCAAAAGTGTTTGGTTCGGGTCCAGTCCTCAGATCTAACTTGGCCACTTCTTCCAGACTGCAGAACACTGAAACTCTCAAGCTTCTTTTACCCATAATGCCCTCATCACCTTACATACCTCAGATCTCGTTTGCTGCCCATAGCGTTCTGACATGATCACTGAAAACTCTCTATTGAGCCTTAGTTTTTTTCCTTGAGTTGCATGAGTTAGCTTCATTTTTATTTCAGACAAATAATTTATAAGTTTTTGCTCTTTTTCTTCCCTTTAAACCTTTTAAAAGGTTACTGTTAAATGTCTTTCACATTTCTTACATTACTCTCTGAGTATTCCTCAAATGCCATTGTTGGTATCCTGTATAGTACTGCTTAGTACTTCCATTTTAATTACCATTGTTGGTATCCTGTATAGTACTGCTTAGTACTTCCAATTTAATTACCATTATTGGTGTCCTGTATAGTACTGCTTAGTACTTCCAATTTAATTACCATTGTTGGTATCCTGTATAGTACTGCTTAGTACTTCCAATGTAATTACCATTGTTGGTATCCTGTATAGTACTGCTTAGTACTTCCATTTTAATTACCATTATTGGTATCCTGTATAGTACTGCTTAGTACTTCCATTTGAATTACCATTGTTGGTATCCTGTATAGTACTGCTTAGTACTTCCAATTTAATTACCATTATTGGTATCCTGTATAGTACTGCTTAGTACTTCCAATTTAATTACCATTATTGGTATCCTGTATAGTACTGCTTAGTACTTCCATTTGAATTACCATTGTTGGTATCCTGTATAGTACTGCTTAGTACTTCCAATTTAATTACCATTATTGGTATCCTGTATAGTACTGCTTAGTACTTCCAATTTAATTACCATTATTGGTATCCTGTATAGTACTGCTTAGTACTTCCAATTTAATTACCATTATTGGTATCCTGTATAGTACTGCTTAGTACTTCCAATTTAATTACCATTGTTGGTATCCTGTATAGTACTGCTTAGTACTTCCAATTTAATTACCATTGTTGGTATCCTGTATAGTACTGCTTAGTACTTCCATTTTAATTACCATTATTGGTATCCTGTATAGTACTGCTTAGTACTTCCATTTGAATTACCATTGTTGGTATCCTGTATAGTACTGCTTAGTACTTCCAATTTAATTACCATTATTGGTATCCTGTATAGTACTGCTTAGTACTTCCAATTTAATTACCATTATTGGTATCCTGTATAGTACTGCTTAGTACTTCCATTTTAATTACCATTGTTGGTATCCTGTATAGTATTGCTTAGTACTCCCAATTTAATTACCATTGTTGGTATCCTGTATAGTACTGCTTAGTACTTCCAATTTAATTACCATTGTTGGTATCCTGTATAGTACTGCTTAGTACTTCCAATTTAATTACCATTGTTGGTATCCTGTATAGTATTGCTTAGTACTTCTATTTTAATTACCATTGTTGGTATCCTGTATAGTATTGCTTAGTACTCCCAATTTAATTACCATTGTTGGTATCCTGTATAGTACTGCTTAGTACTTCCAATTTAATTACCATTGTTGGTATCCTGTATAGTACTGCTTAGTACTTCCATTTTAATTACCATTGTTGGTATCCTGTATAGTATTGCTTAGTACTCCCAATTTAATTACCATTGTTGGTATCCTGTATAGTACTGCTTAGTACTTCCAATTTAATTACCATTGTTGGTATCCTGTATAGTACTGCTTAGTACTTACAATTTAATTACCATTGTTGGTATCCTGTATAGTACTGCTTAGTACTTCCAATTTAATTACCATTGTTGGTATCCTGTATAGTACTGCTTAGTACTTCCAATTTAATTACCATTGTTGGTATCCTGTATAGTACTGCTTAGTACTTCCATTTTAATTACCATTGTTGGTATTTTCTTACCTTTCTTATCTGTTAAAAAAAAGATTTTTCTAACTTACTGTTTTTGCTGTTTTACTTTGTCTGACAAACCTTCAGGATTTAAAAAGATGCGTGCCCTGCAGCCACAAAATACACAACTCAGACACACATTCAGTATATCTATTGATGTTCTGTAGTCCTATCTCGCCTCCATTATTATGTGTGGGTGGACTCGGCCGCTTAGAAAGCCTGAAAACTTCTGATTGGCTCATGGCTAACAGGTATCCCATGGTGCATGCGCACATTCCCCAGATCTCATGCTTCTTTTGGTTGCCGTGGTGAAGTGATTTCGTTCTTTATTATTACTACTTATTAGGAGTTTTTTGCTTCGTGTGAAGTGTTATTCTGATTGCTGACAGTTTTATTTTGATACCGATTTGTGTCTTTAACCGGATTTGACTTTTTACTGTTTAAAAAAATTTGTTGGGCCTGTTGGCCTTTTGTGTGTGGTTCCCGTGAGTGTGTGCTTTTAGACTAGACCGTTTAACTTAGAGGTGCTAGTTTGTCCCCTTTTTTTCTTCTTGCACTAGGTTTGTTTAAGTTAGAGAACCTAGTAAAACCACTTTTATTTTTTGTTTTGAGTGTTATGGCTAGATCTGCTTAAGTTAGAGGATCTAGTTCCTCTCTTGTTGTGTGAGTGTGTTGGTTTTTCTCTACTGCCATTATGTCCAAAGAACATAAAGAACATAAACAGACAGGGTTTAAAAAGTGTACTAAATGTTCGCAAAAAATGTCCATCACTGATGGACAGAGCATCTGTGTATACTGTTTAGGGGCCATGCATCTTCAAGAAACTTGTCTCTTTATCATTCTTTTAGCCCTAGAGTGCTCCAGGAACAGAAGAATAAGCTGATCCTAAAAGGCATGTTAAAACCTTCCTTCGAGGAAGACCTAGCCAGTTCTTCCTCCTCTGCTAGGTTGCAGTCTTCTAGAAAGGATAAGGCCAAGACCTCTAAAAGGCCTTCTTCAGCCTCAGCTTCTGTCTCTGAACCTCCTCAGAAGGTACCAAAATCGGAGTTGGCCTCTGTCTCTTCGGCCCCACTGTCTTCGGAGCCGATTGAAATTCTGGACACGGACCCTGCAGTATTGGAACAAAGTGTTTCGGTGCCGATCACTAGCAGTCCTCTTCAGAGCCGGTCTACAGACATTCCACCAGTCTCCCCTACTCTAAAATCACCTATATTGCAGAGAGCGAGGTCTTCCACACTGTCCTCCAGATCCTCCAGGAGCTTATCTGAAGAAGACATCGAGAGAGTGGTGCTCAGAATCCTTAAGTCGTCGGCCTTGCCACAGTTTTTATCGGCTTCGACACTTTCGGTCTTGGAGCTGACTCCTGCTACCGATCCTGCTCTTTTTCCTCCTCCAACCCAGATTGGGCCTTTGGAGCCGATATTGTCGGTACCGACTATAGTGGTGTCCTCGGCTCCAGCACCCCATGTGGTTGTCTTGGACCCAAGCTCTGCTCTGACACTATCGGCGCTGTCCGAAGTGTCTGGGGTCCGAAGCTCTTCGGTCGACCCCGAGGGGGACACTTGGAACTGAACCTCTTTGGTGCCGAGTTTTCCTCTTGGTGTGTTGGCCCGAGTGAGCTCGGACCCTACATCGTTCTCGGAGCCGATTCTTTTGGAGCCATCGGCACCTACACTCCCTTTGGAGCCGGGGCGTCGTTTGGAGCTGGAGGAATCTGTCTTCATGAGGATGAGGAGCATGTTGGATAGTTCATCTGTACCACGTAGGAGTACCAATGCTATACTCCCTCAAGCGCCGACTACAGTCTCAGCATCCTCTCTCCCCCGGGATGGTAGAGACCCACTGCCTCAGGACCCCCATTTGGGTGGCCCCCGATCTTCCGAGACCTCCCCAGAAGACCCCGCTGAGGAGCCCCCTCAGAAGAGATCATGTAAGAGGAAGCATGTAGACTCCCCTGATGAGTCTGTCACATCTGACACTGACCTCGATGAGTCGGAGGGGTCCCCTAAGTCGTCTTCTGAAGGTGTCTCCTTTGCAGACATTTTTGAGATTCTCAGGCAGAGAGACAGCTGGCCCACTGTTACCCCGTCCGATAAGGAGTCAGTGTACCTGAAGGCTTTCGGGTCTCAACCCTCAGCTTCATGGGTGTCTCCTCCATTTGATGAATTACTGGATCTTGTGAGTCAGAAAGCATGGCAGACTCTTGATGCCATGGAACCGGTTCCCAGGAGGCTGAATAAATTTCTTTCCGCCCCTAAAGACGAAGTATTTTTATCCAAGGGTTTACCTGTTGATGCCATGGTGGTGGCGGTGGCCACTAAGAAAGAGCTAACAGAGACTTTTTCTTCTATCCATACACCTAATAAGGAATCTCGAACGATGGATAGGTACGGGAAGCGTATCTTCTCTTCAGCGGCTTTTACACTCCGATCGCTGAACTATCTGTCACATTTTACGAAACTTCAGAGAGATCACCTAAAGGAGTTAAGAGATACTCTTCAGGGTACCTCTACTGAACCAGTCCCATCTACAGTGTCGGCTCAGTTGGCTACTCTCACATCTATTGTTAACTCCTCCGTGCGGCTGATTTCGTACGCAGCTGATGGTGCGAGTAGGGCGGCGGGTTCAGGAGTCTCCTTAAGGAGGCATTCCTGGATGCGTCTATGCAACTTTGCTGAGCCTTTCAAGTCTGCATTCACCAATGCTCCCGTGGACTGATCCTCTCTTTTTGGACCCAAGGTGAAAGATACCCTCACCAGGTGTGAACAGGAAGGAAATACTCTCTCTGCCGTGGGAGTCCGTTTTACCGTTCCTTCTAGACCTTACCCTAAAGGTCAGAAGAGCGGTAAAATGTGGTTCAAGAAATCACAGAGACCTTTCCAGGACACACAAGGTGATTCCTCCTTCAGAGGCAGAGGAGGAGGAAATAATAGTAGACGTTGCCCTAGAGGCAGGGGAGGCCCACAAAATCAGGGAGGTCGTGATTCCTTTCGTGACCGTCCCTATCAGCGTTCCTGATGTGGAACCCGACTGTGCATCTCTGGAGACGGTCGGGGGTCACCTGTTCTTGTACCCAGAAGCTGGGCTTAATCTCACTCAAGACAAGTAGGTACAAGACATTATCACCAGAGGTTACGCTATATCCTTTTCCCTCCCACCACGTCCTCCCAAAATGATCCCAGATGTACCACCCAATCACAGGGATCAAGCGGCTATAGAGATAAGAAAGCTGCTATTAAAAAGAGTCATCCAAAAGGTCCCAGCAGACCAGACAGGATTCGGAACATACTCCAGGTTTTTTTAGTTCCAAAAAGAACAGGAGACTGGAGATCCATCCTAGACCTCAGCAGGTTAAACGAGTATGTAAAGAAGTCCAAGTTCCGAATGGTCACTCTACAATCCATACTCCCACTGTTAGGGAGAGACAGCTGGATGTGCTCAATAGATCTCCAGGATGCCTACTACCACATAATGATGGACAAAGCATCAAGGAGCTACCTACGCTTCCGGCTGGGAGCCAATCATTACCAGTTTCGGGCGCTGCCCTTTGGTCTCACCACAGCCCCCTGGGTATTCACCAAGTGCATGGCAGTAGTCACAGCTCATTTGAGGCGTCAGAGAATCCAAGCCTTTCCATACCTGGACAATTGGCTCCTGACCGCCACCACCAGGCATCTCCTAGTTCAGTTGAGAGATTCCACAATCAAGCTCTTTTCCCAGTTGGGAATCTCTATAAACTGGGAAAAATCATCGACTTTGTCCACTCAGTCTATAACATTTATAGGAGCAAACATAGACACGGTCACTATGACAGCCAGACTACCTACAGACAGAATACAGAATCTTGCTCAACAAATTTACAGAATACTTCCCCTTCGAAGAGTCAAAGCGAAGGTGGTGTTGCAGCTTCTCGGAACTATGGCGTCGACCATAACCTTGGTACCTTTAGCAAGACTGCATATGAGAATACTCCAGTGGCTCCTGTCATCCCAGTGGTCCTTTCAGCAGTTGCCTCTACATCATCAGATTCTGAATACAGTTTCTTGCAAAAAGGATCTATGCTGGTGGATTCAACCAGGTCAGCTTACCACAGGGACTCCCTTTGTACCGCACCAACCCGTTGCCACTGTGACCACGGATGCCTCTCAGATAGGGTGGGAAAGGCATTATCTTGGCAGGACTGTCCAAGGCACATGGCAAGATCAGGAGGCCCATCTGCATATCAGTGTCCTAGAGATGAGAGCGGTGCTTCTAGCGTTGCAAGCACTTCACAACTTTCTCCCTCTAGGGACGATAGCTATCCAGACCAACAACATGTCGGTGGTCTGGTATCTAAACAAACAAGGGGGGACCAGATCATACCCATTATGTCGAAAGGCTCTGCAAGTTTGAAATTGAGCGATGTCTTCCCAACTCTTTCTCATTGCAATGCACATCTCAGGGACTTCCAACGTGATAGCGGACAAGCTTAGCAGGGCAATATTGTTACCTCATGAATGGTCCTTGAACCAAAACATAGCCCATATGATCTTCCACACGTGGAGACAGCCCTGCTGCGACCTCTTTGCCAGCACCATCAACACCAAATGCAGCACCTTTTTCTCTGTCATCCCCCCTCCGGGAGAGTCTCCAAGAGATGCACTCATCCACAATTGGCCCCCGGGACTTCTTTATGCTTTTCCTCCTTTTCCACTCATCCCCAAGGTCATACAGAAAGCAGTGTTGTTGGGAAGCAAGATGATCCTCATCGCTCCTTACTGGCCTCGTCAGATTTGGTTCCCTTTTCTCGGGGCTCACCTGTTAGACTATCCATGGACTCTGGACCCAGTGCCAGACCTCCTGACACACGTCAGGTTCTCTTCACCCCAGTCTCCACACTCTCAAACTGACAGCATGGCTGCCCCAGTTACGTCACTAGTCAGGCTTCATGATCTGTCTTCAGCTGTAACCCATATTATTACCTCTTCTCACAAGCCTTCGACTAGAAAATTGTATCACAGTAAATGGAAGAGATTTTCTATATGGGCACACAACAGAGAAGTTGATCCATTTACAGCTCCCATTAGTATTGTTCTAGATTTCCTTTCAGAACTCTTTCACCAGGGTTCAGCGGCTGCTGCACTCTGAGTTCAGCTAGCAGCAATATCTAATTTTCATGTGGGGATTAATGATTCCAGTCTTATGTCTCACAAACTGTGCAAATCCTTTCTTAGGGGTTCCATGATGTTAAGACCTCCTGTGCAAGACCCCGTTCCTCCTTGGGATCTGAATCTAGTCCTGTCTATACTCACTCTGCCACCTTTTGAACCAGCCCATAGTTGTCAGTTGAAATTCCTGTCTTGGAGGACTCTTTTACTGGTGGCAATAACCTCAGTCAGACGAGTTTCTGAACTACAAGCCCTATCAGTTAAACCTCCATATTTAATTTTTCACAAAGACAGGGTTTCTCTCCGGACCGATCCTTCCTTTATTCCTAAAGTCTGTTCTCAATTTCACTTAAACCAAACAATTGAATTGCCATCCCTAAGCACTCCAATAAAGCAGAGTATACATTCCATCAATTGGATGTGCATAGGCAACTGTGTTTCTATATCCACAGGACCAAAGGATTTAGAAAATCGGAACAGCTGTTCGTTTGTTTTGCTGAGGCGAGAATGGACTTGCCAGTTTCCAAGGTTACACTATCGAACTGGATCTCTGGTTGTATTTCCTTTATTTACAGTTCTTAGGGAAAGGAGTTACCCTTTAAAGTTAAAGCGCATTCCACCAGGTCCTTCTCTACTTCTGCTGCTTTCCAAGCCAGGACACCTATTGATAATATATGCGCAACAGCAACGTGGGCTACCCCTCATACCTTCAATTCCCATTATAAATTGGATTTAATTTCCAGGGGTAGAGCCTCGTTTGGTTCCACGGTACTCAGGAGTATTTTCCAGTGAGCCACCCATTCAAGATGCTAGGGACGCTGTCCCACACGTAATAATGGAGGCGAGATAGGACTACATAACATAAAGAAGTTATGTACGCACCAGAACGTTCCATGTATGTAGTCCAGCTCGCCGAACATTATTACATAACATAAAGAAGTTATGTACTCACCATAACGTTCCATGTATGTAGTCAATCTCACCGAACATTATTACAAACATAAAGAAGTCATGTACTCACCATAACGTTCCATGTATGTAGTCCAGCTCGCCGAACATTATTACAAACATAAAGAAGTTATGTACTCACCATAACGTTCCATGTATGTACTCCATCTCACCGAACATTATTACAAACATAAAGAAGTTATGTACTCCCCATAACGTTCCATGTATGTACTCCATCTCACCGAACATTATTACAAACATAAAGAAGTTATGTACTCACCAGAACGTTCCATGTATGTAGTCCATCTCGCCGAACATTATTATAAACATAAAGAAGTTATGTACTCACCATAACGTTCCATGTATGTAGTCCATCTCGCCGAACATTATTACAAACATAAAGAAGTTATGTACTCACCATAACGTTCCATGTATGTAGTCCATCTCACCGAACATTATTACAAACATAAAGAAGTTATGTACTCACCATAACGTTCCATGTATGTAGTCCATCTCACCGAACATTACAAACATAAAGAAGTTATGTACTCACCAGAACGTTCCATGTATGTAGTCCAGCTCGCCGAACATTATTACAAACATAATGAAGTTATGTACTCACCATAACGTTCCATGTATGTAGTCCATCTCGCCGAACATTATTATAAACATAAAGAAGTTATGTACTCACCATAACGTTCCATGTATGTAGTCCATCTCACCGAACATTATTATAAACATAAAGAAGTTATGTACTCACCATAACGTTCCATGTATGTAGTCCATCTCACCGAACATTATTACAAACATAAAGAAGTTATGTACTCACCATAACGTTCCATGTATGTAGTCCAGCTCGCCGAACATTATTATAAACCTAAAGAAGTTATGTACTCACCATAACGTTCCATGTATGTAGTCCATCTCGCCGAACATTATTACATAACATAAAGAAGTTATGTACTCACCATAACGTTCCATGTATGTAGTCCATCTCGCCGAACATTATTATAAACATAAAGAAGTTATGTACTCACCATAACGTTCCATGTATGTAGTCCATCTCACCGAACAGTATTACAAACATAAAGAAGTTATGTACTCACTATAACGTTCCATGTATGTAGTCCAGCTCGCCGAACATTATTATAAACATAAAGAAGTTATGTACTCACCATAACGTTCCATGTATGTAGTCCATCCCGCCGAACATTATTACAAACATAAAGAAGTTATGTATGCACCATAACGTTCCATGTATGTAGTCCATCTCACCGAACATTATTACAAACATAAAGAAGTTATGTACTCACCAGAACGTTCCATGTATGTAGTCCATCTCACCGAACATTATTACAAACATAAAGAAGTTATGTACTCACCATAACGTTCCATGTATGTAGTCCATCTCGCCGAACATTATCACAAACATAAAGAAGTTATGTACTCACCATAACGTTCCATGTATGTAGTCCATCTCACCGAACATTATTACAAACATAAAGAAGTTATGTACTCACCATAACGTTCCATGTATGTAGTCCAGCTCGCCAAACATTATTACAAACATAAAGAAGTTATGTACGCACCATAACGTTCCATGTATGTAGTCCATCTCACCGAACATTATTACAAACATAAAGAAGTTATGTATGCACCATAACGTTCCATGTATGTAGTCCATCTCGCCGAACATTATTACAAACATAAAGAAGTTATGTACTCACCATAACGTTCCATGTATGTAGTCCATCTCACCGAACATTATTACAAACATAAAGAAGTTATGTACTCACCATAACGTTCCATGTATGTAGTCCATCTCGCCGAACATTATTACAAAGATAAAGAAGTTATGTACTCCCCATAACGTTCCATGTATGTAGTCCATCTCGCCGAACATTATTATAAACATAAAGAAGTTATGTACGCACCATAACGTTCCATGTATGTAGTCCAGCTCGCCGAACATTATTATAAACATAAAGAAGTTATGTACTCACCATAACGTTCCATGTATGTAGTCCATCTCGCCGAACATTATTATAAACATAAAGAAGTTATGTACTCACCATAACGTTCCATGTATGTAGTCCATCTCACCGAACATTATTACAAACATAAAGAAGTTATATACGCACCATAATGTTCCATGTATGTAGTCCATCTCGCCGAACATTATTACAAACATAAAGAAGTTATGTACTCACCATAACGTTCCATGTATGTAGTCCATCTCACCGAACATTATTACAAACATAAAGAAGTTATGTACTCACCATAACGTTCCATGTATGTAGTCCATCTCACGAACATTATTATAAACATAAAGAAGTTATGTACTCACCATAACGCTCCATGTATGTAGTCCATCTCACGAACATTATTACAAACATAAAGAAGTTATGTACTCCCCATAACGCTCCATGTATGTAGTCCATCTCACAACATTATTATAAACATAAAGAAGTTATGTACGCACCATAACGTTCCATGTATGTAGTCCAGCTCGCCGAACATTATTATAAACATAAAGAAGTTATGTACTCACCATAACGTTCCATGTATGTAGTCCATCTCACCGAACATTATTACAAACATAAAGAAGTTATGTACTCACCATAACGTTCCATGTATGTAGTCCATCTCGCCGAACATTATTATAAACATAAAGAAGTTATGTACTCACCATAACGTTCCATGTATGTAGTCCATCTCACCGAACATTATTACAAACATAAAGAAGTTATGTACTCACCATAACGTTCCATGTATGTAGTCCATCTCCCAAACATTATTGCAAAGATAAAGAAGTTATGTACTCACCATAACGTTCCATGTATGTAGTCCATCTCGCCGAACATTATTACAAACATAAAGAAGTTATGTACTCACCATAACGTTCCATGTATGTAGTCCATCTCCCAAACATTATTACAAAGATAAAGAAGTTATGTACTCACCATAACGTTCCATGTATGTAGTCCATCTCACCGAACATTATTACAAAGATAAAGAAGTTATGTACTCACCATAACGTTCCATGTATGTAGTCCATCTCCCAAACATTATTACAAAGATAAAGAAGTTATGTACTCACCATAACGTTCCATGTATGTAGCCCATCTCACCGAACATTATTACAAACATAAAGAAGTTATGTACTCACCATAACGTTCCATGTATGTAGTCCATCTCCCAAACATTATTACAAAGATAAAGAAGTTATGTACTCACCATAACGTTCCATGTATGTAGTCCATCTCACCGAACATTATTACAAAGATAAAGAAGTTATGTACTCACCATAACGTTCCATGTATGTAGTCCATCTCCCAAACATTATTACAAACATAAAGAAGTTATGTACTCACCATAACGTTCCATGTATGTAGTCCATCTCGCCGAACATTATTATGAACCCAATCACCAGCCCCCTTCCTGGAGGATCTGGAAACAGTTTTTCCTTTTCTACAGTGGTTTGTACCATAAGGGCACCTTTATTACAGTTTATTCTTCTGGACGTTTGTCCTTTTTCCTGTCTTATCCAGTAGCAAACAAGATCTGGGGAATGTGCGCGTGCACCATGGGATACCTACTAGCCATGAGCCAATCAGAAGCTTTCAGTCTTTCTAACCTCTGCTCCGAACCCACACGTAATAATGTTCGGCGAGATGTACTACATACATGGAATGTTATGGTGAGTACATAACTTCTTTTTTAGGGCCCTCTCATCTGGACTCTGATTGTGACATCTGTAAAGGGTTTAATTCCTGTGCCTTAATTGACAGAAAGAATGAACTAATTCTTAGGGGATTGCTGCCCTCTAAACCTGCTTCTCTACACCCTTTGGGACTCAAACCCCCAACAGAGTAGATAAAAAGATTCTCACACTAAAGAATTATGTAAGAGATCTCCGGATCCATCAACGTCTGTCTGCTACTTCAGCTCCATTATCGGAGCCTCCTGTTAAACTAGCCAAAAAGTCTGATCTGGCAACCTTGAATCTGAAGCCCTGATCCGATAAATCTCCATGAATCCATTCATCTCAACTTTTGCTGGATCGATTTCTCGGTTCCCATCCCCCTTTTTGGCACAATCTCCTAGGCACCATTCAAGACGCTTCTCTATGGCCTTATCCATTTGATCTTCCAAGAACCTTACAGAAGCTGATGTGGACAGAATGATGAGGAAATTCCTCAGGACGCAGGTACAAATGGGAGTTCACCTGAATCCAACCCCATCCGGTCTGGAGAACCGTGTCAATACTACTCCTCCATTATTAGCTCCTTCTTTGACCTGACCTTCAGTTTCAGAGCTGTCTGATCCAAAAGTCCTAGAGTTGTCTGTCTCTGATCCGAAGATGTTGGCAACTTCGACTCCAGTGGTGTCTCTGAGTGGTCTGGTGCTGTGGTGTTGGACTCAACTCTGAAGTTGTCAGAGCTGTCTCTGCTCCTTGGAGCTTCAGCACTGAATAGCTTGGCTCTGATTCCCTCCTCGAGTAGTTTGCCTTCGGTGTGAAGGGAACTGATGGTCCGTAAGCCCGGCTTATCAGATCTGTCAGTGTAATTTTTCTCCAAGGTATTGGAGAGAAACTTCTCTGTTACCAAAGTTCAAACATATCTTCCTTCTTTGGCTTTGACTACCCAGTCCCATTCAGTTCTGGGTAACAGAGCCTCAGTCATCTGTTCCACTAGGACAGCCAGCCTAAACCAGTCTCCAGATCACCCAGCAGGGTATAGTAATCTCTTTCAGTACCTCTCCAGAGCATCCCACCAAAGAAGTTCCCAGGGAGAGTAAGTGCAAAAAGAGGCACTTCGACTCTACACAAGAGACACTGACTGTGATGTGAAGGGGAATGGTCCCCCAGATCACCACCCCATGACATCTCCTTTGGAGACATCTTAGAATTACTGAAACAAATGGGTGGTTGGTCTGCGATAACCCTTCCCAGGAAGAGTCTGTGTTCCTAAAGGCCTTTGGTGCTGGCCCGTCTACCTTCTGAATGACTCTGCCCACCAATGAGCTCATAGGTTTGGTCTCTCGATGGGTGTGGAATGAGCCTCACATGATTGAGCCTATCTCTAAGAGACCAGATAGGATTTTGGCACCACCCAAGGATAAAACATATTGGAGTAAAGCAGTACCCTATGATGCCTATGATGATGAAACATGGCTAAAACCTCACATTAGTGACTCTGAACTCCTTCCTCCTGGATTCCAATCCCTCAGACACGACCGCCCAAACAGAAAAGGTGGTGGGGTAGGCTTAATCTACTCTAGCCTACTATCCATCACTCCATACCCAAATCCTATCCCCACATTCAGTAATGCAGAACTAATCACAGGCCTGCTAAAAGTAAATAACCACAAAAGCATTTGTGTCATTGCTCTCTATATCCACACTGGTCACAACACCACTACTGTGGAGGACATACTCCTCAGGACCGCGACCTATATTAAGCAGGAGACCTATATACTTGGAGACGTAAACATCGATTGGAATAAAATCAATAACCCCATTCCCACCATATCCATCAGTCTATGTAACTATACACAAATTAGTAACTCCATCACCAGGCCCAATAAAATTAACCCCCCAGGTACCACACTAGACGGGATCCTAGCTTCCTATCCCAATAAAATCTTAAACTCTGGCATCACACCCGACCCTATAGGAGAACACTTGCCAGCATTTATCTACCGAGCTACCCACTCCTCTCCTCATCTACACCACGTCATCCACACATGTAACCTCACAAACTTTGACCCGACTACCTTCTCTAACTCCCTGAAACAAACAAATTGGAACCCACTAAAAACCCTTCCAATAGATAATGCCGTAGAATTTTTCAATTCCTCCTCCTTAAACATCCTCAATTCCCTAGCACCACCAAGAACAAAAAGAGTAAAAACCAAATGCGCCCCTTGGCTAACCAAAGATACCAAACAAATTATGCTACAAAGAGACAAATCCTGGAAAGCATACCATCAAAACAAACAGCCTGAAACTTTTCTTAAATATAAACAACTCCACAACCTTGCTAAAAAACAAATCATCAGAGACAAAAAGTCCTACTGTATTAAACTCCAATCTAACCAATCTAAAAGCCCAAAACAATTCTGGAATTCCATTAATTCTCTTCTCAACCCAGGTACCAAAAGCAACCCCTCCCCTGACACCAGCAAATCTGACCCTGAAATAGCCTCTCTATTCAACTCCTTCTTCACTAACGCCATAGTTGAACTAACCAAAACCTTCCCTAACAATAACCCTTCCCCTCAATTCACCCTTTCTTCACCATCACCTACCCCACCCTCTGCCCCCAATCCTCCTCCTGTATTCAAGCTTAAACCCATCTCAAACTCCCATATAAAAAAATTACTCTCTAAATTAAAACCTTGCTTTAATGCCCCCGACAATATCCCATCCTCCTTCCTAAAAATAGTGGCAGATGGTATCGCTCTCCCCATTAACATCCTGATCAATAGATCCAAGCTAGAATCTCATGTTCCCAAACTATGGCGCACTGCCTTCATTCTACCTCTCCATAAAGGAGGCAAAAACAATAACATCTCCAACTTTCCGCCCCATAGCCATCCTCTCCCCAATTTCCAAACCACTAGAAAAATGCATTCACATTCAGCTCATGCTATTCTTAGCCAATAACCAAATAATCACTCCAACCCAACACAGCTTCCGTCCAGGCCATAGTACAACCACTGCACTTCTCTCCTTCCTAGAGACAATAAATCTTGCCCGGGACTCTGGAAAAATAGTTTCTACTGTTCTTCTAGATCTGTCCAAGGCATTCTATACCATCTCCCACACCCATCTCCTAAACCATCTCTCCGACCTTAATCTCTCACAGAATACCTTATCCTGGTTCTCTAGCTACCTCTCCAATAGATCTCAAGCTGTAAAATGGGGACATGCACCTCAACCTTCCTTCCCACCCCCACTGATGTTCCCCAGGGATCCATACTCAGTCCAATGCTGTTTAACATCTTTATTAACAATTTCCACAAAGCCATAACCAATACCAAAATTGTACAATGTGCAGATGATTCCACATTAATCTGCAGTGCCACCAACCCCCCAGAGCTTCACACACTGACCCAAGCTGCTTTCTCCACCACTGAAAATTGGATGCTTCAGAATCACCTCTCACTAAATGCCAATAAATCCAAAATACTATTATTCTCTCCCTAAAAAGCTTCCCTTCTTGATAAAAATTCAATCTGAAGTAGGCAGACTTCATTTGTCTGCAACCTGTGGGTATCGGATCCGACCTCGGATCCGAGCCGGCATTTCAAAAGCTTTAGGCTCCGAGCTCCTAGCTCCTCCCTCTACCCATAATCCCCTGCCAAGCCCTAACTGACCTCAGATTTCGTTTGCCGCTTTCAAGTTGCAACGGACTCCTCGAGCTCCTGGTTTCAGATAAGGATTTTTGACTAAAAAATTTTTGAAAACTTTAACTTTTATAATTTAATCGGTTAGAGTGTATGTGTTAGGCTTTCCTCTCTCTATCTTTTTAATTTTTCTTCGGGTTTTTGCGTAGTTTGTGTGTTTGTGTGTGTTTTAGGCCTGTTAGGGCTTAAGATGTCTGAAGCCCATAAGGCAGTATTCTCTAAATGTACCGAGTGTGGCCATAAGCTATCCCCAGCGGATGGCCACACTCGGTGCGTTAAATGCTTGGGGGTTGAACACCTGTCATCTGGTTGTACCATTTGTGCAGGGTTCAACCCCCGAGCTTTAAGGGAGCGGAGGTCGAAGCTTGTTCTGGTGGGACTTCTCCCTCCAGATGCGGCTCCGGCCTCTACCCCTTCTGGCCAGCAGCCTTCTGTAGGTGCTGTGGTCTCCTCTTCTCCAGTTGGGACTCAACCTCCCTCAAAAAAGCCGGAGGAGAAGGAGACTTCAAGGGAGAAAGAGAAGAAGGAGAGACACAGGGAGAGGCACCACAAACGGAGAGCCGAAACCTCAAGTTCGGCTCCTCCGTCTAAACGGGCCTCCCCTGTGCCTTCTAGATCTCCTCCTCCTTGGCTCCACTCCCCTCGGTTCTCTTCTGGGCCCGAGGAGGAGGAGGCTAGCCCTTCAGTGAGGTCCCCGAGGCGGCTCTCTAGGTCCGCTTCGGTGGCCTCAACTAGATCCACCTTTTCTATGAGTGAAGCAGACATGGACCGGATGATGAGGAAATTCATCCAGGCCCAAATGCAAATGGGAGTGCTCTTACCCCCCATCCGGGAGGGGCTTCGACCCCTTTTTTCGCCCCCTTGGCTCCTTCTCCGACCCACACCCTGGGTTCGGAGCTGTCGGTGCCGGGCAGAGTTGGATCCGGGGGTGGGTCGGATCCGATAGGTCGGCGCACCTCGGATCCGTCCCATCCCTTGAGTGCTTCGGGTACTTCGGACCCGACCTCTCGGAGCCGAGGACCGAGCCTCGGGTCCGAGGGAGCTGGTGTGTCTTCGGCTCCGTCTAGGTCGGAGCACACCGGTCTCTCGGATCCGACGGTTTCGGCTCCGGTCCGTGCGTCGGATCCGAGTGGGGGTCGGCTCTCGGGGCTTAGAGAAGCTGGCTCCCCCTCGGCCTTCGACATAGTGGAAAGGGCGCTGTTGAGGACTACCGGACCCCCGGTCCCTGCCACGGCTCCACCCCGCACTCCCTTGCAGTTGGGCCAGGCTCCCACCAGCCGGTCCCAGGGACAGCCCGCCTCGATGTCCCAAGTAGTTCCCTTGGAACATCCAGCTGCTGAAGAGGACTCCTCGGACAGCCCCCCCCGAGGAAGTGCCTCGGAAGCGTAAGTGCAAAAGGAGGCACATGGCCTCCCCTGAGTCCATTACCGAAGACACAGACTTGGATGAAGGGGAGGGCTCCCCAAGATCACCCCCTGAAGACGTCTCATTTGGAGACATTATGGAGATGTTAATGATCGGGGGGGCGGTCTGCCCCCAAGGCCTCCTCAGACGAGTCTGTGTTCTTGGAGGCATTCGAGGCGGGCCCATCTACCTCTTGGGTGTCCCCTCCTGCCGATCCTCTGGTGGACCTTATATCCACAGAGCTTGGAAGGATCCGGACACCGTTGAGCCTGTACCCAAGCGTCCTGACCGTATCCTGAGCCCCCCGGCGGACCGCACTCACTGGAGCAAAGGCCCCCCGGTAGATGCCATGATGATGGCTGCAGCCACTAAGAGGGAGTTGGCCCAGGAGAGTCCCTCTATGCATCCTCCGGGCAAGGAGTCCCGCTCGATGGATCGCATTGGGAAGCGAGTTTTTAGTTCAGCAACCTTCTCCTTGAGAGCGCTGAACTACGTGGCACACGTCATCAGGATGCAGCGGGATCTGATTAAAGAATACGCTGCATCTCCCCCAGAGTCCATGTCGGGTGAGGACAAACAGGTCTACTCCACCCGTATGGCCACTCTTAGAGCAGTTTCCAATACGTCTATGCGGCTACTTTCTCACGCTACCGAGGGAGCCGCTAGAGCCAGCGGAGCGGGCCTAGTCATGAGGCGGCAGGCCTGGCTCCGCTACTGTGATTTCACAGAGCCCTTCAAGGCGACTTTCGCGAATGCCCCCTTTGATGGTTCTGCCTTGTTTGGCAAAACAGTTCGCGAAACGTTGGTCCAGA
Source organism: Protopterus annectens (assembly GCF_019279795.1). NCBI lineage: Eukaryota > Metazoa > Chordata > Ceratodontiformes > Protopteridae > Protopterus > Protopterus annectens. Next base: position 19,406,485 of record NC_056732.1, on the reverse strand, counting down.
GCGAGAAGGACGGGAAGACGCTGTCTGCCGTCGGAGTCCGCTTCTCAGCTCCCCAGAGGTCCTTCTCGAAGAACCAAAAGGGACAGAAGAAGATGTGGTTCCGGAAGTCGCAGCAGTCCCAACCTGCTCCGGATAACCAGTCCTTCCTTGGCAGAGGAGGACAGGGGGGTCGCCGTCCTAGAGGCAGAGGGGCTCCTAGAAACTTTGGGTCCAGAGAACCTTTCTCTGACAGACCCACGCAACAGCCCTGAAGGGTTGTCCGGCTGTCCGTCTCTGGAGGCAGTCGGGGGGGCGTTTTTCGAGGCACCTGACTTCTTGGGAGTCAATCACATCAGACCGTTGGGTGCTTCGTGTGATATCCAGAGGTTATACCATTTCCCTGAGCAAAGTCCCCAGGTCACGCAGCCTCCCAGATGTACCACCCGACCAAAGGGAGGCAGCAGCTATCGAAATCGGGCAGCTGCTAGAAAAAAGAGCCATCCAGCGCGTCCTCCAAGATCAGACCGGATCAGGGTTTTACTCCAGGTTCTTCTTAGTGCCAAAGAAAATGGGGGACTTAAGACCGATCTTAGACCTTTCCCTGCTGAACCTGTCAGTAACCAAGCAAAAGTTCCGGATGGTCACCCTACAATCTATACTCCCCCTCTTGCGGGAGAACGACTGGATGTGCTCTATCGACCTCAAGGATGCGTACTACCACATTCAGATGGAAAGACGGTCCAGGAGGTTCCTTCGCTTCCGGCTGGGAGCCAGTCACTACCAGTTCAGGGTCCTCCCCTTCGGTCTCACCTCTGCCCCCAGGGTGTTCACCAAGGTACTAGCAGTTGTAGTGGCCCACCTGAGACTCCAGGGATTACAGGTCTTTCCGTACCTGGACGACTGGCTCCTGACGGCATCATCAAGGCATCTACTGTGCTCAGCCAGGGACTATTTCCTTCTTATAGCCCCAAGGCTGGGCATCACCATAAACTGGGAGAAATCTTTACTGCACCCCACACAACTTATAGATTTCATAGGAGGAAGGTTAGACACAAGATCAATGCGGGCCTTCCTCACCCCAGACAGGCTTTCCAGCCTGAAGTGTCATATCACAGCAGTCCTGCAACCGTTTCCGACGGCAGCTTCGGTCCTGAGGGCCCTGGGTTCAATGGCGGCAGCTATTCCACTACTACTTCATGCTCGCTTACACATGCGAGTTCTTCAATGGACCCTACAGGTCCAGTGGTCCGCGCTATATTCCCCTCTCAACAGTCCGATAGCGGTCAGCAAGGCATGCAAGGATTCCCTTTTTTGGTGGCTCCAGTCTCCGGAGCCTCTAACAGGGAGACCCTTTTGTGGAGCATTCCCCCGAGCCACGGTGACCACGGACGCTTCTCGCCTCGGGTGGGGGGGGCATTCTGCGGGCAAGATTGTCCAAGGCACGTGGAACTCCTCAGAGACCTCGTTGCATATAAATGTCCTGGAAATGAGGGCGGTGCTCCTAGCGTTGCAAGCACTTCACAGCCTTCTTCCCACGGGGAATATTGCGATCCAGACAGACAACATGTCGGTAGTCTGGTACATCAACAAGCAGGGAGGAACCAGGTCCTACCCCCTTTGTCGAGAGGCCATGAGAGTCTGGGAATGGGCAATTTCCACCAAACGCTTTCTTGTAGCAACGCACATTCCGGGAAAATCCAACATCCTTGCGGACAAGCTCAGTTGCACCATTCTTTCCCCGCACGAGTGGTCTCTCAATCCTCTGGTAGCGAAGAAGATTTTTGCCGTCTGGGGGCAACCCTGTTGCGATCTTTTTGCTTCTCACTCAAACGCCAAATGCGACAGTTTCTTCGCTCTGCTTCCCCCACCTGGGGAATCCCCGAGAGACGCTCTGGTGCATGCTTGGCCTCCCCGTCTCCTTTATGCCTATCCTCCACTACCTCTGATGCAGAGGCTCTTGCAGAAAGCCAACAGTTTGGGGAGCAGAATGATTCTCATTGTCCCGTTCTGGCCTCGTCAACCCTGGTTCCCTTATGTATGGTCTCACAAAGTGAATCCACCCTGGATTCTGGATCCGATCCCGGATCTAATCTCCCATCCTCTGGGAATTCCGGTCCCCAATCTACACACCCTGAAATTGGCAGCCTGGCTGCTCCAGTTCCATCCTTGATTAGGACTCCCGGTATCTCGTCACCTGTCAAGGCCATTTTAGTGGCTGCTCATAAACCTTCCACTAGGAAGGTTTATCGGAGCAAATGGAAAAGGTTCTCTATTTGGGCGGTCCAGAAAAGTATGGATCCTTTTTCAGCACCTATGTCTGCGGTTCTGGATTCCTTGACGGACCTCTTTCATCAAGGGGCTAGTTCTTCCACGGTAAAGGTACAAATGGCAGCGATTTCCCATTATCATATGGGTCATGAGTCAGCTCCCCTCATGACTGCGAAACTTTGTAAGACCTTTCTTAAAGGAGTTTTTCTGTTGAGACCACCGGTCAAAGAAGCTGTACCACCTTGGGACCTGGCCTTAGTTCTACAGGCCCTTACTGCTCCTCCCTTTGAGCCTGCAGCTTCTGCAGAGTTAAAGTACCTTTCCTGGAAGACTGCTTTCTTGGTAGCCGTCACATCAGCCAGAAGAGTGTCGGAACTTCAGGCTCTATGCATCAAAACCGCCTTACCTCTCCTCCTTTCCCGATAGGGTGTGCCTCAGGACCAATCCATCCTTCCTTCCAAAAGTTTCTTCAGAATCTAATATTAATCAATCGATCAACTTACCTGTGTTTTTCCCCAATTATAAAAACAAAGGAGAATACAAGCTGCACTCTTTAGATGTTCATAGACAGTTGCGATTTTACCTTCACAGAACAGCTGGTCATAGACAATCAGATCAGCTGTTCGTCTCCTTTGCTAAATTTGCTATGGGAAAAGCAGTTTCCAAAGTCACACTATCTAGATGGATTGCTAATTGTATTCTTCAGGCTTATGACACTTCAGGTAGGCCTGCTCCTCAAAGGGTTACGGCTCACTCTACTAGGGCAGTTTCCACGTCAGCTGCGTTTAAGTCCCGAGTGCCTTTGGATGATATATGCGCGGCTGCCACTTGGGCCTTGTCTCATACCTTCATTTCTCATTATAAGGTGGATGTTGTTTCCAGGGGAAGAGCATCCTTTGGCTCAGCGGTGCTCCGAAACATCCTTCCATGACAGCCGCCCAAGATTTAGGTAGCTGGGGACTCTGTCCCACAGGTTGCAGACAAATGAAGTCTGCCTACTTCAGATTTAGAAGTTATGTACTCACCATAACGTTCCATCTGAGTAGGTGACTTCATTTGGATGCAACCATCCCCCCCTCCATCCCCCTGACCTTTATACAACAAGAGTTTTTGCATTTTTGTAGATACCTTTTTGGTAATGTTATTTAGGCAAACTCAATCTGAGGTCAGTTAGGGCTTGGCAGGGGATTATGGGTAGAGGGAGGAGCTAGGAGCTCGGAGCCTAAAGCTTTTGAAATGCCGGCTCGGATCCGAGGTCGGATCCGATACCCACAGGTTGCATCCAAATGAAGTCACCTACTCAGATGGAACGTTATGGTGGGTACATAACTAATAATTCCATATCATTAGCCAAAATAACCCCACTATAGAGGTTGTTCCCTTTGCCAAACTACTTGGGGTCACTATTGATGAACACCTGAAATTCGACACTCACATCCTGCAAAACATTAAGAAAACCCATTTAAAACTTGGTATGCTATACAGGAACATCCAATTTCTCTCTCCTTCCACCAGAAAACCACTTGCCACTACCTATCTACTCCCCTCACTAGTGTATGGCACTCTTCTGTTAACTAACGTGTCTGCCACACTCACTTCAAAATTGGAAGTCTGTTATAGTAAGATTTCTAAATTTGTCACCAAAGCCAAGTACTCCTCCCATCACTGTATTGCCCTTAATTTGTTACACTGGCTTGAACTCTCCAACCATCTAGACTGTCTTCAGATTACCACAGCCCACAAACTAATCTATCAACCCTCTGTGCCCTGCTCTATGCAACATCCTTCTCCCCTGCACCCCTCAGAGAACTCTCAGATCTACTCACCAAAACCTAATCCGTGTCTGAAAACCCAATCGCCCTGCTGGTCATCTCCTGCTATCCTTTTCCTTAGCTGGTCAGCTCCTGCTATCCTTTTCCTTAGCTGGTCAGCTCCTGCTATCCTTTTCCTTAGCTGGTCAGCTCCTGCTATCCTTTTCCTTAGCAAAACATGGAATTCTCTTCCTTCTTCTCTAAGGAGCTGTGCAAACTTTGAAAACTTTAAATCTCAGTTACATTCCTACTTTTCCTCTAACAGAAAATGCAACTGCATTCCCCCCACCTAGTCCTATAATTCTCTCTCCACCTCTAAACCCCTCTCCAGCTATGATTACTAGCCTCTCTAGCTAATGATGTATAGGCTACCCCACATATGTACATAGTGTAAATATCAAATTTGTACCATGTACCTAAGAATCTACACCTGCTCTCTGACATGAAATGTAACTGTAAATTGTTCATTAATAATACTGTGTCTGTATCTAAAGGTAACACGTACCTAAGAATCTACACCTGCTCTGTAACATGAAATGTAACTGTAAATTGTTCATTAATAATATTGTGTCTGTATCTACAGGTAACATGTACCTAAGAATCTACACCTGCTCTCTAACATGAAATGTAACTGTAAATTGTTCATTAATAATACTGTGTCTGTATCTAAAGGTAACACGTACCTAAGAATCTACACCTGATCTCTAACATGAAATGTAACTGTAAATTGTTCACTAATAATACTGTGTCTGTATCTAAAGGTAACATGTACCTAAGAATCTACACCTGCTCTGTAACATGAAATGTAACTGTAAATTGTTCATTAATAATAATGTGTCTGTATCTAAAGGTAACATGTACCTAAGAATCTACACCTGCTCTCTAACATGAAATGTAACTGTAAATTGTTCATTAATAATACTGTGTCTGTATCTAAAGGTAACATGTACCTAAGAATCTACACCTGCTCTCTAACATGAAATGTAACTGTAAATTGTTCATTAATAATACTGTGTCTGTATCTAAAGGTAACATGTACCTAAGAATCTACACCTGCTCTCTAACATGAAATGTAACTGTAAATTGTTCATTGATATTGTGTCTGTATCTAAAGGTAACATGTACCTAAGAATCTACACCTGCTCTCTAACATGAAATGTAACTGTAAATTGTTCATTAATAATACTGTGTCTGTATCTAAAGGTAACATGTACCTAAGAATCTACACCTGCTCTGTAACATGAAATGTAACTGTAAATTGTTCATTAATAATATTGTGTCTGTATCTAAAGGTAACATGTACCTAAGAATCTACACCTGCTCTCTAACATGAAATGTAACTGTAAATTGTTCATTAATAATATTGTGTCTGTATCTAAAGGTAACATGTACCTAAGAATCTACACCTGCTCTCTAACATGAAATGTAACTGTAAATTGTTCATTAATAATATTGTGTCTGTATCTAAAGGTAACATGTACCTAAGAAATTACACCTGCTCTCTAACATGAAATGTAACTGTAAATTGTTCATTAATAATACTGTGTCTGTATCTAAAGGTAACATGTACCTAAGAATCTACGCCTGCTCTCTAACATGAAATGTAACTGTAAATTGTTCATTAATAATACTGTGTCTGTATCTACAGGTAACATGTACCTAAGAATCTACACCTGCTCTCTAGCATGAAATATAATTGTAAATTGTTCTTCTTTTCTATAATTTATCTGTATCTAAACTTTGTAACATGGAGCTTTTTCTCCCTGGGCCTCCACTGAAAATGGGCTCTCTGAGCCCAGTGGACATCCCCGGTCATCAAACTGGAAATAAATAAATAATGCATTGGTTGTAGCAGTGCCCACTGAGAAGAAACTGGCAGAACAAAGTTCCTCTGTCCACCCCCCCCCAACAGGGAGTCTAGGGCGCTGGACAAATTTGGGACATGTGTCTATGCATCAGCAACCTTCACTGTTAGATCTCTGAATTATTTGCCACATTTTATGAGACTTCAGAGGGATTTGATTAAAGAACTTCTCCGAGGTAGAGAGCACAGTTTCCCTGCAGTTGACTACCCTTCAGTCCATTTCAAACTCATCCATTAGATTCATCTCCAGCATAGCTGAAGGTACCTCATGGGCAGCGGGTTCAGGCAATTTCCATCAGAAGACATGCCTGGATGCAGTTGTGTGACTTTGCATAATCCCTCAAATCTTTTTCGTCAATGATCCCTTTCTTGGAAGTTTCTTATTTGGCCCTAAACTTAAAGACACACTGTCTAGGTGTGAGCAGGAAGGAAAAACCCTATCTGCTGTAGGTGTACGTTTTTTGACCCCTCAATGGACCTTTTCCAGGAACCAAGGAAGTGGACAGAAAATGTGGTTCAAAAATTCCCAGGGTCCCTTCCAAGATCCACAGGGTGATCATTCCCCCAGGGGCAGATGGGGAAACTCTAATGGAAGATGCTTTCCTGCAGCACAGGTGGTCCACATAACCAGGGATCTAGGAACACTTTCTCTGAGAGATCCTACCAGCGCATCTGAAAGGAGGCCCGGCTGTCTATCTCTGGAGGCAGTCAGGGGTTGTTTATCCCTGCACCAGACAGCTTGGCTAAACATTACAAAAGATTCATGGGTGTAGAGAATAATATCCATAGCTTATATACCACCATTTTCCCTTCCACCCCTGCTTGTACTAAACACAATCCATGATATTCCACCCAATCAGAGGGAAGCAACAACACTAGAAATAAACAAGCTGCTAGGACAAAAGTGTCATCCAGGAGTTCTCCCCAGACCAGAAAGAGTCCGGAACTTATTCAGTATTCTTTTTAGTGCCAAAGAAAACCGAGGACTGGAGACAAATCTTGGAACTCCGCGCACTAAATTAATCGGTTCAGTGTACAAAGTTCCAGATGGTCACGGTTCAGTCCATTCTGCCTTTTCTGCACAAGGGCGATTGGATGTGCTCAGTAGATCTTCAGGATGAGTATTGTCATATACGAATGAATAGGCGGTCCAGGAGATATCTGCACTTCTGTCTGGGAGCCAGTCATTACCAATTCAGAGCACTGCCCTTTGGTTTCACATCAACTCCCAGGGTGTTTGCCAAGTGAATAGCATGCAGCTCACTTGAGACTGAAAGGATTCCGTGTGTTTCCATATCTGGACAACTGGCTCATAACTGCACCAACCAGGCATCATCTAATTCAAGTTCGGGACTACTTACTTCAGTTATGCTCTCGTCTGGGGATTTCTGCCAATTACAACAAATCTCAACTCGAACCAACTCAGATATCGGAATTCGTTGGTGCTGTGTTCAATACAGTCACTCAAATAGCTTCTCTTCCTCTGTCCCGGGTTCAAACAATTCAGTTCTAGGTCAAAAAGATCCTTCAAAGCTCTTCTTTCAGCTTAGCTGATACTCCAAGCATTGGGATCCATGTCAGCGGCAGTCACTCTTGTACCACTGGCCAGGTGCCACATGAGGATCCTACAATGGACACTCACAACTCAATGGCCTATTCTCCAGCAGTCATTATCCAGTCAAGTCAAAATAACGCAAGCCTGCAGAAATTACCTTTTGTGGTGGATCCATTCCAATCAAATACAAGAAGGCCGTCCCTTTGTTCTTCCTCAACCCAAGGCCACAGTGACCACAGACAGTTATCAGATCTGGTGGGAGTGGGGTACGTCTTGGGAACGATGGTCCAAAGCACATGGTCCCCAAAGACACCAGCATGCATATCAGTGTCCTGGAAATGAGAGCTGCCCTGCTGGTGTTGCAGGCTTTCCAAGACATTCTCCCAACTGGGACTATTGAGATTCAGACAAACAATATGTCAGTAGTCTGGTACATCAACAGACAAGGGGGAACCAGATCTTACCCTCTGTTGAGAAGGTGTGAGAGTATTGCAATGGGCAATCTCATCTAATCATTTTCTGATAGCAACGCACATCCTGGGGAAGTCTAACATAATTGCAGATAGGTTGAGCATGTCTGTTCTAGTGCCTCATGAGTGGTCTCTCAACATGAATGTGGCGGAACTCCTAGACTACCTTTTAAGCAATAACCTTCTAACCAATTGTCAACACAGTTCAAACCCAAGCATAGTACAACAACCGCTCTTGTAAGTTTCACCAACACAGTTAACCATCTCAAAAACAATGGCCTACTTGTATCATGTATTTTCCTAGATATGTTGAACGCATTTGACACTATCCCTTCAAAAACTTCACAATGAACTTGCTTCCCTAAATCTCTCCTAACCAGCCCTGTCTTGGTTTCATAGCTACTTAACTGACTGCCAATAAGCAGTTAAGTGGCAAAACAAATTCTCTTCTCTATTACCCATCTCAACTGGTGTCCCACAAGCCTCATTTCTTGGACCACTACTTTTCACTATCTTTACTAACAAGCTGTGTACCGCAACCCATGTAGCCATCATAGTTCAATATGCAGACGACTCCTCCCTTGTATGTTCAGCTCCCATCCTCCCAGATCTCCTAGAAATAACTCAGAAATCTTTCTTAGACCTAGAAACCTGACTTTCTGACTATCAACTTGTACTTGGTCTGAATAAAACAAAACTAATGCTCTGAATAACAAAATAACTAATCACCATCCCCTCTTTGCCATCTGTTCCTCCAATAAAATTAAAAGTGTGCCTGTAGATCACACCAGACTACTTGGGGGCACTACTGACAACTGTCTAAAATTTGACAAACGCCTAATTCTAACCATTAAATAGGTCCACATTAAACTGGGCTCACTGTACAGAGTAAAGCTATACCTTACCAGCACCACCAGATACTGTATACCCAGAATGCATCTTTTCTTCACCCTTCTATACTCCTCCCCCATTTTCACAAATCTCAGAAAAACAGACTTAAGTAAATTAGAAGCCTCTTACAACCAAAGTTACAAGATTTACTGTTAAACAACCTCACAGATTGCACCACTACTCTGCTTTGCGCCAACTTAATTGGATCGAGCTACCCAGCCTCCTATCCTTCGACCAACTAACCGCTGCCAGTTCCATCATTCACCAACCTGATAATTGCCCTGCGTTCAAAAACCTAGTTCAGCCTTGTACTAACTGTAGAACCATAAGATCCTCTGACAAACTACTACTACTAAAAGTTAGTAAGTCCAGCAGTAATTATGGTGATTCTGTGTTCTCCTAACAGATATCCAAGTCCTGGAATACCATCCCTCAAAATATATTAACTACTGCCAACACACACAAATTCCAATTACTCCTCAAGGAACACCTAACCAACTGGCTTTGCTTCTGCATAGCTCCAGACTGACCATACTATGCTTTCTCTTATTTTCCATACCATGCTTTCTACTACAGTTCTTTATATCTCACTTTTTATACATCAGGATTGCCAAGTAAACTACTGATTTTGTTATACTTTGTGTTTAACCGAAATTCACTACTTTATAATGCCTCTGTGGATATTCCACACGTTCTTATTTGTGTACCTTTTTTTGTCTTTATGCCATACGTTTCACATTGTTACTTTGTAACTTCTATTATAAATGTTATATATTTTTTGTAATGAAGTTTTTCTCCCTGGGCCTCTGCTGAAAATAGGACTTCTGGCTCAGTCAGACTTTGCCGGTAAATAGATGTAAAATAAATAAAATAAAATTTTCCATTGATGGGGCCAGCCATGCTGCGATCGGTTTGCACCTCCCGTCAACAAGTGCTGCAGGTTCTTTGCCTTAATCCCCCCAGTGGGGGAGTCCCCGAGAGATGCTGTATTTCACGCTTGGTCCTCCCTTTTCCTTTATGTTTACCCCCCCCCCCCAATACCCCTCATTCACAAATTTCTCTAGAAAGCATCCTGATTTGAAGAGCACAGTTATCGTCTTTGCACTTTACTAGTCTCATCAGATCTAGTTTCCCTTCCCTTGGCCTCATCTCCTACACCCACCCTGGATTTTGGATCCAACTTTAGACCTCCTGTCTCACCCGACAGACATGACTCATCCAGACATTTCAGGCTTCACGTTCACCACATGGTGTCTCCACTTCTATTAATTGCCAGACAGTCCAGGCCCTCCCTCCCTGTCAGTCACATTCTTTTATCATCCACAAAGCTTCCATTAGAAAAGTTTACAAAATTACATGGAAAAGGGTTTTTTTTTTACCCATAGAAAGAATTTAGATCCCTCTTCAGCTCCAGTTTCAAAGGTCCCTAACTTTTTAGCTACAGTTTTCAATGAGGAGGCTAGCTCCTCAACTATCAGAGTAGAATTAGCCATTTCCAATTTTCATATTGGAGTGAATAACTCCACCTTAGCTTCCTTCAAGCTTTGCAAAGCCTTTCTCAGAGGAATCTGTTTACTTAGACCTCATTTAAAGGATCCTACTACTCCTTGCAGTTTAAATATTGTTTTACAGGTCTTAACCCAACCCCCTTTTGAACCATCAGCTAAGTGAGAATTAAATTATTTGATCTGGAAAACTGTCTTTTTAGTGGGTATTACTTCAGCTAGAAGGGTGTCAGAACTCCAGGCTTTGTCATCTAAACATCCTTATGTGATTTTTCACAAGGATAAGAGTATATTTTTGGACCAATCCTTCCTTTCTACCTAAGGTGGTGTCAGAATCCAATATTAATTAGGTTATCAACACTCTAGTCTTCTCCAATTTTTTCAAATAAAGGAGAATATATGTTACACCAGTTGGGTGTGCACAGACAGTTACGTTTCTATCTTCACAGAACCAAAAATTTGAGGAAAGCTAAACAATTATTTGTTTCCTTTTCTGAATCAAAATTAGGCAAACCAGTTTCCAAAGTGACTTTAGCCAAATGGTTGACTTGATTGCATTACCTTTGTTTATGGAAAAGTGGGTTTGCCTTTACTAAAACCACCAAAAGCCCATTCCACCAGATCTATGGGAGACTCATCAGCCTTTTTGCCTAAAACTTCCTTTGTGCTTCTGCAACTTGGGTTAATCCTCATACCTTTATTGGTCATTACAAATTAAATTTGGTCTCTTGGGGAAGAGCAGCATTTGGCTCGGCTCTGCTCAGGAATATTCTTCCTTAGTCATCTCGGGTTATTTGTGGGCTCTGTCTTAACAGTTGAGGAATGAATGAAAAATCAGATAAAAAGTTATGTCCTCACCATAGCGTTCCATCTGTGTTGTCCATTTTCATTCTTCCTCAACATCCCTCCCACCAACCCCCGCCTTTAACTTAGTCCTGGAAAGAGCGAAAGATATTGGAGGATACGCTGTTCCTTTGTTTGAGTCCCAGATTCTGTTATGTCATAATTCCTTACTACTTTGTAGGTCTATGGGCAGCAAACAAGATCTGAGGTATGTTAGGTGAGTAGGGCATTAAGGTTAAAGGGAGGAGCATGAGAGTTTGTGTTCTACAGTCTGGAAGAAGCAGCTGAATCTGATCCGATGATTGGATTCAAACCCAACAGTTGAGAAAGAATGAAAATGGACAACATAGATGAAACATTATGGTGAGTACATAACCTTTTTTTTTTTTTTTTGTTAAGCAGACAAGTTGAGCAGATCCATCTTTCTACCTCATGAGTGGTGACTCAGTCATTTGGTGGCTGCCAAGATCTTCAGGCACTGGAGCCAGCCGTGCTGCGAGGTGTTCACTATGTTGTCCGACTGCAAATGCAGCAACAACTTTTCCCTGATTCCCCAGGAATGAGTCATGGAGGGCCACTCTAGTGCACACTTGGCCCCCAGGTATCCTCTATGCTTATGCACCTACTCCTCTCATAACCAAGTTACTTCAGAAAAAAGTCTGGTGCAAAGCAAAGGTAAGTATCATCACTCAGTTTTGCATTGGCAGGTATGGTTTCCCTTCTTATGGCCTCACATGGTGCCCCTTCCCTGGATGATGGAACCTCTTCCAAATTTAATATTGCTCCCATCCGGCAATCCTGACCTGGACATCAGAGCCTTTAAGGTAACATCTTGCTTTCTCTATTTAAGTTTATGGTTAGAAATTACAGACTTTCTTCTTCTTCTGTCCTCCGTATCTTGTCATCATCCCAAAAACCTGCTATTTGGAAAGTGTATAGAAGCAAGTGGAAGAGATTTTCCATTTTGGGCTTTCTCCAAGGGTTTGGATCCCTTCTCAGCCCCATTACCATCCATTTTGAATTTCTTGGCAAGTTTGTTTCAGGCAGTTGTTCCACTGTCAAGGTTCAACTGGCAGGTAGAAATGGGATTCCAGAAAGTCTTACACCAAGCTACTCAAGTTTTTTGGTATAATTAAAGGGCCAGAATAATGTATTTCACAGGTCAGCTTGGACAGTGGAATGAACTCCTGAGACGTTCGAACTCCTGTCTATTCATAATCCCCCGTACTATAACTCCTCCAAATCTGGTTGCCATCTGGGAAAGACAATGTCTTCTGTCAGAGCTTTAGTGCGAGTTTATAGAAATCACTTTTTCTTCACTGGTTTGATACTCATATTAGTATCTTTACTTAAAGTTAGATCAGATTTGCTTCAATCTCTTCTTGTTAGCTCATTTCAGCTTTTCTTGTCATGTAATTTTTTCTTTCTTCCCCATTCTGTTGTGGGCCTCTAGACCCTGTCACTTTACTGTAATTCTCACTAAGGTTTATGCAGTCAGATAGATTAAAAAAACTTTTTTTTTATTTTGTAATTTTTGTGTTGTGAACTTGGAAAAGGAAGCCAAGCAAGGGTTCTAGAAGTGCAAGCATTATTGCAGGCACAAGTTGCCTCCCCAAGATCTCCACAATCTCTGACTTGTTTGCTTGCAAGCACAACATCTGGATATGAACTGTTCTTTCTGCAAGAGATTTAGTGCCGGGATCGAATCAGGTAGACATAATAAACTTGCGTTGAAAGACATTTTCCCAGCTGTTCTAATGGGGCACTCTGCTGGAGAAGAAAAAATAAAGAAAGACACAGAAGCTAAAGGAAACCTCAGTGCTAGAGACCTAGAAACCTAGTGCGGCTACTCTTCTGTTGGCTAAGACCCCTTCCCCCGATCCCATTGATGCTGGCATATATATATATATATATATATATATATATATATATATATATATATATATATATAGATGTGTGTGTGTGTGTGTGTGTGTGTATATATATATATATGTGTATATACACATGCACACAGATAAATATAATTTTATATATATATATTATATATATATATATAAATATATATATATATATATATATATATATATATATATATATATATATATATATACATATATACATATATGTTTATATGGGTTCACTACATATGACCAAAGCCCATTTGACTGAGACCAAATGACCGAAAGATCATTTGACCGAAAACCCATATGACCGAAAACTCATTTGACCGAAAAACAGCACTGGCAGGTATGTGCCCTGTCCCCCACTGTAGTGCAACTCTGGAGTTAGAATATATTGTAAGGGGGGGTGTGGGGAGTGAAGGCCCCCACCTAGTTTGATCAGATATTTTGTGGTTTGATTTGATATTGTTTAGTAGCTGCACCCCCCCACACCCTCACTAACAATATATTCTAACTCCAGGGTCGCACTATAGTGGGGAACAGGGCATATACCTGCCAGTGGTGTTTTTCGGTCAAATGAGTTTTCAGTCATATGGGTTTTCAGTCATATGAACTTTCGGTCATTTGGTCTCAGTCAAATGGGCTTTTCTCATATGAACTTTCCGTCATATGTAGTGAACCCATATATATATATATATATATATATATATATATACACACACATACACACACACAGATATATCGATGTAAACAATTTCAGCGGGTGTGAGGGGCTTGCTTCGACAAAGGGGTGGTGAAATGCAGGGGATTGGCTGTTTTTTCAGGCAGTGCAGTTTAAGGATTCAAATCCTGGGCAGGTTAACCTCTTGAATATTGCTGATATTTATAGCACAGTGAAGAATGGTCATACTTAGATAAACATGTATCTGGTATCTGCTGATCTGTTAATCTAAGCCACATGACCATATAGGTTCATAGGTTCATGGATTGATACTAGGCTAACTGCCCTTGTGGTCCACTTCAAGCATATCCAATTGTCCTACATTAGAATCAAACCCTGCACCCTCTGGCTATTAGGTAAACACCTTAACCATTATGCCATCCTCTCCAAAAAGGGAAGAGTGTAATGCAGTGTGTAACTGAGTTGATATTAAATGTATTGTGATCTTGGCAGAACACTAGAAAACCGTTAAACTGGTCACCTTTGCTGCTGCTGTTTTCAACAGTGACACTCCTTGCAGGCTCAAGTTCCACCCCTGTCCTGTAAGCATCTGTTTCTAAGAGTAGGACTACAGATTTTGTTGCTGCCATTGCAGTTACAATGTCTCCAGGTGAGACTGAGCCATTGGGGTTTTAAGACTGTTTCTAAGACTTGGATAAATGCAGTAATTTGCTTAAAATTTTAAAACATTCTTTCATTCTTCCTTACTTTCCTATATGTTTTAGTGGATTTCTAACCTCTTTATTTTTCGTCCTGAAATTCCCCCCTTTATTCAGTCCCCTTAGGATTTTGGTGATGGTTGATTTTTGCATTCTGTAAGGATTGTTATTTGATTTCTGGCCTGTTAAGTAAGACTGGCACTGTGTGATTTGTATATGGCTTTGTGTTTGGTTTTGAAAGTGACTAACTAGTAGTGTTGCCATAACTGATGTTTGATTACATCTTTGTCTAATGCCTACAGTTAAAGGCCTCTTTAAGTATAAGTGCTGTGGACATAAAATCACTCCGTAAGAGCTGTACAACATATGAGTGGTGTGTCTTGTGGAACATTTAGAAACTGACTGTGTTATCTGTAAATATTCCATAATGCAGAATTAATACTGGCTCATCTCCAGCTAAACAAACACAAATATATATACATTGTCTCTCTTTACATTCCCCCAGGAGACAATATTCCAATACTTGAAGAAATCCTCTCTTGGCTCTCAGCTAACATTAAAAACAAAACTATAATCATGGGAGATACCAATATTAACTGGTCCTCCATTCAGTCCCCCTCTCACTCCCTTAACATCAACCTATACAACTACTCTCAACTCATCAACTCCATTACTAGACCACGCAAAGACTTCACCACTGGCAACATCCTAGACTGGATTCTAGTCTCCCACCCTCACTACTACCCAGATAGCGGAACCATACCTGACTCCCTCAGTGACCACCTACCTATATTCACTAGACGTCTTCCTTCTCCCTTACAAGTCACTCATAATTACATTACTACCCGACGCCATAAAAACTTTAACCCAGAAGCTTTCTGCAATACCCTAAAATCACTTAACTGGTACCCCTTAAAAACTCTACCCCTTGAAGATGCGATCACTCATTTTAATACCACATTCCTAAACCTTCTAGATACTCATGCTCCTTTAAAAACCAAAAGAATAAAAAGACAATCCCCCCCCTGGTTAACTATAAACACCCTAACCACCATGCGACTTAGAGACAAAGCTTGGACACAATACTTAGAGACAAAGCTTGGACACAATACTTAGAGACAAAGCTTGGACACAATACTTAGAGACAAAGCTTGGACACAATACTTAGAGACAAAGCCTGGACACAATACTTAGAGACAAAGCCTGGACACAATACTTAGAGACAAAGCCTGGACACAATACTTAGAGACAAAGCCTGGACACAATACTTAGAGACAAAGCCTGGACACAATATCAAAAGAACAAATCTACGTCTTCCCTCAATGAATACAAAACTCTTCGTAACTCAGTTAAAAAACTTATCTCTGCAGACCGTCGTAACTACTTCACCCGACTACAAAGTAACCACAAAACTAACCCTCAAAAATTCTGGAGGGGTATTTACTACCCTCTTAAAACCCGGGACCACAGAAAACCCTATCCCTTGCCCAAATGTAGACAACACAGATCTTGCTACCCAATTCAATTCCTTCTTCATAGACTCTATCTCCAAACTTACCTCCTCTTTCTCAAATAACAAGCCTTTCCCTACCTCCACTTCTCCTCAGACTTCTCCCACCTCTCCTCCTGCTTCTCCCCCTCCAACTTCTCCCACTTCTCCTCAGACTTCTTCCCCTCCAACTTCTCCCACCCCTCATCATGCTTCTCCCCCTCCAACTTCTGCCACTCACTCCACACCCCCACCATTCTTCATTAAACCTGTTCCTACATCCATCATAAAAAAACTCCTGAAAAAACTAAAACCATGCACCAGTGCCCCAGATGACATTCCCTCATACTTCCTTAGTATAGCTGCAGAAGCCATTGCCCTCCCTATCAGCATACTAATTAACTGCTCCATCCAAGAAAGTATTGTTCCTCAAATCTGGAAAAAAGCCTACATCATTCCCCTACATAAAGGTGGTACCAATACTAATATTACCAATTTCCATCCCATCGCCATCCTCTCTCCCCTTTCAAAAGTCCTAGAGAAATGTATCCATCTACAACTCCTTCCCCATCTCCTGGACAAAAATCTATTAACTCCCACACAGCATGGATTCAGACCCCATCATAGTACTATGACTGCCCTCCTATCCTTCCTTGAAACTGTGAATAA
Source organism: Protopterus annectens (assembly GCF_019279795.1). NCBI lineage: Eukaryota > Metazoa > Chordata > Ceratodontiformes > Protopteridae > Protopterus > Protopterus annectens. The sequence continues at coordinate 19,389,860 of NC_056732.1, read as the reverse complement.
AGCAAGAGATTCTGGCCTCACTGTATCTACCATCCTACTCGATCTCTCTAAAGCTTTTGACACTATCTCTCATAATCTACTTCTTACTAAGCTATCTAAACTAAACCTTTCCCCCTCTTCCCTCCATTGGTTTACTAGCTATCTCTCCAATAGGCAACAAGCCGTCAAGTGGAAAAAAGCCACCTCCTCCTTCCTCAACACCCCTACAGACCCCCTACAGGTGTTCCACAAGGTTCTATTTTAGGCCCCCTCCGCTTCAATATCTTCATCAATGACTTTTACCACTCTATCCCCTTGCAAACATTATTCAATATGCGGACGACTCAACTATCATCTGTGCTGCCTCATCCATCCCAACTCTTCTAAAACTTACCCAAGATGCCTTCACCACCACAGAACAATGGATGAAAGACAACCATCTTGCACTCAATGCTGCTAAAACTAAACTTATGATATTTACCCACCTCCAAAACTCATAACTTTGATAGATCTCTATTCTCCATCACCAGCCACCAAAACAACACATCTCTTGAGCTAGTATCTGAAACCAAACTACTAGGAGTCCAAATTGATGACAAGCTCAAATTCAACTCCCACCTTCTACTAAATATAAAAAAACTCACCAAAAACTAGGCCTGCTCTACCGTCACAATCGGTTCCTCACCTCAACTACCAAAATTACTCTCTCTACCACATTTCTCCTTCCCTCCCCTCTCTATGGTGCCCCTCTTCTTACAAACCTACAATCTTCCCTGAAAACCAAGCTCTCATCTTGTTACAATAAAATAGCCAGATTCGGCACCAGTAACAAATCATCCACCCATCACTGTGAACCTTTCCATAAACTCAACTGGCTAGAGCTTCCCAACTCCCTCTCCTACACTCAGCTCACCTATGCACATAAACTCATATTCCAGCCATCCCTCTGTCCCTCTCTCTCACCTACCTTCAAAATGCATCAAACTCAAAGACTTCTAAGATCTAATAATCAAAACCTCCTAGAAGTTTACAGACCCCTACACTCTCCAGGACAAAACCTCCTGTCCTTCTCATTAGCACGCCTATGGAACTCCCTTCCCCCCTTCATTCGTACAATTGCAAGCCTGCCATCCTTTAAAAAATCTCTACACTCTCATTTAACATCCTCTTGGGAATGCTCCTGTTCACATCCCTCATAACCTACTCTCTACTCCCAATACTTTTCCTCTTTCCTTTTTCTCAAATCCCAGCTAGCAACTTCATGCTGGCTCCTAGCATACAACTCCTTATTTGTACCCTGAAATTTTTAGCAAAAAAAAAAAAAATTTATGCCTGTATCACTTGTTTTTGTTGATATTTTTTTCTAACTTATAATCAGAATTTCTACAATGTTTTTTTTCTTTAATTTCTCATATAAACTATGTGTGTAACATAACCTTTGTATAAATCTGTATGTGGAATATAATCTTTGTATAATCTGTATGGAGCTTTTTTCCCCAGGACTCCATTGAAAACGGGTTATTTAGGCCCAATGGACTATCCTGGTTAAACAACTGCAAATAAATAAATAAAAATAAATAAATATTTCAGTTCCTAAACTCTTCCTGACAGGAGGATTAAGTTGATCCTTAAAGGGCTCCTTAGCTCTGAGGTTTTGGAGAAGGAAGCGGAGAGATCACTAGATACAGAGAAATCTTCTTCAAAGTCAGTCCCCCCTCCTCCTCCCCAAAAAAGGAAGGATAGAGAGAGGCTGAGGGACCCAGATGTTTCAGTTTTAGAAAAAGAAATGCCCCCAGCTAAGGGACCAAGAACTCCCACCTCTCCTTTCTGTCCTGGACCTTCTTCAGTAGTGACTCCTGCCAGGTCCTCTTCTGCTCCTTGGCAGGAGTCCTCTGGCATGTCCAACTTGGCTTCTATAAGATGATGTAGGAGCTTGTCGAAATATGAGCTTTCCAGGTTTTTGACTTCTTAACCATTGTCAACTTTATGCCTGCACTTGTTCAGGTCCCTTTGAAGCCTCACTGTTTAGATTAAGAACAGACGTGTTAGCCTTTGTGAAGGCCTAGCATCAGTACAGTGCCTAGCGTCAGTACTGTGCCTAGCACTAGTACTCTGCCTAGCACTAGCTAGCTCCAGTACTGTGCCTAGCGCCAGTACTCTGCCTACCACTACCTAGCACCAGTACTCTGCCTAGCCGCTGAAAATTGTCTTCGTTCCAAGTCAGACTTTCCCGGTTAACAATGTTAATCAATAAAATAGCACCAGTGCTGTACCTAGAACAGCTAGGTAAAAGAGCCTTACTACCTTTACTGCTGTTCCTCTTCTGGGCCCTGTTTCAGCAGTGATATTGTTGGACTTGGTATGAAAGCCTGCACTGATATCATCAGCATTGGTAGATGCATTTTGTTCTACGTAGTTCCCTCATTGTTGGTGGATACAGGACCACTAAGGTCATGGGTCACAGCATCGAGTGCCTGATGCTGACCGCTGCTGAGGGGAATGTCACCATTGAAGCTCTTAGTAATCGACTCCTAGATGCCAAAAGTCTTTTGAGGTGATGTCAGCTATGAAGACTTCAGTGTCAGTGGCTGGCACTGGTGTCAGTGCAGTTAGCCTTGGGCCCAAATACCTCCACTGACTTATTAGCTGAGGGAAGAACAGAACTGAGTTCCTCATTTGGACAGAAAAAGGCATACTGTTGATTATGGAGCCTTCAACCATACATCATCATCATCATCATCATCTCCATAGGACAGATACCCTGGACCTCAATAATCTTGTCCTATCAGGTTATCTTCTTCCCAGGAGAGTTCAGAAGACTGCCCTGCAAGGCCGTTCTGGAAGAGGTGGCAAAACAGGAAGCACCTTGACTCCCTTTTGGAGTCTCCCACACCAGATGCAGACCTTGACAAAGAGGAGGTTCTCCCACATCCCCTCCTGAAGATGCCACATTTGATGAGGTCCTGGAGATGAGGCACGGGGCTTCTTGACCCATGAACCCCACTTCACTGTTGAAGAGATTTTACAGGAGGCCAATCAGTCATCTTCCTCAGTAGCCTAGGTAAAACAACTCCTACATATGCTTGTAGACATGATGTGTTCCAAAGTGTGGAAAGAACCAGATGTGGCTGTGCCTGTCTGTAGTAAGCAGATAGAGTAATGCCGACCTTCAGTGATAGAGAACACTGGAGGAGGGGATCTCTTGTGGATTCTGTAGTGGTGTCTGCTACTGCCATGTGTGATGTTCCAGAGGATGCACAGACTATCCATCCTCCTAACAGGGAATCACAGGTGAAGGAAAGACTTGAGAAGCACATTTATATGTCCAGCACCTTCTCTGTCATGGTCTTGAATTATCTGGTGAATATAATTAGGTTTCACAAGGATTTGTTTGGCAAAACATCGTATACTCTGAAACATTTGCCTGTAGGTGATCTGAGGTCACAGTTGGAGTCCTAAGTGACATTCACTTCCTCTGTCTTATCACTGGCAATGCATTTGATCCAAAATGCAGTGGACAGGGCAATTAAAGCAGTGGACAGGGCAATTAAAGCAGTGGACAGGGCAATTAAAGCAGTGGATTCGGGCACTGTGACACAAAGACAAGCTGCACTGTAGCTCACTAAACTTCTGGGCATTCATCTGTGCTCCAATGATGGAACCTCTTTAACTTCTGGGCATTCACCTGTGCTCCAATGATAGAACCTCTTTAACTTCTGGGCATTCACCTGTGCTCCAATGATGGAACCTCTTTAACTTCTGGGCATTCACCTGTGCTCCAATGATGGAACCTCTTTAACTTCTGGGCATTCACCTGTGCTCCAATGATGGAACCTCTTTAACTTCTGGGCATTCACCTGTGCTTCCAATGATGGAACCTCTTTAACTTCTGGGCATTCACCTGTGCTCCAATGATGGAACCTCTTTGTTTTGGCAGTAGGTGAAAGAGAAGTGCTGCAGTGTGAGCAGGATGGCAAAAAGTCACTGATATTGGGGTGAAGTTTTAACCCTGCAAAGGGCTTTTCAAAGGTGTCAAATAAGCACCAGAAATGTATGGTTAGCCCCAGGGCAGACATCAGTATGACAGGAGTTCCCATGGTATTTTTTTTTTTCTGCCAATATTTTTTCTCAACATCTTTATTAAATTTCCACATATGACAAAGGCAATCTTACATTTATATAAATGAAAAACATACAAAATGATATCACTTTAGTTGCAAACAGTTTACATCACAGACACCACTGAAACAGCTGTAGTTGTAAACATTATAAATCACTTATAAACCTTCCAGTCATTCAGTTAAGCATTATACAGCTCATTTAAATCCTGCCTCTTAAACCTTGTTCCTGCTCTGCATATACTGTTCCCACAATTCCCATTTTTTTCTATGTAGTTTGCTGCTTCCCTTTTCTAAAGAGTCCAATTCCAGTTGTTTTATCTGTTACTACATTCATTACTTTTAGTAAAGTTGGACTAGACTTTGATTTCCATTTTCTAGTAATTGCTTATTTGGCAGCCACCATAATTAAGGCTTTACTATGTCTAGGCAATTCCAGTTCTGTACCATAACTAAAAAAAAAAAAAAATCATCTCCCCATTCAGTCCAATCTGCTAACCCAGCATCTCCAACAGAGCGGTCTGCGGGGAATCCCAAAAGTCTGCCAGCTCATCACACCTCCAAAAAATATGTTCACAGCTACCTCTTTCTTGCCTGTTACACCTCCAACATTTGCTATCCACCTGAGGAAAAATTATTTGGAGCCTATTTGGGGTATAAAAATATCTATGTAAACATTTCCAAGCAAAGATCTTAAATCTTCTAGACTTTGTTGCATATTTGGAGAGATACATATATCCCCCATTGTCCCTTTGTGAATTGCTTATCCAGTGTCTCTTCCCAGTCCTTTCTAAACTCATCTGATCGATTCTTATAATTATCATGCAGTATTTTATATGCTTTACTAATTATTCCTTTTTAATGGCAGCTTATGTTCCAGATTCTATTAAAAACTCTACCAGTGCTGGTCTTTCATTTAGGACCCCCCCCCCTATTTATTTCCCTTTGCCTATACTTTGATATCAATCCTTGATAGGGAAGGCCATCTCTAACCCTGCAGTCCAAATACATGTTTGGCCTCTTCCCATTCTTTTACTTTTCCCTTTCTAGTTATTTGCTCCCAATACTTTGGTTCCTTTGCCAGTTTTATACAATAAATTTCAGCCCCCTCTTGCCTGTTATCTGTATCCCTGACCACAGTCAGCTCTATTGGCAAAATCTCTTTTCTCCATTCTCGTGCTGGTTTGGTAGTTAGAACACTCCCTGCTATTTATGAATATAATACTCTGTATGATTTCGCTAACCACAGACATCCCTATCAGTAGAATCTCTTTTCTCCATTCTCGTGCTGGTTTGGTACTTAGAACACTCCCTGCTATTTATGAATATAATACTCTGTATGATTTCCCTAACCACAGACATCACTATCAGTAGAATCTCTTTTCTCCATTCTCGTGCTGGTTTGGTACTTAGAACATTCCCTGCTATTTATGAATATAATACTCTGTATGATTTCCCTAACCACAGACATCACTATCAGTAGAATCTCTTTTCTCCATTCTCGTGCTGGTTTGGTACTTAGAACACTCCCTGCTATTTATGAATATAATACTCTGTATGATTTCGCTAACCACAGACATCCCTATCAGTAGAATCTCTTTTCTCCATTCTCGTGCTGGTTTGGTACTTAGAACACTCCCTGCTATTTATGAATATAATACTCTGTATGATTTCCCTAACCACAGACATCACTATCAGTAGAATCTCTTTTCTCCATTCTCGTGCTGGTTTGGTACTTAGAACACTCCCTGCTATTTATGAATATAATACTCTGTATGATTTCCCTAACCACAGACATCACTATCAGTAGAATCTCTTTTCTCCATTCTCATGCTGGTTTGGTACTTAGAACACTCCCTGCTATTTATGAATATAATACTCTGTATGATTTCCCTAACCACAGACATCCCTATCAGTAGAATCTCTTTTCTCCATTCTCATGGTGGTTTGGTAGTTAGAACACTCCCTGCTATTTATGAATATAATACTCTGTATGATTTCCCTAACCACAGACATCCCTATCAGTAGAATCTCTTGTCCATCCTCATGCTGGTTTGGTACTTAGAACACTCCCTGCTGTTTATGAATATAATACTCTGTATGATTTCCCTAACCACAGACATCCCTATCAGTAGAATATGTTGTCCATTCTCGTGCTGGTTTGGTACTTAGAACACTCCCTATTTATGAATATAATACTCTGTATGATTTCCCTAACCACAGACATCCCTATCAGTAGAATCTCTTTTCTCCATTCTCGTGGTGGTTTAGTACTTAGAACACTCCCTGCTATTTATGAATATAATACTCTGTATGATTTCGCTAACCACAGACATCCCTATCAGTAGAATCTCTTTTCTCCATTCTCATGCTGGTTTGGTACTTAGAACACTCCCTGCTATTTATGAATATAATACTCTGTATGATTTCCCCGACCACAGACATCCCTATCAGTAGAATCTCTTTTTTCTCCATTTTCGTGCTGGTTTGGTACTTAGAACACTCCCTGCTATTTATGAATATAATACTCTGTATGATTTCCCTAACCACAGACATCCCTATCAGTAGAATCTCTTGTCCATTGTAGTGCTGGTTTGGTACTTAGAACACTCCCTATTTATGAATATAATACTCTGTATGATTTCCCTAACCACAGACATCCCTATTAGTAGAATCTCTTTTCTCCATTCTCGTGCTGGTTTGGTACTTAGAACACTCCCTGCTATTTATGAATATAATACTCTGTATGATTTCCCTAACCACAGACATCCCTATTAGTAGAATCTCTTTTCTCCATTCTCGTGCTGGTTTGGTACTTAGAACACTCCCTATTTATGAATATAATACTCTGTATGATTTCCATAACCACAGACATCCCTATCAGTAGAATCTCTTTTCTTCATTCTCCTGCTGGTTTGCTACTTAGAACACTCCCTGCTATTTATGAATATAATACTCTGTATGATTTCCCCGACCACAGACATCCCTATCAGTAGAATCTCTTTTCTCCATTTTCGTGCTGGTTTGGTACTTAGAACACTCCCTGCTATTTATGAATATAATACTCTGTATGATTTCGCTAACCACAGACATCCCTATCAGTAGAATCTCTTTTCTCCATTCTCATGCTGGTTTGGTACTTAGAACACTCCCTGCTATTTATGAATATAATACTCTGTATGATTTCCCCGACCACAGACATCCCTATCAGTAGAATCTCTTTTCTCCATTTTCGTGCTGGTTTGGTACTTAGAACACTCCCTGCTATTTATGAATATAATACTCTGTATGATTTCCCTAACCACAGACATCCCTATCAGTAGAATCTCTTGTCCATCCTCGTGCTGGTTTGGTACTTAGAACACTCCCTGCTATTTATGAATATAATACTCTGTATGATTTCCATAACCACAGACATCCCTATCAGTAGAATCTCTTTTCTCCATCCTCGTGCTGGTTTGGTAGTTAGAACACTCCCTGCTATTTATGAATATAATACTCTGTATGATTTCCCTAACCACAGACATCCCTATCAGTAGAATCTCTTTTCTCCATTCTCGTGGTGGTTTGGTACTTAGAACACTCCCTGCTATTTATGAATATAATACTCAGTATGATTTCCCTGACCACAGACATCCCTATCAGTAGAATCTCTTTTCTCCATTCTCGTGCTGGTTTGGTACATAGAACACTCCCTGCTATTTATGAATATAATACTCTGTATGATTTCCCTAACCACAGACATCCCTGTCAGTAGAATCTCTTTTCTCCATTCTCGTGCTGGTTTGGTACTTAGAACACTCCCTGCTATTTATGAATATAATACTCTGTATGATTTCCATATCCACAGACATCCCTATCAGTAGAATCTCTTTTCTCCATTCTCGTGCTGGTGTGGTACTTAGATTACTCCCTGCTATTTATGAATATAATACTCTGTATGATTTCCCTGACCACAGACATCCCTATCAGTTGAATCTCTTTTCTCCAGTCTCGTGCTGGTTTGGTACTTAGAACACTCCCTATTTATGAATATAATACTCTGTATGATTTCCCTAACCACAGACATCCCTATCAGTAGAATCTCTTTTCTCCATTCTCGTGCTGGTTTGGTACTTAGAACACTCCCTGCTATTTATGAATATAATACTCTGTATGATTTCCCTAACCACAGACATCCCTATCAGTAGAATCTCTTTTCTCCATTCTCGTGGTGGTTTGGTACTTAGAACACTCCCTGCTATTTATGAATATAATACTCTGTATGATTTCCCTAACCACAGACATCCCTATCAGTAGAATCTCTTTTCTCCATTCTCGTGCTGGTTTGGTACTTAGAACACTCCCTGCTATTTATTAATATAATACTCTGTATGATTTCCCTAACCACAGGCATCCCTATCAGTAGAATCTCTTGTCCATCCTCGTGCTGGTTTGGTACTTAGAACACTCCCTGCTATTTATGAATATAATACTCTGTATGATTTCCCTAACCACAGACATCACTATCAGTAGAATCTCTTTTCTCCATTCTCGTGCTGGTTTGGTACTTAGAACACTCCCTGCTATTTATGAATATAATACTCTGTATGATTTCGCTAACCACAGACATCCCTGTCAGTAGAATCTCTTTTCTCCATCCTCGTGGTGGTTTGGTACTTAGAACACTCCCTGCTATTTATGAATATAATACTCTGTATGATTTCCCTAACCACAGACATCCCTATCAGTAGAATCTCTTTTCTCCAGTCTCATGCTGGTTTGGTACTTAGAACACTCCCTGCTATTTATGAATATAATACTCTGTATGATTTCCCTAACCACAGACATCCCTATCAGTAGAATCTCTTTTCTCCATTCTCGTGCTGGTTTGGTACTTAGAACACTCCCTGCTATTTATGAATATAATACCCTGTATGATTTCCCTAACTACAGACATCCCTATCAGTAGAATCTCTTTTCTCTATTCTCGTGCTGGTATGGTACTTAGAACACTCCCTGCTATTTATAAATATAATACTCTGTATGATCTCCCTAACCACAGACATCCCTATCAGTAGAATCTCTTTTCTCCATTCTCGTGCTGGTTTGGTACTTAGAACACTCCCTGCTATTTATGAATATAATACTCTGTATGATTTCGCTAACCACAGACATCCCTATCAGTAGAATCTCTTGTCCATTCTAGTGCTGGTTTGGTACTTAGAACACTCCCTGCTATTTATGAATATAATACTCTGTATGATTTCCATAACCACAGACATCCCTATCAGTAGAATCTCTTTTCTCCATTCTCGTGCTGGTTTGGTACTTAGAACACTCCCTGCTATTTATGAATATAATACTCTGTATGATTTCCCTAACCACAGACATCCCTATCAGTAGAATCTCTTTTCTCCATTCTCGTGCTGGTTTGGTACTTAGAACACTCCCTGCTATTTATGAATATAATACTCTGTATGATTTCCCTAACCACAGACATCACTATCAGTAGAATCTCTTGTCCATTCTCGTGCTGGTTTGGTACTTAGAACACTCCCTGCTATTTATGAATATAATACTCTGTATGATTTCCCTAACCACAGACATCCCTATCAGTAGAATCTCTTTTCTCCATTCTCATGCTGGTTTGGTACTTAGAACACTCCCTGCTATTTATGAATATAATACTCTGTATGATTTCCCTAACCACAGACATCCCTATCAGTAGAATCTCTTGTCCATCCTCGTGCTGGTTTGGTACTTAGAACACTCCCTGCTATTTATGAATATAATACTCTGTATGATTTCCATAACCACAGACATCCCTATCAGTAGAATCTCTTTTCTCCATTCTTGTGCTGGTTTGGTACTTAGAACACTCCCTGCTATTTATGAATATAATACTCTGTATGATTTCCCTACCCACAGACATCCCTATCAGTAGAATCTCTTGTCCATTCTCGTGCTGGTTTGGTACTTAGAACACTCCCTGCTATTTATGAATATAATACTCTGTATGATTTGCCTGACCACAGACATCCCTATCAGTAGAATCTCTTTTCTCCATCCTCGTGCTGGTTTGGTACTTAGAACACTACCTATTTATGAATATAATACTCTGTATGATTTCCCTAACCACAGACATCCCTATCAGTAGAATCTCTTGTCCATTCTCATGCTGGTTTGGTACTTAGAACACCCCCTGCTATTTATGAATATAATACTCTGTATGATTTCCCTAACCACATACATCCCTATCAGTAGAATCTTTTTTCTCCATTCTCGTGCTGGTTTGGTACTTAGAACACTCCCTGCTATTTATGAATATAATACTCTGTATGATTTCCCTAACCACAGACATCCCTATCAGTAGAATCTCTTGTCCATCCTCGTGCTGGTTTGGTACTTAGAACACTCCCTGCTATTTATGAATATAATACTCTGTATGATCTCCCTAACCACAGACATCCCTATCAGTAGAATCCCTTTTCTCCATTCTCGTGCTGGTTTGGTACTTAGAACACTCCCTGCTATTTATGAATATAATACTCTGTATGATTTCTCTAACCACAGACATCCCTATCAGTAGAATCTCTTGTCCATTCTCATGCTGGTTTGGTACTTAGAACACTCCCTGCTATTTATGAATATAATACTCTGTATGATTTCCCTAACCACAGACATCCCTATCAGTACAATCTCTTGTCCATTCTCATGGTGGTTTGGTACTTAGAACACTCCCTGCTATTTATGAATATAATACTCTGTATGATTTCCCTAACCACAGACATCCCTGTCAGTAGAATCTCTTGTCCATCCTCGTGCTGATTTGGTACTTAGAACACTCCCTGCTATTTATGAATATAATACTCTGTATGATTTCCCTAACCACAGACATCCCTATCAGTAGAATCTCTTGTGCATTCTCGTGCTGGTTTGGTACTTAGAACACTCCCTGCTATTTATGAATATAATACTCTGTATGATTTCCATAACCACAGACATCCCTCTCAGTAGAATCTCTTTTCTCCATTCTCGTGCTGGTTTGGTACTTAGAACACTCCCTGCTATTTATGAATATAATACTCTGTATGATTTCCCTAACCACAGACATCCCTATCAGTAGAATCTCTTGTGCATTCTCGTGCTGGTTTGGTACTTAGAACACTCCCTGCTATTTATGAATATAATACTCTATATGATTTCCCTAACCACAGACATCCCTATCAGTAGAATATCTTTTCTCCATTCTCGTTCTGGTTTGGTACTTAGAACACTCCCTGCTATTTATGAATATAATACTCTGTATGATTTCCCTAACCACAGACATCCCTATCAGTAGAATATCTTTTCTCCATTCTCGTGCTGGTTTGGTACTTAGAACACTCCCTGCTATTTATGAATATAATACTCTGTATGATTTCCCTAACCACAGACATCCCTATCAGTAGAATCTCTTGTCTATTCTCATGCTGGTTTGGTACTTAGAACATTCCCTGCTATTTATAAATATAATACTCGGTATGATTTCCCTAACCACAGACATCCCTATCAGTAGAATCTCTTTTCTCCATTCTCGTGGTGGTTTGGTACTTAGAACACTCCCTGCCATTTATGAATATAATACTCTGTATGATTTCTCTAACCACAGACATCCCTGTCAGTAGAATCTCTTTTCTCCATTCTCGTGCTGGTTTGGTACTTAGAACACTCCCTGCTATTTATGAATATAATACTCTTTATGATTTCCCTGACCACAGACATCCCTATCAGTAGAATCTCTTTTCTCCATTCTCATGCTGGTTTGGTACTTAGAACACTCCCTGCTATTTATGAATATAATACTCTGTATGATTTCCCTAACCACAGACATCCCTATCAGTAGAATCTCTTTTCTCCATTCTAGTGCTGGTTTGGTACTTAGAACACTCCCTGCTATTTATGAATATAATACTCTGTATGATTTCCCTAACCACAGACATCCCTATCAGTAGAATCTCTTTTCTCCATTCTCATGCTGGTTTGGTACTTAGAACACTCCCTGCTATTTATGAATATAATACTCTGTATGATTTCCCTAACCACAGACATCCCTATCAGTAGAATCTCTTGTCCATCCTCGTGCTGGTTTGGTACTTAGAACACTCCCTGCTATTTATAAATATAATACTCTGTATGATTTCCATAACCACAGACATCCCTATCAGTAGAATCTCTTTTCTCCATTCTCATGCTGGTTTGGTACTTAGAACACTCCCTGCTATTTATGAATATAATACTCTGTATGATTTCCCTAACCACAGACATCCCTATCAGTAGAAATCTCTTTTCTACATCCTCATGCTGGTTTGGTACTTAGAACACTCCCTGCTATTTATGAATATAATACTCTGTATGATTTCCCTAACCACAGACATCCCTATCAGTAGAATCTCTTTTCTCTATTCTCATGCTGGTTTGGTACTTAGAACACTCCCTGCTATTTATGAATATAATACTCTGTATGATTTCCCTAACCACAGACATCCCTATCAGTAGAATCTCTTTTCTCCATTTTCGTGCTGGTTTGGTACTTAGAACACTCCCTGCTATTTATGAATATAATACTCAGTATGATTTCCCAAACCACAGACATCCCTATCAGTAGAATCTCTTTTCTCCATTCTCGTGCTGGTTTAGTACTTAGAACACTCCCTGCTATTTATGAATATAATACTCTGTATGATTTCCCTAACCACAGACATCCCTATCAGTAGAATCTCTTTTCTCCATTCTCGTGGTGGTTTGGTACTTAGAACATTTCCCTGCTATTTATGAATATAATACTCTGTATGATTTCCCTAACCACAGACATCCCTATCAGTAGAATCTCTTGTGCATTCTCGTGCTGGTTTGGTACTTAGAACACTCCCTGCTATTTATGAATATAATACTCTGTATGATTTCCCTAACCACAGACATCCCTATCAGTAGAATCTCTTTTCTCCATTCTCGTGCTGGTTTGGTAGTTTGAACACTCCCTGCTATTTATGAATATAATACTCTGTATGATTTCCCTAACCACAGACATCCCTATCAGTAGAATCTCTTGTCCATTCTCGTGCTGGTTTGGTACTTAGAACACTCCCTGCTATTTATGAATATAATACTCTGTATGATTTCCCTAACCACAGACATCCCTATCAGTAGAATCTCTTTTCTCCATTCTCGTGCTGGTTTGGTACTTAGAACACTCCCTGCTATTTATGAATATAATACTCTGTATGATTTCCCTAACCACAGACATCCCTATCATTAGAATCTCTTGTCCATTCTCGTGATGGTTTGGTACTTAGAACACTCCTTGCTATTTATGAATATAATACTCTGTATGATTTCCCTAACCACAGACATCACTATCAGTAGAATCTCTTTTCCATTGTAGTGCTGGTTTGGTACTTAGAACACTCCCTGCTATTTATGAATATAATACTCTGTATGATTTCCCTAACCACAGACATCCCTATCAGTAGAATCTCTTTTCTCCATTCTCGTGCTGGTTTGGTACTTAGAACACTCCCTGCTATTTATGAATATAATACTCTGTATGATTTCCCTAACCACAGACATCCCTATCAGTAGAATCTCTTGTCCATCCTCGTGGTGGTTTGATACTTAGAACGCTCCCTGCTATTTATGAATATAATACTCTGTATGATTTCCCTAACCACAGACATCCCTATCAGTAGAATCTCTTTTCTCCATTCTCGTGCTGGTTTGGTACTTAGAACACTCCCTGCTATTTATGAATATAATACTCTGTATGATTTCTCTAACCACAGACATCCCTATCAGTAGAATCTCTTTTCTCCATTCTCGTGCTGGTTTGGTACTTAGAACACTCCCTGCTATTTATGAATATAATACTCTGTATGATGTCCCTAACCACAGACATCCCTATCAGTAGAATCTCTTGTCCATCCTCGTGCTGGTTTGGTACTTAGAACACTCCCTGCTATTTATGAATATAATACTCTGTATGATTTCCCTAACCACAGACATCCCTATCAGTAGAATCTCTTTTCTCCATTCTCGTGCTGGTTTGGTACTTAGAACACTCCCTGCTATTTATGAATATAATACTCTGTATGATTTCCCTAACCACAGACATCCCTATCAGTAGAATCTCTTGTGCATTCTCGTGCTGGTTTGGTACTTAGAACACTCCCTGCTATTTATGAATATAATACTCTGTATGATTTCCCTAACCACAGACATCCCTATCAGTAGAATCTCTTTTCTCCATTCTCGTGCTGGTTTGGTACTTAGAACACTCCCTGCTATTTATGAATATAATACTCTGTATGATTTCCCTAACCACAGACATCCCTATCAGTAGAATCTCTTTTCTCCATTATCGTGCTGGTTTAGTACTTAGAACACTCGCTGCTATTTATGAATATAATACTCTGTATGATTTCCCTAACCACAGACATCCCTATCAGTAGAATCTCTTTTCTCCATTCTCGTGGTGGTTTGGTACTTAGAACACTCCCTGCTATTTATGAATATAATACTCTGTATGATTTTCCTAACCACAGACATCCCTATCAGTAGAATCTCTTGTCCATTCTCCTGCTGGTTTGGTACTTAGAACACTCCCTGCTATTTATGAATATAATACTCTGTATGATTTCCCTAACCACAGACATCCCTATCAGTAGAATCTCTTTTCTCCATTCTCGTGCTGGTTTGGTAGTTTGAACACTCCCTGCTATTTATGAATATAATACTCTGTATGATTTCCCTAACCACAGACATCCCTATCAGTAGAATCTCTTGTCCATTCTCGTGCTGGTTTGGTACTTAGAACACTCCCTGCTATTTATGAATATAATACTCTGTATGATTTCCCTAACCACAGACATCCCTATCAGTAGAATCTCTTTTCTCCATTCTCGTGCTGGTTTGGTACTTAGAACACTCCCTGCTATTTATGAATATAATACTCTGTATGATTTCCCCGACCACAGACATCCCTATCATTAGAATCTCTTTTCCATTCTCGTGATGGTTTGGTACTTAGAACACTCCCTGCTATTTATGAATATAATACTCTGTATGATTTCCCTAACCACAGACATCCCTATCAGTAGAATCTCTTGTCCATTCTAGTGCTGGTTTGGTACTTAGAACACTCCCTGCTATTTATGAATATAATACTCTGTATGATTTCGCTAACCACAGACATCCCTATCAGTAGAATCTCTTGTCCATTCTCGTGCTGGTTTGGTACTTAGAACACTCCCTGCTATTTATGAATATAATACTCTGTATGATTTCCCTAACCACAGACATCCCTATCAGTAGAATCTCTTTTCTCCATTCTCGTGCTGGTTTGGTACTTAGAACACTCCCTGCTATTTATGAATATAATACTCTGTATGATTTCCTAACCACAGACATCCCTATCAGTAGAATCTCTTGTCCATCCTCGTGCTGGTTTGGTACTTAGAACACTCCCTGCTATTTATGAATATAATACTCTGTATGATTTCCCTAACCACAGACATCCCTATCAGTAGAATCTCTTTTCTCCATTCTCGTGCTGGTTTGGTACTTAGAACACTCCCTGCTATTTATGAATATAATACTCTGTATGATTTCCTTAACCACAGACATCCCTATCAGTAGAATCTCTTTTCTCCATTCTCGTGCTGGTTTGGTACTTAGAACACTCCCTGCTATTTATGAATATAATACTCTGTATGATTTCCCTAACCACAGACATCCCTATCAGTAGAATCTCTTGTCCATTCTCATGCTGGTTTGGTACTTAGAACACTCCCTGCTATTTATGAATATAATACTCTGTATGATTACCCTAACCACAGACATCCCTATCAGTAGAATCTCTTTTCTCCATTCTCGTGCTGGTTTGGTACTTAGAACACTCCCTGCTATTTATGAATATAATACTCTGTATGATTTCCCTAACCACAGACATCCCTATCTGTAGAATCTCTTTCTCCATTCTCGTGCTGGTTTGGTACTTAGAACACTCCCTGCTATTTATGAATATAATACTCTGTATGATTTCCCTAACCACAGACATCCCTATCAGTAGAATCTCTTTTCTCCATTCTCGTGCTGGTTTGGTACTTAGAACACTCCCTGCTATTTATGAATATAATACTCTGTATGATTTCCCTAACCACAGACATCCCTATCAGTAGAATCTCTTGTCCATTCTCGTGCTGGTTTGGTACTTAGAACACTCCCTGCTATTTATGAATATAATACTCTGTATGATTTCCCTAACCACAGACATCCCTATCAGCAGAATCTCTTTTCTCCATTCTCGTGCTGGTTTGGTACTTAGAACACTCCCTGCTATTTATGAATATAATACTCTGTATGATTTTCCTAACCACAGACATCCCTATCAGTAGAATCTCTTTTCTCCATTCTCGTGCTGGTTTGGTACTTAGAACACTCCCTGCTATTTATGAATATAATACTCTGTATGATTTCCCTAACCACAGACATCCCTATCAGTAGAATCTCTTTTCTCCATTCTCGTGCTGGTTTGGTACTTAGAACACTCCCTGCTATTTATGAATATAATACTCTGTATGATTTCCTAACCACAGACATCCCTATCAGTAGAATCTCTTTTCTCCATTCTCGTGCTGGTTTGGTACTTAGAACACTCCCTGCTATTTATGAATATAATACTCTGTATGATTTCCTTAACCACAGACATCCCTATCAGTAGAATCTCTTGTCCATTCTCGTGCTGGTTTGGTACTTAGAACACTCCCTGCTATTTATGAATATAATACTCTGTATGATTTCCCAACCACAGACATCCCTATCAGTAGAATCTCTTTTCTCCATTCTCGTGCTGGTTTGGTACTTAGAACACTCCCTGCTATTTATGAATATAATACTCTGTATGATTTCCCTAACCACAGACATCCCTATCAGTAGAATCTCTTTTCTCCATTCTCGCGGCTGGTTTGGTACTTAGAACACTCCCTGCTATTTATGAATATAATACTCTGTATGATTTCCCTAACCACAGACATCCCTATCAGTAGAATCTCTTTTCTCCATTCTCGTGCTGGTTTGGTACTTAGAACACTCCCTGCTATTTATGAATATAATACTCTGTATGATTTCCCAACCACAGACATGCCTATCAGCAGAATCTCTTTTCTCCATTCTCGTGCTGGTTTGGTACTTAGAACACTCCCTGCTATTTATGAATATAATACTCTGTATGATTTCCTAACCACAGACATCCCTATCAGTAGAATCTCTTTTTTTTTTCTTTTTTTTCCTTTTTT